>NC_143034.1:39965745-40270120 GCF_057628025.1 Oncorhynchus mykiss | reverse complement strand
GGCTCTGGAGCAACGAACCACCCTTGCTGTCTCTGCCTGGCCGGTTCCCCTCTTTCCACTGGGATTCTCTGCCTCTAACCCTATTACAGTCACTGGCTAACTAGGGCTCTTTCATACCGTCCCTAGGAGGGGTGCGTCACTTGAGTGGGTTGAGTCACTGATGTGATTTTCTTGTCTGGGTTGGTGCCCCCCCTTTGGGTTGTGCCGTGGCGGAGATCTTTGTGGGATATACTCGGCTTGTCTCAGGATGGTAATTTGGTGGTTGAAGATATCCCTCTAGTGGTGTGGGGGCTGTGCTTTGGCAAAGTGGGTGGAGTTATATCCTTCCTGTTTGGCCCTGTCCGTGGGTGTCATCGGATGGGGCCACAGTGTCTCCTGACCCCTCCTGTCTCAGCCTCCAGTATTTATGCTGCAGTAGTTTATGTGTCGGGGGGCTAGTGTCAGTTTGTTATATCTGGAGTACTTCTCCTGTCCTATCCGGTGTCCTCTGTGAATTTTAGTATGCTCTCTCTAATTCTCTCTCTCTCTCTTTCTTTCTCTCTCTCGGAGGACCTGAGCCCTAGGACCATGCCTCAGGACTACCTGACATGATGACTCCTTGCTGTCCCCAGTCCACCTGGCCGTGCTGCTACTCCAGTTTCAACTGTTCTGCCTGTGATTATTATTATCTGACCATGCTGGTCATTTATGAACATTTGAACATCTTGGCCATGTTCTGTTATAATCTCCACCCGGCACAGCCAGAAGAGGACTGGCCACCCCACATAGCCTGGTTCCTCTCTAGGTTTCTTCCTAGGTTTTGGCCTTTCTAGGGAGTTTTTCCTAGCCACCGTGCTTCTACACCTGCATTGCTTGCTGTTTGGGGTTTTAGGCTGGGTTTCTGTACAGCACTTTGAGATATCAGCTGATGTACGAAGGGCTATATAAATACATTTGATTTGATAATCATCCCTGTTAGTGAGCATTTCTCACAAAATGATCCATCCACCTGACGGGTGTGGCATAGCAAGAAGCTCATTAAACAGTATGATCATTACACAGCACCTTGTGCTGGGAACAATAAAAGGCCACTTTAAAAAGTGCAATTTTGTCACACAACACAACACCACAGATGTCTCATGTTTTGAGGGAGTATGCAGTTGGCATGGTGACTGCAGGAATATCCACCACTGTTGCCAAATAATTTAATGTTAATTTCTCTCCATAAGCCGCCTCCGTCGTTTTATAGAATTTAGCAGTACGTCCAACTGGCCTCGCAGACCACGTATGGCGTTGTGTGGGCGAGTGGATTGCTGATGTCACCGATGTAAACAGAGGGCCCCATGTTGGCGGTCGGGTTATGGTATGGACAGGCATGCTATGGACAATGAACACAATTGTATTTTATCTATGGCAATTTTAATGTACAGAGATACCGTGACGAGATCCTGAAGCCCATTCTGAGGCAACATTATTTTTTAAAGATATCAAATCACATTTTATTGGTCGCATACACATATTTAGCAGATGTTATTGTGGGTGTAGCGAAATGCTTGTCTGCAAAGTTGCTTAGGAGCTAGAAGCAGAGCTTCCATGTCTGTCAGTGCCATCTTACTTTAAAACATTTTTTGGTGAACAACAGATCTGTGTTCCCAGTCATGTGAAATCCATAAATTAGGGCCTAATGAATATATTTCAATTGACTTATATGAACCGTAACTTATTAAAATCTTGTTGCGTTTATATTTTTTGTTCAGTATTATAACGGTGCCACCTCCGTTTCCATTTGGTGCCAAACCGTGCTAAAAACTATGGCTTGTTTCAAAAGCTGAATTATGGTAACACTTTGGTTGTTATCTTGAGAGGAGTAGAGCGCAACTCGTCCCCAACCCCCCAAACTCTGCTTAAGGGACGATTCATGCAGAGAAATGGTAACTGGAGCCTAAGTAGTGCAAAGATGCTCCTAGTGGGCCACGTCGCTCAACACTACATTTCCCGAAATGCATATCTGTAAATGGGAGGGGACGATTTTGTTTGTAGCGGGTAGATTTTTAAAATAAATATGGCGGATATTCGTTCTGGAATGCAGTCGGAAAGGTTTGTATCTTTTTAAAATGTATTTTAAGTTCATAACGTTACTGAAAGTTTTCCCGAAGTTCACTGCTTTGCTGTGAAGAATTGGGTGGAATTAGCGCGCTATCTCAGAGGATCGTATTGTGTTTTACATCAAAGTAGGAGCTTGCTAACGTTAACTTCCGACCTCACTGCCCGGGTAACGTTAGCTACTAGCTAACACCCCCTATTTTAAAGTAGTCTTAGTGGTAGGCACGTCTATAGACAGCAAACTAGCCATTTCAACAAACTATGCTCATGTGGTTATGTTAATCTTTCTCTCTTTTTCATTGATGTTATCAGCAGCTGCGACAGCTCTGCTGAACACCAGAAGGTAAGACAATCAACAGCTGATTGTTTGTGGTGTAGGCGGTTTTGGTTGCACATAAGGGCCAATATACATACTATAAATTCACTAAAATGGTAGCTAGCTGATGAAGTTAGCATAGCACTGACGATAACACACAAATGACCTAAAAGCCCACTTAGTTGATCAAGGTCCACGAGGAAGAAAAGCCTCAGCAGGGACTCAAAATAGTTTGCCCTGGGAGTCCAAGCCCAGCAGCTCTTCACCCCAAATCTCCCTGCAGACACACTCCTGCCTCCACCACCAACATACAGGTGTCAGAAACAAGAGGCACAGATGGAGCAGTGTTCTGGAGAAGAGCGGCATGTAAGGGAATAGTATGGAAGGGATCCTGAGGGGGATGTTCTAACAGAGGGTCGGTCGTTGAGCCCCAGCAGCACGCGAAAGAATTCCTGGAGGTTGACCAGGGACCGACGTTCTCTCCCTCCCCAACACCTCCCAGAGTGAGGCCCAAAACCTGTATTTTTCAATATCGACAACATTGGTTGTGGTGTCTGGGATGAGTGACACTAGAGTATTGTTTACGTCTTCTTGAGCCGTAAAACATATACTCTTTCCAAGCTATGGCTAGAGTCGGCCACCTATCCCAGGTTGACCCTTAAACAATGAATGACAGTATGGGAAGGAGGCACAATTGGGGCTAAGTGATTTACAAAATGCTCTCTTGTAACCTGTAAATGCTAAGCTTCTGTCTAAATGCCTCCTATCCAGCTATATGCAGGTCAATCAGCCAATCCCTACCAGAGGAGGAGAGGCAAGAGAAACTGATAGAGGCTTCTATGGAGGTATGTTTAAGTGATTGCAATTCGCTAGTGTCTGTTTTGAAAGTCAGGCTAACTTCAACCTGGAGGTTATTTCAATGTCTAGGATCCTGGCTGACAATTTAGCTGACTTTGTGTCCCATCTCTCTCCTCTTTGTCTCCAGCTGGCAGTCAAGAAGTTACAAGACTCACTGAGCACGACACCCAAAGGCAGTTTAGTCACTTCAGACACAAGGTTGGTAGGATCCTCGTAAGTATCAAATAAGTAGTGGTTTTGGATTGTAACATCCAGCAAAAAAAACATCCAATGTTTACTTCTGCCCCCTACTGGTTCGGTGCTGTGTTTTGAATAGAGCTTTAGTTGTGCCTTGCAGTAGGTATACAGTGTATTCAGACTAGAGGTCGACGGATTATGGTTTTTCAAAGCCGATACCGATTATTGGAGGACCAAAAAAGCCTTTTTTTTTTGTTGTAATAATGACAATTACAACAATGCTGAATGAACACTTATTTTAGCTTAATATAATACATCAATAAAATCAATTTAGCCTAAAATAATGGAACAAGTTCAATTTGGTTTAAAAAATGCAAAAACAAAGTGTTGGAGAAGAAAGTAAAAGTGCAATATGTGCCATGTAAGAAAGCTAATGTTTCAGTTCCTTGCTCAGAACATATGAAAGCTCCTTTTAAAAAAAGTTCCTTTTAACATGAGTCTTCAATATTCCCGGGTAAGAAGTTTTAGGTTGTAGTTATTATGGGACTATTTCCCTCTATCATTTGTATTTCATTAACCTTTGATTATTGGATGTTCTTATAGGCACTAGTATTGCCAGGGTAACAGTATAGCTTCCGTCCCTCTCCTCGCTCGAACCAGGAACACAACGACAACAGCCACCTTCGAAGCAGCGTTATCCATGCAGAGCAAGGGAACAACCACTCCAAGTCTCAGAGCGAGTGACGTTTGTCCCCGCTAACTAGCTAGCCATTTCACATTGGTTACACCAGCCTCATCTTTTTTAAATTTGATTTATTTCACCTTTATTTAACCAGGTAGGCAAGTTGAGAACAAGTTATTTTCCAATTGCAACCTGGCCAAGATAAAGCAAAGCAGTTTGAAACCAACAACAGTTACACATGGAGTAAAACAAACAGTAGAAAAGGTCTATATACAATGTGAGGTGAGATAAGGGAGGTAAAGGCAAAGGCCGTGGTGGCGAAGTAAATACAATATAGCAAGTATAACACTGGAATGGTTGATTGCAAAGTAGAGAAATAATGGGGTGCAAAGGAGCTAAATAAATACAGTAGGGAAAGAGGTAGTTGTTTGGGCTAAATTATAGATGGGCTATGTACAGGTGCAGTAATCTGTGAGCTGCTCTGACAGCTGGTGCTTAAAGCTAGTGAGGGAGAAGTGTTTTCAGTTTCAGAGATTTTTGTAGTTCGTTCCAGTCATTGGCAGCAGAGAACTGGAAGGAGAGGCGGCCAAAGGAAGAATTGGTTTTGGGGGTGACCAGAGATATACCTGCTGGAGCGCGCGTGCTACAGGTAGGTGCTGCTATGGTGACCAGCAAGCTAAGGGGGGACTTTACCTAGCAGGGTCTTGTAGATGACCTGGAGCCAGTGGGTTTGGCGACGAGTAGAAAGCGAGGGCCAGCCAACGAGAGCGTACGGGTCGCAGTGGTAGGTAGTGGATATGGGGCTTTGGTGACAAAACTGATGGCACTGTGATAGACTGCATCCGATTTATTGAGTAGGGTATTGGAGGCTATTTTGTAAATGACATTGCCGAAGTCAAGGATTGGTAGGATGGTCTGTTTTACAAGGGTATGTTTGGCAGCATGAGTGAATGATGCTTTTGTTGCGAAATAGGAAGCCAATTCTAGATGCAACTTTGGATTGGCCATGTTTGATGTGAGTCTGGAAGGAGAGTTTACAGTCCAACCAGATACCTAGGTAGTTGTCCACATATTCTAAGTCAGAGCCGTCCAGAGTAGTGATGTTGGGCAGGTGCAGGCAGCGATCGGTTGAAGAGCATGCATTTAGTTTTACTTGTATTTACGAGCAATTGGAGGCCACGGAAGTAGAGTTGTATGGCATTGAAGCTCCCCTGGAGGGTTGTTAAGTGTCCAAAGGGCCAGAAGTTTACAGAATGGTGTCGTCTGCGTATAGGTGGATCAGAGACTCACCAGCAGCAAGACCGACGACATTGCTGTAAACAGAAGAGTTGGTCCAAGAATTGAACCCTGTGGCACCCCCATAGACTGCCAGAGGCACAGTATTGTTTCTTATCGATGGAGGTTAAGATATCGTTTAGGACCTTGAGCGTGGCTGAGGTGCACCCATGACCAGCTCTGAAACCAGATTGCGTAGCAGAGAAGGTATGGTGGGATTCGAAATGGTCGGTAATCTGTTTGACTTGGCTTTCAAAGACCTTAGAAAGGCAGGGTGGGATAGATAATAGGTCTGTAGAAGTTTGGGTCAAGAGTGTCCCCCCCCCCCTCTTTGAAGAGGGGGATGACCGCAGCTGCTTTCCTTTTTCTTTGGGAATCTCAGACGAGACAAAAGAGATTGTCTAGGCCGGCTGATTTGTAGGGGTCCAGATTTTGCAGCTCTTTCTGAACATCAGCTGACTGGATTTGGGAGAAGGGGAAATGGGTAAGGTTTGGGCGAGTTGCTGTGGGGGGGGTACAGTGCTGTTGATCGGGGTAGGGGTAGCCAGGTGGAAAGTATAGCCAGCTGTAGAAAAATGCTTATTGAAATTCTCAATTATAGTGGTGGTGACAGGAAACACTATCTTCAGTGCAGTGGGCAGCTGGGAGGAAGTGTTCTTATTCTCCATGGACTTCAGTGTCCCATGACTTTTTTGAGTTGGTGTTGCAGGAAGCACATTTCTGCTTGATAATGCTAGCCTTGGCTTTTCTAACTGCCTGTGTATTGGTTTCTAGCTTCCCTGAAAATGTGCATATCACGGGGGCTGTTCGGCGCTAATGCAGAACGCCATAGGATGTTTGTGTTGGTTAAGGGCAGTCAGGTCTGGAGAGGACCGAGGGCTATATCTGTTCCTGGTTCGAAATGTCTTGAATGGGGCATGCTTATTTAAGATGGTGAGGAAGGCAGGCGGTAACGGTGAGAGACTTGTTTTTAGAATTGGATATTTAAAAGTAGAAGTTCAAATTGTTTGCGTACAGACCTGGATAGCGGGACAGAGCTCTGCAGGATATCTTTGCAGTAGATTGCAACACCACCCCCTTTGGCTGTTCTATCTTGTCTGAAAATGTTGTAGTTTGGGATGAAAATGTCAGAATTTTTGGTGGTCTTCCTAAGCCAGGATTCAGACACGGCTAGAACATCCGGGTTGGCAGTGTGCTAAAGCAGTAAATAAAACAAATTTAGGTAGGAAGGCTAATGTTAACATGCATGAAACCAAGGCTATTATGGTTACAGAAGTCATCAAAAGAGAGCGCCTGGGGAATAGGAGTGGAACTAGGCACTGCAGGGCCTGGATTCACCTCTACATCACCAGAGGAGGAGTAGGATAAGGGTACGACTAAACTCTCGGAGTTGATAGGCTTGAAGTCATAAACAGCGCAATGCTTGACGTACAACGAAAAGCTGCTGGCAAAACGCACTAAAGTGCTGTTTGAATGAATGCTTTCAAGCCTGCTTCTGCCTAACACTGCTCAGTCAGATGCTTGTATGCTCAGTCAGATTATATGCAATGCAGGACACGCTAGATAAACTAGTAATATCATCAACCATGTGTAGTTAACTAGTGATTATTGATTTTGTTTTTTTATTAGAACTTTAATGTTAGCTAGCAACCTACCTTGGCTTACTGCTTTTGTGTAACAGGCAGTCTCCTTGTGGAGTGCAACAAGGCAGGTGGCTATTGCGTTGGACTAGTTAACTGTAAGGTTGCAAGAATGGCTCCCCCGAGCTGACATTGCCCGAGCTGACAAGGTGAAAGTTAACCCACCGTTCCTAGGCCGTCATTGAAAAGAATGTGTTAACTGACTTGCCTAGTTAATTAAATATTTAAAAAGGTGTAAAAAAAAATACAGATTTCCGATTTTTATGAGAACTTGAAATCGGCCCTGATTAATCGGTCGACCTCGAATTCAGGCCCTTCCATTTTTCGACATTTTGTTAAGTTACAAACTTATTCTAAAATGTATTAAATATATTTTTTAAATAATACATCTACACACAATACCCCATAATGACAAAGTGAAACCAGGCCTAGATTTTTTTTTTCGCAAATTTGCATAAGTATTCAGACCCTTTCCCGTGAGACTCAAAATTGAGCTCAGGTGCATCCTGTTTCCATAGATCATTCTTGAAATGGTTAACTTTATTGGAGTCCACCTGTGGTAAATTCAATTGATTGGACATGATTTGGAAAGGCACACCCCTGTTTATATAAGATCCCACTGTTGACGGTGCCTGTCAGAGCAAAAACCAAGCCATGAGGTTGAAGAATTGTCCGTAGAGCTCTGAGACATGATTGTGTTGAGGCACAGATCTGGGGAAGGGTACCAAAAATTGTATGCAACATTGAATGTCCCCAATAACACAGCCTCCATTCTTAAATGGAAGAAGTTTGGAACCACCAGGACTCTTCCTAGGGCTGGCCGGCCGGCCAAACTGAGCAATTGTGGGAGAAGGGCCTTAGTCAGGGAGGTGACCAAGAACCCGATGGTCACTCTGACAGAGCTCCAGAGTTCCCCTGTGGAGATGGGAGAACCTTCCATAAGGACAACCATCTCTGCAATACTCCACCAATCAGGCCTTTATGGTAGTGGAAGCCACTCATCAGTAAAAGGTACATGACAGCCCGCTTGGATTTTGCCAAAAGGCACCTAAGGACTCTGAGAGCATGAGACCAGATTCTCTGGTCCGATGAAACCAAGACTAAACACCTGGCACCATCCCTATGAAGCGTGGTGATGGCAGCTTCGTGATGTGATGTTTTTCAGCCGCAAGGACAGGGAGCCTAGTCAGGATCGAGGGGAATAATGAACAGAGCAAAGTACGGAGAGATCCTTGATGAAAACCTGCTCCAGAGTGCTCAAGACCTCCGACTGGGGTGAAGGTTCACCTTCCCATAGGACCCTAAGCACACAGCCAGGGCAAGTCTCGGAATGTTCTTGAGTGGCCCAGACTTGAACCCAATAATAGCACCTCTGGAGATGTAAATAGCTATGCAGCGACACTCGCCATCCAGCCTGCCAGAGCTTGAGAGGATCTGCAGAGAAGAATGGGAGAAACTCTCCAAATACAGGTGTGCCAAGCTTGTAGCGTCATACCCAAGAAGACAAGGCTCTAATCGCTGCCAAATGTGCTTCAACAAAGTACTGAGTAAAGGGTCTGAATACTTTGTAAATGTGTTTTTTATTTTTTTGCAAACAATTCTACAAACTTGTTTTTGCTCTGTGTATAGATAGCTTGGGGGGACAATTTAACTAATTTTAAAAGGATGTAACTGAAGAAGTTAAGGTCTGAATACTTTCCGAATTCACTAAGTGTTGTCTAATAATAATATTTTCTTCCCTGTTTCAGTGGAGGCTGTACAGAAGGAGTGGTGTTGCCTGGCCAAAGATCTACGCAATGAGCCGCAGTGTCAGCAACCTCCCACTAGCACAGCCAGGTAATGCTGTCTCGTCACAGCCCTCAACCTCATTTTGTTCCTTGACTTAACGTCCTTAAACATACTTACCTTTTTCCTGAGCAGTCTATTTTACTATTATGTATTTCCAGCACTGATTTTTATTTTTTCCCCTGATCCTTTAACATGAGAAGGGTCCGGGACGATCCGAGTATCATGATACTAGCCCGTATTATGGCAAGGAAACGCAAAACCGATTTTTAACTTCTGTTGAAAACAAGCAGCGTCATGTCATCCAGAGTCGTCGTCGTCGTGTCCCCCCCCCCCCCCCCCCCCCCCAAGCTATAGCACGCAATATTTTACAAACGGCAGGTTTTTAAAGGAAGGCTTCTTGTTTTTGGCATGGAAAAAATATTGCGATACTAGTATCGGCACAGCCCAAGAGAAAAAGGGCTGTCATTCTTCTGTATTGTCCTTTTATTTCTAGTTCAGCCCTTTCTGTATTCATTCAGTCATCTGTTATGGCTCCCTTTTGACTCTTTCTCACTAGTGACACTGAAATGCAGAACACCATGGAGCTGGCCAGGAAGGCTATACACGGGTAACTGACTTCCTCATCACTGTGTGTGAGTGCCTGTAATTAATAAATATTGTCTGGAATATTTCAATTTTGGAGAATCTCTTTTTATAAAATGGTTTAAAGTTATGTTGAAATGTTAGCTGTTAAGCTAAATTTTAACAATAATATTAAGGGGCTAGTAATCCAGGGCTTGAAAACAAAGGTCATGTTTCCTTTTAAATCCACAATTTGGATCCCTCCACAGCCTCATAGATACTTAAAAAAAAAAAAAAAAACTAGATCCTCTATCTAAAATAACCCTAATTTATAAGACTAATGTTGGTTGGAAACACCTAGCCACAGTAAGGATTTGCCACAATAGTGGACTTTGCTGTTAGCCTTCAAAATAAAAGTGTCATTGACAGTGATGCAAATTAATACAAGCAGTATAATTATGCCATAATTGAATGCATCATGCTAAACGAGATTGTAATGTTTTATATAAAATCAACAAACTAATTGTTAATTTGAAATCACAATGCAGGAATCCAAGATGGTGTTGCAGTCTTTGTCTTGTATGTATGTAATATATATATATATATATTTCCTAAACTTCTAAATACTCTCCTGCAACTCACCTCACCCGATGTGGTGTGGATCTGTTTTTTTTGTTAAAGTATTTCTATTTACCTCCGAACTGGAATAACTCAACTGAAGCTAGCCAGCTATTAGTCATCTAACCACTGCTAGCGGTCATCAGCTAACCTTTAGCTCGGAAAGCTCTCGTCAGTTCGTACAATGCGTTTCAAACCAGAGCATACTGGACCTATTTTTCTCTCCATATCCCCGGATTCCTACCTCAAACTCTGAACCGATTCATCGCAGCTAGCTAACCGCAACCTGGGTTGACTACTCCTGGCTAACCTTTCTGTCCCGGCGCAAGCACCAACTATCCTGGAGCCTACCCATGCTTAACCCATCTCCTGGGCTACTCCTGAAGCCCACTCCTCGGCTACAATATCTGGACCCCTTCTACTGCCGGTACGGGGCACGGAACCCTGCCGATCCTTCATGGCTGGAATACCGACATAATCTGCTCGAGGACCCCAACAGGCCCCTCAGGTGCGATGTCCCCTGAAGGCCCATTCTGCTAACCGCGACCTGCAAGCTATCTAGAGCATATTGGATTGTTAGCTGATCCATCGGCCAGTTTCTTGGACCACTATACCCATTTCTCCAATTGGACTTGAACCCCTCTGGTACTTGGAAACCTACTAATTCCAAGACTGGTCTATCGACGACACAGCTCGAGGAGGCAAAAACAGACCCCACCCCATAGCTCGCTAGCCCCGGCCTGCTGTCTGAATCGCCGTGTCCCCTGCCGGCCCAACCACTCACTGGACCCATACGATCACTTAGGTACGCATGCCTCGCCCTAATATCAATATCCCTTGTCCATTACTGTCCTGGTTAGTGATTACTGTCTTATTTCACTGTAGAGCCTCACTATGCCTTAACCAACCATGTTGTTCCACCTCCCACATATGCGTTGACATCACCTGGTTTAAACGTCTCTGGAGACTCTCATCGTTACTCAATGCCTAGGTTTACCTCCAATGTACTCTTCCTATGATAGCTTTGTCTGTACATTATGCCTTGAATCTATGCTATTGTGCCCAGAAACCTGCTCCCTTTACTCTCTGTTCCGAACGTGCTAGACGGCCGGTTCTTATAGCCTTTAGCCGTACCCTTCTCCTACTTCTCCTCTTCCTCTGGTGATGTGGAGGTTAATCCAGGACCTGCAGTGCCTAGCTCCACTCCTACTCCCCAGGTGCTCTCAATTGTTGACTTCTGTAACCGTAAAAGCCTTGGTTTCATGCATGTTAACATTAGAAGCCTAATCCCTAAGTTTGCTTTATTCACTGCTTTAGCACATTCTGCCAACCCGGATATCTTAGCCATGTCTGAATCCTGACTAAGGAAAACCACCAACAACCCTGAAATTTCTATCCCTAACTAACATTTTCCGACAAACTGCCAATGGGGGCGGTGTTGCAATCTACTGCAGCGAGAGCCTGCAGAGTTCTGTCTTACTATCAGGTCTGTACCAAAACAATTTGAGCTTCTACTTCTAAAAATTCACCTTTTCAGAAAAAAGTCTCACCGTTGCCGCTTGCTATAGACCACCCTCTGCCCCCAGCTGTGCCCTGGACACCATATGTGAATTGATTGCCCCCATCTCTTCTGAGCTCGTGCTGCTAGGTGACCTAAACTGGGACATGCCATCCTACATTCTAAGCTTGATGCCCTCAATCTCACACACATTATCAATGAACCTACCAGGTACAACCCCAAATCTGTAAACATGGGCACCCTCATAGATATCATCCTAACTCGCCCTCCAAATACACCTCTGCTGTTTTCAACCAGGATCTCAGAGATCACTGCCTCATTGCCTTCATCCTTAATGGGTCTGCAGTCAAACAACCACCCCTCATCACTGTCACATCACTCTCCCTAAAACACTTCAGCGAGCAGGCGTTTCTAATCGACCTGGCCGGGGTATCCTGGAATGACATTGACCTCATCCCGTCAGAGGATGCATGGTTATTCTTTAAAAGTGCCTTCCTCACCATCTTAAATAAGCATGCTCCATTCAAAAAATGTACGCCCAAACGGCTTTCCATGTAATGTTGTAAAGCTAATAGCAATGACACTATTACTGTAACTCCGGTAGGGCGACATCTAAAAAAATTGCACACTTGGTAACGTTAGTGTGTACCTGTGCTCGACCAGTCGCGAAAGCCAACATCATCCACGACAGAATGTTTTCTTGTAATGGGCAATGAATTCCATTTTCTTGGTGTTAATGAGTTTTGTCTTTGAGTTGTCTCGCTGACATGTTCTTACTCTTTCAAATAACTGCTCGACTTGTTGACTGCTCGATCCACACAGCAGACATTGTGGGCTAGGTTAGGAATGATGTGTAGCCTTTACATTTTATGTACAGTCATTACCGACTGTCCCTATGTTATATAGGTATGCACGTCAGCTTTGACATTGGTTTTGCACATCGGCATTAAACTACATATCTGGCCAATACAGATGTTGGCATTTTAGCTAATATCGGCCGATTTCTGTTATGTTCACCGATTTTTATATTGTGCATCCCTATATAACACATGTAACCAAAAAAGTGTTAAAATAACCATCCTTTGCCTTGACAGCTTTGCATTCTCTCAACCTGGAATGCGTTTCAATTAACAGGTGTGCCTTGTTAAATGTTAATTTGTGTCATTTCTTTCCTTAATGCATTTGAACATTATCAGTTGTGACAAGGTAGGGGTGGTATACAGAAGATCGCCCTATTTGGTACAAGACAATGTCCATATTATGGCAAGAACAGCTCAAATAAGCAAAGAGAAACGACAGTTTTAGACATGGTCAGTCAATCCGGAAAAAAATCTAACTTTGAAAGTTTCTTCAAGTACAGTCGCAAACCCTATCAAGCGCTATGATGAAGCTGGCTCTCATGAGGACTGCTGCAGGAAAGGAAGACCCAGTGTTACCTATGCTGCAGAGGATGCGTTCATTAGTTACCAGCCTCAGAAATTGCAGCCCAAATAAATGCTTTGCAGAATTAAGTAACAGACACATATCAACTAACTTCAGAGGAGACTGCGTGAATCAGGCCTTCATGGTTGAATTGCTGCATAGAAACTACTACTAAAAGACACCAATAAGAAGAAACTTGCTTGGACCAAGAAACACACGCAATGAACATTGGACAGGTGGACATCAGTCCAAATTTGAGATTTTTGGTTCCAACCGCCGTGTCTTTGTGACGCGGAGTAGGTGAACGGATGATCTATGCATGTGTGGGTCCCACCATGAAGCATGGAGGAGGTGGCGTGGGGGTGCTTTGTTGGTGACACTGTCAGTGATTATTATTTTTTTATTTTTTAACATTTATTTATAATTCAAGGCACGCTTAACCAGCATGGCTACCTCTGCATTCTGCAGCAGTACTCCATCCCATCTGGTTTGTGCTTAGTGGGACTATAATTTGTTTTTCGACAGGACAATGACCCAACACACCTCCAGGCTGTGTAAGGGCTATTTGACCAAGAAGAAGAGTGATGGAGTGCTGCATCAGATGACCTGGCCTCCACAATCACCGACCTTAACAGAATTGAGATGGTTTAGGATTAGTTGAACCACAGAGGGGAGGATAAGTAACCTAGCAAGTGCTCAGCATGTGTGCAAAGTCCTTCAAGACTGTTGGAAAAGCATTCCAGGTGAAGCTGGATGAGAGGATGCCAAGAGTGTGCAAAGCTGTCAATGCAAAGGGCGGCTACTTTGAAGAATGTAAATGTATTTTGATTTCATGTGTTATTTCATAGTTTTGATGTCTTCACTGTTATTCTACAATGTAAAAAGTATGTGTATATACTAGAGGTCGACCGATTAATCGGAATGGCCGATTTCAAGTTTTCATAACAATCTGTATTTTTGGACACCGATTTTTGCCTAAATACATATATTTATTTTTCTACTCCATTTAACTAGGCAAGTCAGTTAAGCACACATTCTTATTTTCAATGACTGCCTAGGAACTTTGGGTTAACGACAGATTTTCGCCTTGTCAGCTCGGGGGATCCAATCTTGCAACCTTACAGTTAACTAGTCCTTGTGCAATCCTCAAGGAGAATGCCTGTTACGCGAATGCAGTAAGCCAATGTAAGTTGCTAGCTAGCATTGAACTTATTTTGTCAAATCACTCATCACTAGTTCACTACACATGGTTGATATTACTAGATATTATCTAGCGTGTCCTGCACGCTCTGACTGAGCATACAAGTATCTGACTGAGCGGTGGTAGGCAGAAGCAGGCGCGTAAACATTCATTCAAACAGGACTTTCGTGATTATTTAAACCAAATTGAACTTGTTTCATTATTAATTTGAGGCAAAATTGATTCGATGTATATTAAGTTAAAATAAGTTCATTCAGTATTGTTGTAATTGTCATTATTACAAATAAACACAAATTGGCAGATTTGTATTTTTTTATAAATCTGCTTTTTTTCCCCTCCAATAATCAGTATCGGCACTGAAATCATAATCGGTAGACCTCTATTTTGTATGTATGTCTACATATGAATATCCATATGATTGGAATTTGTGCAGACAATTTCATTGATGGAAGCTACCATCTATCTGTAATATTAAAGCTGATCTTCCCCCCCAATGATTGTTCATTGTTCAGAATGGCATGACGATACTAGAGTTGGTTACGGCCCATTTTAGGACCGTGGTTTTTGCCTAGTGTAAATGTGTTGGTACATCTCATCTTTCCCTTTGCAGGCAATTTGAGCAGTGCCTGGAGAATGGGGTGATGTTAGACCCTAGCTGCCTGGCCCAGTCCTCACAGAGCCAGCTCATCCAGAACAAACCTGATTACCACAGCGTGCTCCGCAGACAGCGGTCTGTACTGTCCACTTTGGAACTGGTGGTAATACGGACAAACTTGTATTATTCGACTTGGGGATGGTTTCTTGAACACAGTTTAGTCCTAGACTAAAAACAAGCTCAATGGAGAATCTCTGTCGTAATAGTTTTGTTGTCCAGTATTTGGCCAGGAAAAAGGCCTTTGGGAGTTTTTTAAATTTAATTTCTATTGAGCAAATCTTAACTTGCATTTAAGTCAGATTTCCACTTAGTCATGCATTGATGGCATTTTTTATTTATTTCACCTTTATTTAAACGGGTAGACCAGATGAGAACAAGTTCTCATTTACAACTGCGACCTGGCCCAGATGACGCAAAGCAGTGCGACAGTTACACATGGATAAACAAACGTACAGTCAATACAATAGAAAAGTGTAGTAAGATTAGGGAGGTAAGGCAATAAATATGCCATAGTGGTGAAATAATTACAATTTAGCAATCAAACACTAGAGTGAGATGTGCAGAAGATGAATGTGCAAGTAGAGATACTGGGGTGCAAAAAGTAATATAGGGATGAGGTAGTTGGGTGGTCTACTTAACAGATGCGCTGTGTACAGGTGTAATGATCAGTAAGTTGCTCTGACAACTAAAGTTGAAGGACTACAATGATCGACTACGAGTAATTACACATTTGACTGAAGTGGAAGTTAGAATTCACCCCTCAGTGTTCCATGTCCCATGCTCAAAGTAAGATGGTAGCTGCAGTGCACACATTATAGTTCCAATGCAATAAAAACATTTGACTACTGTGTGAAGTGTCCACACTTGCCTTTAGGGTAGAGCGATTATTTTATTCTCCATCTTTATCACACCCTTGTGTGTTAATGAATCTAACATATGTCCATTAACAGCCCGAGATGGGGTTAGGCGTTATACTGTATTTTACTAAATACTGGTATTGATGCAGACGAGTTTGGGTCTTTAGTTTACCTTTGTATACCAGTATTTTTAATGTTTGATTTGTTTAAATGTTACTCCACTCTGTGTGTAATGTCAGTTTTTATAGTTTACTCTGTTTGATATTTGAGTCTTGTCTCCTTCCACACACAGCCAGCCAATTGTCACTCAAGGAGACTTGTTTTTGCTCTTCCACTAGTCAAGTTAAAATACTAGCCGTTCATTCGCAGTGACAGTCTACATGGTCAACGCTTCAGATGCAACAAGATGTTGACAACTATGCTGCTTTCCACTTTGCTTTATGTAAATCCACAAACATTCTACAATTACACTTTTAGTTTGTGTCTTAGTGTCTGCAAACGGTTTGACTTTTTTTGTTTTGATTTGTGCCTCAAATTGTTAGCTGCAAATAGCTACTTAGCTGGCAAGCTAGCCTGATACCAAAGATTTTTACAACTAAACCAAGATGGACCAAAGCCTGTTTCCAATGGGAACAATTGAGTCATAGTGGGCAGAGCCAAGCACGACCTAGCGCGATCCTATTGGCGTGTTCTAACATGCATTTGCATATTTCCGTTAGGGAACGCCTACTCAAGTGTGCGTGTGCAATAACTCAATTCCCCTTTGCACTCCTTCTTAAAAAAAATATATATATATATATTTTTTTTTACTTTTGCAAAGGGTAGTCCGCTCTGTTCATAACTGATTTAATAGTTTTGGGAACAGAACTGTATTGAGATCAAATGTTCAGTTGATGAGAAATTGTAGAATGTCAGCCAAAATCCATCTTCTCCCCCTGCTGGCCAGTGGGCTTCCAGTGAGTGGAAACGCCAAGCGGATACTTCATATTTATATGTCCGGTGAAATATCTATCTGTGCTGATACCAGTGTGTTTGTACAATGGCATATTCTAAATCTGAGAGGAATTAGGCAACGCCTGGGCTCCCGAGAGGCGCCACTGTATCTCAGTGCTTGAGGCGTCACTACAGACACCCTGGTTCAATTCCAGGCTGTATCACAACTAGCCGTGATTGGGAGTCCCATAAGGTGGCGCACAATTGCTCCAGCGTCGTCCGGATTTGGTTGGTGTAGGCCGTCATTGTAAATAAGAATTTGTTCTTAACTGACTTGCCAAGTTAAATAAAATTCCAAATGTATAACACATTAATATTTTAGCTACATCAAGTAAGAGTGCATGAAACGTAACCTCTAATTAGGATCCACTGGAAAACAGTGACCAACATTTGGTTCATACCCTGTCACCTTGCTTTTTGATTCCTTGTCATGTCAAACACTTCGAAGTGCCCAGTCACTATATTCAATATTTTTGTTGAACTTTGATTTGTTTTATATTGTTCAACCAGAATGGAGAAAGGCCCATTAAAACACTTAGAATTCATGTTGCCACGCTAGTCATGCACATCTAGAAATTGTATTTATTTTTTTAATACAAAAAAGTATTGACATTTTGGCCATATTGCCCAGCCCGAGAGTTTATTTGCCTCAACCACGGTAATGCCCTGGCTTTTGTTGTAGATGAGTGTTTATCGAAGGCCGTTTTTTTTTATTACTGTTGAAGTTGTGAAACGCTTATCACCCTCTTAAAATGTGAGTTGCACGTAATAAAAAAAAAAAAAAACATCTGTTCCTCCATAGATGGACACCCAGTGTAAGATGGTCAGGGAGCTGCAGTCCAGACAGGAACAGGCTCAGTTACTGGTGAATGAGACAAGCAGCAGATTGGGTAAGGGCATGTCTCGATGGATGGATGGCTGTAGTGGTTCTCAGGGTAGTGTTCAGTAGGGCAGAACCTTTGCAACAGAAAATTTAAATCTGTTTCAATTTAGGTAGTACCTTCCCCTTCTGTTTCAAAACGTTTTCTCCCTGCTGAACACTTCTTGACTTAAAGGTCTTTAAATCATCACTGTTTTATTTAATGAAAAATAACTATTTTGATCATTTTATTCCCTGAGCCTCGTTTGGCTGTTTTGAAATGTTCAGTCTGATCTTGTGGGTGTTATGAAGCAAATTTTAAGATATTTGCATACACATCCCTGATAGGATGGTCTAGAGGTTTGATCCAGCAACCTTCTGGTTACTAGTCCAACACTCTAACCACTAGGCTACCTGCAGCCTAGTGAGTTTATTCTCTTTGTTGTGTTTATTAAATGTACACACTTAATACATGATCACAAATACATCTGCTCCCATCAGCGGCTGATGTGGGATTCCAGTATCTCTCCTCTGAACCAGTCAGAGATCTACTGGCAGGACCCGTATCAACCAACACATCATCCACCGTATAATTCTAGTACCTCTGTTTTAGGGTTATCGCAATACAGTATCATGGTACAACCAAACTAGATTTTTCATGGCAAAAAAAGATGACTAAGCAAACCGAATTCTGGCTTTGTACAAGCAGGACAAGGCACACCTTTAATAGCACAGACTCTATTGTGACCTTTGGTTTCATCCAGGTTCACTCAATGAATGAGCTATGAGAAAGATCAGTCTGGCTTTTTCTGTATTTATGTAATGTCTTAACTCTACCCATGGCTCCCTAATTTAGCTGTTCTCTGTGGTGGCTTGTGGTTGTTTGTAAATAAGTCTCTGGTATCTTTCTTCACGGGATGAATGTGGATTATTTCAGCAAACTTTCTATCTGTTCTATTCCACCACTATACTATTTGGGTCCTCCCAAATGGCACCCCATTCCTTATATAGTGCCCTACTTTTGTCCAGAGTGCTATGGGTCCTGACGGATACCGGTCTCCCTACGAAACGTATGCTGTTGGCCACCAGAGGGCGATCTCATCCTTTATTTAAAAAGCTAATGAATATTCACCTACAGTAAAAGATGTAGAGAAAAATATGAACTTGCAGTGGACGAATTTTGGGGGTTTGTTTTGTAAGATACCTGCTTTCCTTAATTTTCCTGTACATCCTTGTTTATGCAAAAAAAATATATTTATTATTAAACAGTAATTATCAGAATTTGTCTTGCATTTTCTGACCATTGAATCAGTTTTAAGACCAGGTCCAATCCTGTATTTGTTTTTAACCCTTCATAAACAAGGAAATGTGAAACCATTATTCCATCCCAACTCCTTTGAAACATCTCTTGGTTTCAGTGTGTAACAAGGGGAAGAATTCTCTGTACACACAACTTGATAGTTCTCTCAACACACCCTTGTATAATACTTTACTCCCTGACCCTTTCTTATCCCTCAATCTTTTCTGTTTTGTCCAGAGATTCAGTCCTCTTTTCTCTCCTCCAGCACTGCTGTCTTCTGTCCCTTCTCCTGTCCATCAGGGAGCAGGCCCCTCCCCCACCTCATCTTGACTCCATCCCTTTCTTTTCACCGGGTCACTGGCGCAGAACGAAGGCCTGACATTATGCCTGGTGTGTCATAACCCCCCCCCCCCCCCTTTTTTTTCTCAATCGCTCACTATCACATCTTCAGTTCTCACCATCTTTCATGTTATAAGGTTGAGCCTTCCTCTTACCAGGAGAAACATGATGAACAACTGAATGTGGCCCCAACGAGGAATATTTCCTCAGAAGTTTAACAGTCAATAGGGTTACACTTGCATGAACAAGATGTCTGTTTTTTTTTAAGAAATTGTGTAAAAGGAATCGGACAGGTTCAAGTTCTGACCACCAAATACTGACTCAAATCACCATGATATTTCATCTTATTTATTGCTGTATTACAAACATACGTATTTTCTGTGGGTTGTTCTTGCAGTGGGGGGGGGTGCATAGTAAGAATGAAAGGATAGAGGAGTGGGAGAAAAGTGAGGTTGTGACCGTGAGTGCTGGGGAATCACGGAGGGAGGGTGGTGCACGGCAAGAGATTGATTCTTATTTAGATTAAAATAAGGCTGGGTGCTTGTGGGATGAGAGAGGGCTTCTCCTGCTTACAAATTGAAAGTAGTCAAGACACACATTCATGCACTGGAGAAAACAACATTCACAGCAGGGATATAAATAGAAAAATAACCGAACTAGATACAAAATATGGATTACTTTATTTATTGATCATGTATAGTTTATTTAGATATTTTGACATCACTGCTTAACATTACTCTTACAATATAGAGTTAGCAAATGGACCAAAAATGTATTCAAATAAACAGGGTTAAACGTGATGGTTTCTTGTGACCATAACAGGCCTGGGCCTACTTCTGATGTGTAAATGCCTGTTGGTGCTGTAAAAATGATTTTTCTCCCTGTTAGGCCAGGTCTTTGTAAAAATCTACCCCCTCTCCCTTCTCTAACTTCAGATTGATTAGGCATAGACTGTAGAAGATGGATGCGCCGAGCATCAGCATAATCCACAGCCAGTTTTGTCCTGTGCACTCCCCTTCGTGGTGTATACACCCATCATTCCAGCACAGCAGTCAGCCTTCCCTCCATGTCTATTCAGTCTCCCAATTCATCTAGTGGAGCTGCTCTCTCATCTGAGTGATAAATGACAGCAAAAACGTCCGCGTTTGTGTAAAAAAATAAAAAATGAAGACGCTTGTATTCAATCTGTGCTGTCCATATTTCTCACACTAAAAGAGGAAGTTTCATTCATTGAATGTTTCTGAACACAGCCTGTTTAATAGTGGCCTATTTGATGGTGTGATTTGTTCCAATTTGACACATTTGTTGTAGATTAATAATGAGATGCTTCAATATGGGTCCCAGTACTGTATGATTGTCATTGATTTGGTCAATGGGTTGAGCGTGGTGGTAATTCAATCGATTGACATTTCAGGGTTGAGGTGATCTTGACAGTAAAGCAAGCTTGCACTACTAATTACAATTGTCTCAGACTGTCCAATAAGTACACTTATTCAAACTCATCCCCTTGATCTGTCCCCTGCAAATGTAGTGTATCACCTGTGCCACTGAGGTCAAGACCTCTTGGCAGTATACTATTGTAGCAGAAGTGCTTCCTTGAAGTCCTTTGACATAAATAGGAACCATGCCTGTAACCTGAATGCCTAATTGCCAGCCTTAGCTCAGTGGGCTAACACTGTTCAGTGTCATACAGATGACATGGGTCATCTGCATGTCAGGGAAGTGGTTCAAAACAAAAGTCTAAAATAGCCGACTGAAGTTTTTCATGTCGCCCTGGATTAGTTTATATGAAACAGGAAAATATTTCAATAAAATGGACGGTAAATATCTCATCAATAAGATCTGACAGCCTAGGTGCGGTGACGCAGTTGCATGATGAATTGAACGCGCGATATTGTATAGTCAGTTTGCTGTGGCTTCGTAAGCAGAAGGGAGGAAATGACAACCTTTGTCCTGAAAAAATAAAAGGATCAGAGAAAACACACACTCTACTGCAACCGAGAGTGTAATGGCATTCAACTTGCCGTGGCTGACCGGTGGAAAATGCCATTATAACTTTCAGCAAACACTTTCTTTTTTTTTCCTCAAACGTGGTTTTTATGTGGGAGGAGAGTGACTGTCCCACTGAGGACCCGTGAAAATACACCGGTGATCATCCTGTTAGCTAACTATTTAGCATGCCAGTGTCGTTGCCTTAACTAGTATTGCCCACTTGCTAAATTTGTTTGGAATTGATCAATAATTTGCGATGATGTGATTCTATTTTAGCACACATCAACTTAGCTATGTTTTGAGCTTCAGCATTGTGGTCCCACTTAATAAATAATATATATATATATATTATTTTTAAACTTAGCTAGCGTTATTTACTTGCGACAGCATAGTTATCTAAATGAACCCACATGTTGCCTGTTATTTGCATAGCTAGTGTTATCAAATTATAATCAGTTATTTTCTTTACCGATGCCATACGAGTTTGTTTTCTGCACAAGAAGTGTCTAGCTAACTGGCTACTTAGCCAGCTAATTTGGTCATTAGCTACACCAGCTAGCGCGAGCTGGTATGTGAACGACGCACACTGGTCCTCGCGCAGCTTTTTCCCTGTCTGGGTAAACAATACTTTTTTTTTTTTTTGATAAGCCCCTTCTGAACCACCGCGAGTGTGATTTATTGATGTATGCATCTAGCTAGCAAGGTGTTGCCACATTTTGTTTTGTCTTTATTTTTTGCATTATTTTGAATGCATATTTTATTTGCCGGACATAACGATTTTCTTGTATTAGCGCAAGGCGCTGTCTGCCAGCTCCCTACTTAGGTGCATGTGTCCGTTGCTTTTTCCCCCCCCCTGTATATTTCTTAGGGCTACACAGCTAGCTTGACAGTTGCTTAGCTAGCAGCATTTATTCGCTATAGCAGCTTGCCCCGGTTGACATCGGCGAGTAGCACAAATCGTTTATGAATGTGGAACTGCTTTGGAATTCTTTTTTTTAGGTTAACTAACGTTAGCTGGCTGTAATTAATTACTATCAGCCAGTGGCGTATGATTTGTGCTGGGGGTTTCATTGTTAGCTAGCTATCTGGCTAACTGTGTGAATTCGATTGTGAGGAAAGGACCTACGTTTTTTTAAGTAGCTATGGATGATCAAACGCGAATGCTGGCGGGTCTCACCGGACTCGGCGGGTTATCACAAGGCGACGTTGGCGACCCAGACTCGGTTAGGAAACAGCTCGGTCAACCTCAACAAGACATTGGGGATATTCTACAACAGATCATGGCCATCACAGACGAAAGCCTGGACGAGGCGCAGGCCAGGTAAGAAACGAGCTGCGAGGGAAATTTGGAGCGAAGATGAGACGATATGTTTTCGTCGTGTTCTGTTGCTCGCTTGTTGCCTGGTACAGTACAATGATGGACATTTTTTTGATGTGATGCACGCTGCTTTATTCAGTCACTTGTGGTTTGTCAACAGAATATTTAATTTCTGACTAATAATTTAATGGAGGGCTACACGAATAAAGAAAGCAGGCTCCTCACACACAGAATATTTATATAGCCTAGCCCATTGGTGCCAAACATACGGCCCAGGTGCCATATCCGGCCCACGAGGGGTCCAATCATGCATGCGTTGAGTAAAATCGTTTTAATTTGTGTGGAGGAAAACAGTCAAAATAATTTAAATTACTAAAACAAAATCTTAACTGTATAAATGATAATGGAGCTACACTCATACAGTTTGACTGTATTTAGGTCATTTATGAACATTTGAACATCTTGACCATGTTTTGTTATAATCTCCACCCGGCACAGCCAGAAGAGGACTGGCCACCCCACATAGCCTGGTTCCTCTCTAGGTTTCTTCCTAGGTTTTGGCCTTTCTAGGGAGTTTTTCCTAGCCACCGTGCTTCTTCACCTGCATTGCTTGCTGTTTGGGGTTTTAGGCTGGGTTTCTGTACAGCACTTTGAGATATCAGCTGATGTACGAAGGGCTATATAAAATAAATTTGATTGATTTGATTGATTGACTGTGTCGAGCTCTCAAAAAAATAAATAATAATAATAATAATAATAATTAAAGCTAAACAGAGCATCAAATTCCGATTTTTGAAGGCAAGGAAATATAACATTTTCAGTGCAGCTCTCCGTACCTCGTTGAAGACAGAATGCGGCCCTGGGACAAAATTAGTTTGACACCCCTGGTTTAGCACATTCATAGATGCTAACCACCTTTAACGCCTAGTGACAATGGTGTCTTCTGGCTAGTGGAGTTGCGTTAGGTGCCCCACGCATAAGCTAAACGGTAACATGCATCGCTTGTGTTACAGTTTTGGAAACATAATGATTAGCAGTTTTCATAGCAGCAAGAAATCATTTTCAAAAAACAAAAGGTTAAATTACCGCTCACTTTTTTTACTGTGCTTTAGGGTTCCCACGTGGCCATATTTCAAAGTTAAAGCGCTTGTTTTACGGAAGACAGTTGACTACCTGTGCTAATTGGCAGCGTATCCAAACACCTGTGTGTAAACAGAAGACTGACGCCACACAAACGTGTTGTCACTGAAAAATACTTTCGGCTGCAACTGTTACAACCGGTTAAATCAGTATACAGCAAGTGTAAATTTAGCATTTGTGAAAAATGTTTTGATGTGATATGAAAGACTGCTTTATGTTTCTCGAAACGTACCGCAATTGAGAATCTATTCACGTTTAGATGGAGTATTTGGTTGTTTTTGGCTGGCAGAGCCAAGGTCTTTTGGACTAAAGAGTTAACGTTAGGCTCCTATTTTACAGCTCAAGATTAGAACATCTCTCATTGCATTGTGGTTTTCACACATCGTGGCATCTTTGCCTGATTTCATGTTTTGATTTACAGTTACTGTTGAAGTCGGTACTTTACATATGCCTTAGCCAAATACATTTAAACCCAGTTTTTCACTATTCCTGACATTTAATCCTAGTAAATATTCCCTGTTTTTGGTCAATTAGGATCACCACTTTAATTTAAGAATGTGAAATGTCAGAATAATAGAGAATGATTTATTTCATGTGTTTATTTCTACACATTCCCAGTGGGTCAGAAGTTTACATTCACTCAATTAGTATTTGGTAGCATTGCCTTTAAATTGTTTAACTTGGGTCAAATGTTTCGGTTAGCCTTCCAGAAGCTTCCCACAATAAGTTTTGGGGAATTTTGGCCCATTTCTCCTGACAGAGATGGTGTAACTGAGTCAGGTTTTAGGCCTACTTGCTAACACAGGCTTTTTCAGTTCTGCCCACACATTTTCTATAGGATTGAAGTCATGGCTTTGATGGCTACTCCAATACCTTGACTTTGTTGTCCTTAAGTCATTTTGCCACAACTTTGGAAGTATGCTTGAGGTCATTGTCCATTTGGAAGACCCATTTGCGACCAAGCTTTAACTTCCTGACTGATGTCTTGAGATGTTGCTTCAATATAATATAGTCCCTCCTGCAGCAAAGCACCCCCACAACATGATGCTGCCACCCCTGTGCTTCACAATTGGGATGGTGTTCTTTGGCTTGCAAGCCTCCCCCTTTTTCCTCCAAACATAACATTGGTCATTATGGCCAAATCGTTCCATTTTTGTTTCATCAGACCAGAGGACATTTCTCCAAAAAGTAAGATCTTCGTCCCCATGTGCAGTTGCAAACCATAGTCTGGCTTTTTTACAGCGTTTTTGGAGCAGTGGCTTCTTCCTTGCTGAGCGGCCTTTCAGGTTATGTCGATATAGGACTCGTTTTACTGTGGATATAGATACTTTTGTACCTGTTTCCTCCAGCATTTTCACAAGGTCCTTTGCTGCTCTTCTGGGATTGATTTGCACTTCTCGCACCAAGTACGTTCATCTCTAGGAGACAGGACAGGTCTCCTTTCTGAGCGGTATGACGGCTGTGTGGTCCCATGGTGTTTATACTTGCGTACTATTGTTTTGACAGATGAACGTGGTACCTTCAGGCATTTGGAAATTGCTCCCAAGGATGAATCAGACTTGTGGGGTCTAAAAAAATGTTTTTTTCATCTGAGATTTTGGCTGATTTCTTTTGTTTTTTCCCATGATGTCAAGCAACAAGGCACTGAGTTTGAAAGTAGGCCTTAAATACATCCACAGGTACACCTCCAATAGGCTAATTGACATAATTTGAGTCAATCAGAAGTTTCTAAAGCCATGACATCATTTTCTGAAATTGTCTAAGTTGTTTAAAGGCACGGTCAACTTAGTGTTTGTAAACTTCTGACCCACTGGAATTGTGATACAGTGAAATAATCCCTCTAAACAATTGTTGTAAAAATGACTTGTGTCATGCACAAAGTGGATGTCTTGACCGACTTGCCAAAACTGTAGTTTGTTAACAAGAAATGTGTGGAGTGTTTGAAAAACGAGTTTTAATGACTCCAACCCCAGTGTACTTCTGACTTCAACTATGCAAATAGCACGTCTGATTTAGCTCCTAGGTAGTTGGAAAGCCAGGGCAATCAGTGTTACCCGGGTTATGTAAAATGTAACATTCATATCTATGATACCTTGTTGGTTCACCTCGATCTCTTGAAGAGTGGGCATGACTACATGAAAGCTGAAGTTTTCCCCAATGTGTTAAGTTTAAACACGTTTTTGGCTGTCGTCAAATGACCATGCCATGTGACAGTGCGTGTAGTATAAATACATTTTCAGTTCACACTTTTAAAGACACATTTCAACTTGTTTAACTCTGCTAAGGGTTAGTATTTAATCTTGACAGATTGTACTATCTACGATTGTTCAACCTACATCCTAATGAAGGTGTGTCAGACCACCATTTTTTAAAATAAAAAGTGGATGAAGGTTGTGAAGTTACTTTTCCTCTTTCAATTACATTAGCATTCATTTAGTGGTTTTTTTTATATATATATTTTTAAATTATTTTGGGTTACATCACTGAACACATGCAAGCGCAATCAAACCATTTGTTCCCATCACAGGCCTGCCAAATTGTTAGCCCTGCTAGATAAATGGTGTGTTAGTGCTATCCGGGATCCCATAAGTCTTACCGAACCTTAACTCTTACCTTAGCCATTGTAAATGTTAACATCCATGTGGTAAGGACGTCCCAAAGAACCCAGATAGCAAGGACCATTTAGGAATGCGTCCCAAATGGCAACGTATTACCTATATAGTGCACCATTTTTTTTTTTTTGCATATTGCACTATATAGGGTGCACATTTGGACACATAAATACACTTGATTAATCTCCAACATTGTCATTAGCATAGATAATCAGGTTGCCTTTAATTGAGCCGTCGCTGTCGTTGATCTTTTGAAATTCAAATGGTCGTTAGTTAAAATGTTAGAGGGACTTCACTTGTGTGGGCTTGTAAAAGTTATTTCTATTGCCAGATCTGATATGACACATCAACATGACTATGGAAATATAATAGCATGGTGTATTTATAGGACATGTTAATCAGTCACTTGTTTTGACAGAGCAATCATTCATATTTTAGGTCTTTCACTTCACTTGTTAATGCATGCATAATATATGTTTGCATATCATGACTCTTGGTGTGTGCATGACAATAAGCAAATTGCCCATATTCATATGCCATGTGACTTTGAGGAGCTGTAGGTTAGCTGAATTCAGGGGGGGGTTCAGAATTGTGAACAAAAGATTGGGCTGTCCCAATACGAGACCAGTGTGTGTGATGTCATTTGCTAGTGATTTTCCACCACACATTTGACCACCTGGTTCTCTTAATTAATTCACTCCCTCCCGTCCTCGTGGTGTGCATCCTTTTCATTTTGCAAGGGGTGCAATCAATTCTCCTAAAACGTGTACGGGAGTGCAGCTGTCCGAAAATCTAGTTTCTATTAATGAGATGGGGGTGCTGGACGCTACACCCACAGCTTATGATGATTCTGATGAACTCAAGGATATTACCTTTTACTGTTAAGGGTATAACTTTGAAGACGTAACTAACTGGAATACGTGTTCAAGAAAAAAATTAGGCCCAAAATAATGTTTGTGTGTACAATGTTGAAGACCTTTCTTTTTTTTTTTCTCCCCCCAATGTCTATGGTGTGTGCATGATGTGGTTGTGAGTTTTTGGATGTCTGTGCTATAGATTTATACTCTGTCTGAGAGATGTTCAGAGTTAAGCAGTTAGTTCATTTTTTTTATTTATTATTTTTACTTGCCTAGCATTTTTCGGCGCATGATTAGGTAGGCCTAGCTTTTTTTTTTTTTTGAGTCTGGGATTGGATTAGTCCATCGAGTAGAGGTCGACCGACTGATTAATCGTAATGGCCTATTAATTAGGGCCTATTTCAAGTTCTCATAACAATCGGTATTTTTGGGGGACGATTTTTTTATACATTTTTTTTATTTAAAAAAATATATTTTTATTTAACTTGGCAAGTCAGTTAAGAACACGTTCTTATTTTCAGTGACGGCCTAGGAACGGTGGGTTAACTGCCTTGTTCAGGGGCAGAATGACAGATTTTCACCTTGTCAGCTCCAATCTTGCAACCTTACAGTTAACAAGTCCAACGCAATAACGACCTGCCTCTCTCTCTCGTTTCACTCCACAAGGAGACTGCCTGTTACTCGAATGCAGTAAGCCAAGGTAAGTTGCTAGCTAGCATTAAACTTCTCTTATAAAAAAACAATCAATCATAATCACTAGTTAACTACACATGGTTGATGATGTTACTAGATATTATCTAGCGTGTCCTGCGTTGCATATAATCTGACTGAGCATACAAGTATCTGACTGAGTGGTGGTAGGCAGAAGCAGGCGCTTAAACATTCAAACAGCACTTTCGTGCGTTTTGCCAGCAGCTCTTTGTTGTGCGTCAAGCATTGCGCTGTTTATGACTTCAAGCCTCTCAACTCCCGAGATGAGGCTCGTGTAACCGAAGTGAAATGGCTAGCTAGTTAGCGCGCGCTAATCGTTGTTGTGTTGCTGGTTCGAGCCCAGGGAGGAGCGAGGAGAGGGACGGAAGCTATACTGTTACACTGGCAATACTAAAGTGCCTATAAGAACATTCAATAGTCAAAGGTTAATGAAATACAAATGGTATAGAGGGAAATAGTTCTATAATTCCTATAATAACTACAACCTAAAACTTCTTACCCGGGAATATTGAAGACTCATGTTAAAAGGAACCACCAGCTTTCATATGTTCTCATGTTCTGAGCAAGGAACTGAAATGTTAGCTTTCTTACATGGCACATATTGCACTTTTACTTTCTTCTCCAACACTTTGTTTTTGCATTATTTAAACCAAATTGAACATGTTTCATTATTTATGAGGCTAAATTGATTTTATTGATATATTATATTAAGTTAAAATAAGTGTTAATTCAGTATTGTTGTAATTGTCATTATTACAAATAAATACATTTTAAAAATCGGCCGATTAATCGGTATCGGCTATTTTATCCTCCAATAATCGGCATCGGCGTTGAAAAATCATCATCGGTCGACCTCTAATCAAGAGGATACTTATAATTCCCACCCCCTACCAGACTACAGCATGCCAATCCATATCAGGGCATCTCTGGTACTAATTAAAGAGTTGCACCACACCACCACTACTCTGACATGGATAGCATTTTTGGAACAATTAAACATAGGCAACATTTTTCTGAGAAGGAATTCAGTGACTCCGTCAAGAAGGCTCTTAATGTTTGCCCTAGGATAGACCGAGCATGCGTCTCTGGCACTCCTAAAGGAGTTCTACCACTACTCCTACTCCTGTTGTTTACATGTCTCCGGCCTTCTCATCTGAGGATGGAGTCAGAAACTCTTAGGCAGCAGCTAAAGCCTATTCTGAGGTGTAAGGTTGTCACGATACCAGTATCAGACTGAATGAACTCTTGGGTCCTTTTAAGAAAAATCTACTGCATGTAAAATATTGTGTGCTATAGCTTGGGAAATAAACATGATTATGGGTGACAACGTAAGGCTATTTGTTTTCAGCATTAGGACTGTTTTCTTTAGAAAATGTAGTCCGCTTCATGTTTTTTGTTTTTGCCATGATACTGCTGAGTATCGTGACAACCCTAATTAGTTGTATATGCAGGTCTGAAGACCTGAGATGTTCTAGATCAGTGAAATTACTCACTAGTAGTTTCTCTCAGCAGAGGTAGGCTAGATTGATTCGTTTTTTATTTGAAAGTTTAACAAAATACAAACACAGTATACATTTGAAAACGTGCCAGGGATGAAAGTTAATTACGTATTTCAATACAGCAGCAAGATGGAGAAAGTCAACTGTTTTTGACTTGGACATGATATAGCCCATCATGGATTAGCCCTAGTCCATGATTTTAGATGGTCTGATAAAGGCCTATTCAATCCTATGATTTAAATTTTAGCCTTTGATTTTGGACTAATTGCTCTCCTATCACTCAAACTTTAGACGAGAGGGCCAAAGAGGTGACCTCCACTTTTTTTTTTTGTGTATCTCTGCACACGCAGACACACGCCATCAAATGTAGCCTGCCTAGGCCACCTGTGGGGCCCCTTGCATGCATGCATACATACATACATAGTCCCCCTCCCCGGGTCAGTATAAGAGCTGTCTGGGCTGGGTGGCAGGAGAGAACAGATGAGATGGCTGGACAGCACAGTGCCCTGCTGGTGCACTATGTACCGGGTCTGACCCAGTGTGGTAGGATGGCTGTTTTTCTATCTGGGGTGGCATCGGAGATAACAAATGAGGAGGAGACGACGACGACAACAACAGTGCCATACTAGTGCACTACCACTCAACCTGTCCTGCCCGCCCCTCACCCTCTCCCCCTATTACCCCATATCCAGATGCTGGCCAGAGGAGTCGCCGGCGCACTGGGGCAGATCGGATGACCCCGCAGAGGGAGGGGGAGCTGGGGGGGGCACGGCAGGGGGTGGCCTGCCACTCAACTTCCAGCACAGGTCAGTAGTGTACAGGACCCACAGGACTGACCGCATGCCCCATGAGAGCACGAGCACCACACCGGCTCCTGCTCATACCCCCCCTGACCCCCATCTCCCTCCATGGCCCCCCTCCCACTCAAATCCTCTCACTTGCAAAATAAAAAATGTTGCTCAGTGAGACAAACCTGTGTAATTAAAGGTTAAATAAAAATATAGAATTAAGACTGACACACAGGTGGACACAATTATGCACTCGCTCGAACAAGTAATGTAACGAGCAATTCCCTCGTTATCGGCAGACACATCAATATACACTTCTTCTCGGCGTATAAATACTCACGCATTTCCCCATATGATATAGCCGAGGTTAGGCCTCCTACATGGTAGGGTGTTGAGGTTAGGCGTTGCCTACTCATTCATATGTTGTATCATGGTTGTTTCCTTCTCTCTCTGATGCCTGTGTCGGGAATGTTTCAAAACAGCTCATCAGTTGAACACCTTTTTACCTTTGTCATGCTCCCCTTTTGGGTAGTATTATTTTGACCTGTATTTTTTGGTCAACTTATTTTATCCATCAAATCCATGACTGTATGTTTTAGCTGTTGCATATTTCAGCACGTGATTCCCCAATGTATTTCATGAGTTTGAGTATGAGATGTTTTGTGGTTTTATAAATAGGCATAGATGCAAAAAAAAAAAAAATCATAAAGGTTCCCTTCAGTTGAGGATCACAGCTCTAGGGAGTTATCATGACACTCTGGAAGGGCTCAATATTAAGCTCTTCACTGACGCTGCACAGATCAGAGCAATGAGGAATATGTGAGTCATGTTTCTGTGTGTGTGTTGTGTCAGGGATTTTCAAACTTTAATGTCAAGGCCTCCTAAATATTATGAGCCCCTGGGCAAGGACCCCCTACTAAAATTGAATTTTCAAGAGCTGCCATTTAAATTCCAGAGCCGCATGCAGCTTTGCAATCTTTGCGATGACTACCAGTGGTAAACCTGCAATCCTACACATTTTGCAATGAGGTTGAGAGAGAATTTAGCCGTTTTAAAGCAAATTTCCTGCTATTCTAAACATTTTGCCATGGCTTATGCCGTGTTCATATGCTATCCAAGCAGTATTGGGTACCTAACTAAGTTTTGTTTGGGTGCCCGCCGCTGGAAATAATAATCATTTGGATGGGTACCCTTGGAGGTTGGGGCCCCAGGGCACATGCCCTGCGTGCTCGTTAGTAATAAGGCCCTGGTCTACCAGTGATGGCGCCTGGCCCATTTTTAGTTTGTGTTTGCATAATTTAATTTTCTAATTGAGAGTTTATAATATAATTAAAAGTCAAGTGTCGCTGAGTGGGTGTTCAGCAGAGTATGCTTTCACCCAAAAATTACTGTGTGTATAAAAATAACATGGCTTTGGCGGTAACTTAATAACAGTGCTTATGGGGGACCAAGATATTAAGCTCAATGTGAAACTGAGTGTGTGATAATATAACTACTTTTTTCTTTTTTTAAATGAGCTTTTATAAGTCCATTAATACAGAACCTTGCACTACTAGATCAATGCAGGATGGACGAACCTCATCGACTCTAATTTAGCTCGCTTTTCCATGGCGCGGCATATGCTATGAAATGACTAGGACAAGCAGGCATATATTCTAATCTTACCTCCAACTCCCTCTCTTCCTCGCTCTCTTTCTTCTCCCTCTCTCGCTCTCTCTCCTTTCTTGCCGGCAGGAAACACGCCCTGAACTGTCACAGAATGAAGCCTGCCCTCTTCAGCGTTCTGTGTGAGATCAAAGAGAAGACCGGTGAGTCTCCACTTTTTGTTCTCAACTATCATCCCAGTCTGCCTGAATCTCAGTTCTACTAAAATGTGCACTCAATAGGAATTGTTTTATAACTTAAACCCACATTTCTGTGAAAATAATACAATTTTATTGTCAGTTACCTTACTTCTCTCCACACATTTCAAAGCATTGGATTGGTGTAAGCATGAGCTGGGGAGTTTCCACAATCTCTTATGCCAGTGCTTTCCTTTTTAAATCGATGAAGGGAAGTGCAGAACTTGAACGAGCACTCGTTCACTGGGTCCATTAGGCCCTGGTCAAAATAAGTGCTCTATATAGGGAAGAAGGTGCCATTTGGGTTGCGGACCAGAACTCTACACCAATATTTTCAGGTTGTTTCAGACATATAGGCCTTATGGGTGCTTCTATTGGTTTGTTAATGGAAACCTTGGCACCTGGTTCATTACCTATTGATACCTCCGAACACTATTGACTGGATATTGATTTCATTGGTTGATTTGGTAACTAAGATTTGAAAGGAAAGTAGGTGGTTGTTTTTGTTATGCTGAGCTGATCTTAACCTGCTGGAAGCAAACGAGCTAATATCATCAATTTGAACTACATGTTCTGTGTCTGAGCAATTTCAAAGGGCAGGGATAGAATCTGCGACAGTATGCTATATATACAAAAGTATTTGGAAATCCCTTTGAATTAGTGGATTCGGCTATTTCAGCCACACCTGTTGTTTACAGGTGTATACAGTTGAGCACATAGCCATGCAATCTCCATAGACAAACATTGGCAGTAGAATGGCCTTCCTGAAGATCTTAGTGGCTTTCAATATGGCACCGTCATAGGATGCCACCTTTCCAACAAGTCAGTTAGTCACATTTCTGTCCCGGTCAACTGTAAGTGCTGTTATTGTGAAGTGGAAATGTCTCGTAGCAACAACTGCTCAGTTGCTTCGTGGTAGGCCTCACAAATCTCAGAGTGGGACCACTGAAGCGCATAGCGTGTAAAAAATCATTTGTCCTTGGTTGCAACACTCGAGATCCAAACTGCCTCTGGAAGCAACGTCAGTACAAGAACAGTTCATTGGGAGGTTCATGAAATGGGTTTTCAAGTCCGAGCAGCCGCACACAAGCCTAAGATCACCATGCGCAATGCCAAGAGTCGGGCTGAGTGGTGTAACCACCGTTGGACTCTGGAGCAGTGGAGACGCGTTTGATGAATTGATGAATTTCGCTTCACAATCTGGCAGTCCGACAGACAAATCTGGTTTTGGCAGATGCCAGAAGAACACTAACTACCCAATGCATAGTGCTAATGATAAAGTTTGGTGGAGAAATAATGGTCTGGGGCTTTTTTCTATTTTTTTTTTCGTGTTAGGCCCTTTAGTTCCAGTAAAGGAGAATCTTAACGCCACAGCATACAATTACATTCTAGACGATACTGTGCTTCCAACTTTATGGCAACAGTTCAGGGAAGGCCCTTTCCTGTTTTAGTATAACAATGCCCCCTTTCACAAAGCGAGGTCCATACAGAAATGGTTTGTTGATCGGCGTGGTAGAACTTGACTGGCTTGCACAGAGCCCTGACCTCAACCCGATCGAACACCTTTGAGATGAATTGGAATTCTGATTGCGAGCCAGGACCATTTGCCCAACATCAGTCCCTGACCTCCCTATTGCTCTTGTGGCTGAATGGAAGCCAGTCCCCGCAGCAATGTTCGAACATCTAGTGGAATGCCTTCCCGGAAGAGTGGATGCTGTTAAAGCAGCAAAGGAGGGGACCAACTCCATATTAATGCCCATGATTTTGGAATGAGATGTTTGATGAGCAGGTGTCCACATACTTTTGGTCACGTAGTGCAGCTTTTCCAGACCAGCCATGGCTCTCATTAAAAAGTTCTTAGTTCCTATCTTATTAGCTATTCTAGTCAGCTAGCGCTCTCTGGTATGGTTCAAAGGAGGAGGCCGGCTCAGGAGTGGAGGGATGGATGGATGGCAGATTGATGGTTATGGTGGCTAGCGTGGGAGGAGAGAGGCTGGGCTTTAGAGCTACCTGCCCTCCTCCTTTCTCCACTCTTACCTCTCCTTTTCATGGATTCTCTCTTTTCCCTGCCTTAATTACTTCCCCATCCTCCTCTACTCTCCCCTTCTCTTGCCCTCTCTCCTCTCCCCTTTATATCGCTCTCCTTTTGTAATACAGTTAGAAAGTGCTGCTGCACTGCTGCCTGTTATGGCAACCTGTCAGCAGTGCATTATTGCTCTCTCCTCATAGGAACAGAGTAGGCTGGAAGGGGTAGGATAGCCTGTTGCCCAGGCAACCCGCGGCTTTGTTTACCCTGATGCCTTTGATTTTTCACATAAGCTTTCTGGTGGACAGAGGCCTGAAAATGTGTGGCTGGATGGAATGGAGGCATAGAGCACCAATGGTTATAGGTTAAATCAGTTTGGTTTGGATGTCACCTTTAGCTTTGCCATGGTTATTACTTGAAATACACTAAACAAAATATATAAACGCAACATGCAACTATTTCAAAGATTTTACTGAGTTACTGTTCATATAAGGAAAACAGTCGATATTAAATGAATGCATTTGACCCTAATCTATGGATTTCTTATGACTGGGAATACAGATAAGCATCTGTTGGTCACCGATACCTTTTTTTAAAGTAGGGGTGGGGATAATAAGTCAGTATCTGGTGTGACCTCCATTTGCCTCATGCAGTGTGACACATCTCCTTCTAATAGAGTTGATCAGGCTGTTGATTGTGGCCTTTGGAATGTTGTCCCACTCTTCAATGGCTGTGTGAAGTTGCTGTATATTGGCGGGAACTGGAACGCACTGTCGCACACATCGATCCAGAGCATCCCACACATGCTCAATGGGTGACATGCCTGGTGAGTATGTAGGCAATGGAAGAACTGGGACATTTTTAGCTTCCAGGAATTGTGTACAGATCCTTGCGACATGGGGCAGTGCATTATCATGCTGAAACATGAGGTGATGGCAGCGGAGGAATGGCACAATAATTGACCTTAGGATCTCGTCACAGTATCTTTGTGCATTCAAATTGCCATCAATAAAATATTTGTTCATTGTCCATAGCCTGCCCATACCATAGCCCCACCGCCACCATGGGGCACTCTGTTCACAACGTTGACATCAGCAAACCGCTCGCCCACCCAACGCCTTACACGCTGTCTGCCTTCTGCCTGGTACAGTTGCAACTGGGCTTCAACCCTGAAGAGTACACTTCTCCAGTGTGCCAGTGACCATCGAAGGTGAGCATTTGCCCACTGAAGTTGGTTACAACGCAGAACTGCAGTCAGGTCAAGACCTTGGCGCTTTGAGCTTCTCTGAGACGATTTCTGACAGTTTGTTGTGCAAACCCGCAGTTTCATCAGCTGTCTGGATGGCTCATCTTAGACGATCCTGCAGGTGAAGAAGCCGTATGTGGAGATCCTTGACTGGTGTGCTTACACGTGGTCTGCGCTTGTGAGGCCGGTTGGACGTACTGCCAAATTCTCTAAAATGACATTTGAGGCGGCTAATGGTAGAAAAATGAACATTAAATTCTCTGGTGGACATTCCTGCAGTCAGCATGCCAATTGCACGCGCCCTCATATGTGGGTTGCGTGACGACTAGAGGTCGACCGATTTATGATTTTTCAACGTCGATACCGGTTTTAATAGGCCAGTTTTTGTATGTGTGTGTAATAATGACAATTACAACAATACTGAATGAACACTTTTTTAACTTTTAATATAATACATAAATAAAAATCTATTTAGTCTCAAATAAATAATTAAACATGTTCAATTTGGTTTAAATAATGCAAAAACAGTGAAGAAAGTGAAAATGCAATATGTGCAGTAAAAAAGCTAACGTTTCAGTTCCTTGCTCAGAACATGAGAACATATGAAAGCTTGTGGTTCAATATTCCCAGTTCTTCAATATTCCCAGTTAGGTTTTAGGTTGTAGTTTTATAAAATGATTCATAGGACTATTTCGCCCTATACCATTTGTATTTCATATACCTTTGACTATTGGATGGTCTTATAGGCACTATAGTATTACCTGTCTAATCTCGGGAGTTGATAGGCTTGAAGTCATAATAATAAGTCGCCGTATTCAAGCATTGCGAAGAGCTGCTGGAAAGTGCTGTTTGAATTAGTGCTTACGAGCCTGCTGCTGCCTACCACCGCTCAGACTATACTATCAAATCAGACTTAATTATAATATAATCAACACATAGAAATACGAGCCTTGGGTCATTAATATGGTCAAACTATAATTTCGAAAACAAAACTTTTATTCTTTCAGTGAAATACGAAAATACGTTCTGTATTTTATCAAATGGGTGTCATCCATAAGTCTAAATATTGCTGTTACATTGCACAACCTTCAATATTATGTACAATCTGGCAAATGATTTACGTGTTTTGCTAGGAAGAAATGGTTACACAGTTCGCAACGAGCTAGGCGGCCCTAATGTTGCATATACCCTGACTCTGCTTGCATAGAACGCAAGAGAAGTGACACAATTTCCCTAGTTAATATTGCCTGCAAACATACATTTCTTTTAACTAAATATGCAGGTTTAACTTCTTCGGGCTAGGTGGCAGTATTTGGGAGTTTGGATGAATGAGGTGCCCAAAGTAAACTGCCTGTTACTCAGGCCCAGACGCTAGGATATGCATATAATTGGACATATTGGATAGAAAACACTCTAAAGTTTCCAAAACTGTTAAAATAATGTCTGAGTATAACAGAACTGATATATGGCAGGCGAAAACCCGAAGACAATCATCCAGTTTTTTTTTCCCCCCTCCAGCCCACCTCTAATTACAATGGATGGGAATATAGAAAGAAGTCCTCCCAGATTGCAGTTTGCCCTTCCACTAGATGTCAACCGTCTTTAGAAAGAGTTTCAGGCTCGTTTTTTTTTTTTAAATGAGCTAGAATTTGTAGTTTTTCTAAGTGGCTCCCATTTTGGCTGTAGTGTGCGTTCCGGTGAGTTATTTATCTCCGGTGTTCTGTCTTAAATTGTATCGTAATATTTACTTAATATGGTACATGACGATTGAGTAGGAATGTTGTTTGACTTGTTTAGAAGTTTATTGGTAACTTACGGGATTCATTTGTATGCATTTTGAACGAGGGGAAACCGTTGGATTACTGAGTCAAGCGCACCATTGAAATGTACTTTTTGGGGGATATGAAGAAGGGCTTTATCGAACAAAATGACCATTTGTTATGTAGCTGGGACCCTTGTGATTGCAACCAGATGAAGATATTCAAAGGTAATTTATTGTATTGCTATTTCTGACTTTCGTGACGCATCTGCTTGGTTGGAAAATGTATGTAATGATTTTGTGTGCAGGGCGCTCTCCTCAGATAATCGCATGGTGTGCTTTCGCCGTAAAGCCTTTTTGAAATCTGACAACGCGGCTGGAGTAACAAGAAGTTAAGCTTTTAAATGATGTATGACACTTATATTTTCATGACTGTTTAATAATACGATTTCTGTCATTTGTATTTGGCGCTCTGCAATTTCACCAGATGTTGGCCAGGTAGGACGGTAGCGTCCCAATGATCCGTAGTGATGATGTTAAGATTTTTATTTATAAGGTAAGTTTAATGCTAGCTAGCAACTTACCTTGACTCCTTGCTGCACTCGCGTAACAGGTGGTCAGCCTGCCACGAAGTCTCCTCATGGAGTGCAATGTCATCGTCCATAATCGGCATCCAAAAATGCAGATTACCGATTGTTACGAACTTGAAATCGGCCCTAATTAATTAGCCGTGCCGATTAATCGGTCGACCTCTAGTGACAACTGCACATTTTAGACTGGCCTTTTGTCCCCAGTACACGTTTGCACCTGTGTAATTATGCTGTTAAATGGGCTTCTTGATATGCCACACCAGACAGGTGGATGGATTATCTTGGCAAAGGAGAAATGCTCACTAACAGGGATGTAAAGAAATTTGTGCATAAAATTGGAGAGAAATTAGCTTTTTGTGCAAAAGGAAAATGTCCGGGATGTTTTAGTTTAGCTCTTTAAACATGGGACCAACACTTAACATGTTGCGTTTTTATATCTTTGTTCAGTGTACTTGCATCCATGCAAAACAGCTTGTTAAAGAGTTACAATACCTGTGGTTGTATGTAGGCCTATGCTATTGTCAAGAATCTCAGCCACTGCTCCAGTCTGCCGGCTATTTTGTATTTAGTGGCCCTCTTCCTACCAGCTCTGTATAGGCCTACCTGATCTGCCATTTCCCTGTTCCCTTCTTCTCCACAAGACACCCTGCAGGCTCCATTATGTGTCTCTGGAATAGTAGAAGAAGGCATCCCTTCCTCCTGCTCTCTGTATCCCTTGCTCTCTCTCAATTCAAACATATGTTTACATTGCCAAAGCAAGGGAAATTAACAATCAGAAATTAACAGTAAGCATGATACTCACAAAAGTTTAAGGATAGACAATGCAGATGTGCAAATAGTTGAAGTAGGAAGAGAATCAATAAATATAGGTTGTATTTACAATGGTGTTTGTGCTGCACTGGTTGCCCTTTTCTTGTGGCAACAGGTCACACCTTGCTGCTGTGGTTGTACACTGGTATTTCACCTAATAGCTATGGGAGTTTATCATGATATGAATTTGTTTTCCAATTTTTGGTGTGTAATCTGAGGGAAATATGTGTCTCTGGTCATACATTTGGCAGGAAGTTAGGAAGTGCAGCTCGGCTTCTACCATATTTTGTGGGCAGAGGGCACATAGCCTGTCTTCCCTCGAGAGGTCTACTTATAGCGGCCTCTCTTGATAGCAAGTGCATGCTCACTGAGCCTGTACATAGTCAAAGCTTTCCTTAATTTTGGGTCAGTCACATTGTCAGGTATTCTGCTATGAAAGTAGAAAATACGTTAATTTATAGACATCAGTTTGGGCAAAATCAAAGCTGTTCCAGACTGAACAAAATCTGAACCACACATGGTCTCTGACTGGTTTGGACTGGACCAAAAACCAATGTCCGTGGATGTATAAATCAACGCCAGTTCGGACTGCACCAATAAAAATGCCCAAAGGGTGTTGGGCTGTGCTTACTGAGGTGTAGCCTACACTGTTGCCTGAAGGGCATTCATGAAAATCAACATCTTATGTGGGAAGCCTACCATTTGTAAAACACAAAAAAAAGAACATCTGGACAAGACCAAAAAAAGGTCAAAAGTCGTTGGCTCGTATTTACTGGGGTGTAGCGTACCATTTCGGCCAGCAGTGGAATTTTATGAATGCCCATCCATGTGGTAGGCCCACCATTTGTAAAACAGTCAGTTGCATTGGCTTTATTAGTCCTGATTCCTGTGACAAATGGATTTGTCTATTTAAGTTCTGAATATCAGCTACACAAATTTATCATGAGCCTATTTGCAATGTCTTTACACAGTGGGAAATGCAGATTTTTCTTTTTTGCTATGATCAGCTTGTCAAAAATGGACACATACAAACTTGAAACTACAAATCATGACAATGGAGTGAAACTCCTGGAAAACACTATATTGTACATTTTACTTTAACCCTGACCTGTTTTTAAGGATATGTTGTTAACATGACGGTGCATTTTTTTGTTGATAGGGCGCCGTTTGGCTATTTGATCGGAGAAACCTGCATGATGTAAAAAGTGTCCGTCATACATTTTATCTCCAGCCTCTAGGCTACAGAAAAGGCCACATACTCTTTCTACCGTATTCTATATCTGCAATATGATTTATGCTAGATCATTATTTTTGTACTTCTTACCCCATTTTCTCCCCAATTTTGTGATATTTAATTGGTAATTAGTCTTGAAACGCCATACAGCTGTTGACTGAAGTCAAAGTGCACGCGCCAGGCCGCCGAAAGGAGTCGCTAGAGCGCAATGGGACAAGGACTTCCCAGCCAGCCAAATCCTCCCCTAACCCGGATGACGCTGGGCCAATTGTGCACCGCCTAATGGTTCTCCCGGTCACTGCCGGCTGCGACACGGCCCGGGATTGAACCCGGATCTGTATTGACGCCTCAAGCACTGCGATGCAGTTCCTTAGACCGCTGCACTACTCGGTAGGCCCTTAGATGTATTTTCTTTTTTTCTGGAATGTTGTTGGAGCGCCGCAGTGATGTCTCTCCAACAGCACCATGGAAAGGTGCGCTGGGAATAGACAAGTAAAATATTTTGCACCCCTGTGTATCATCAACGCTCACCTTAACCAGCAGCATAAGGGCTTCTGAGAGAGATGTCAATGTTTTGGGGCAGAATTATGTGAGGTTTTATGTGTTGTTGGAGGTGTGTCATGTCTCCCTCGTCAATCTGCCACCATTGGCGGGCACTTAATGAGCGGGCTGACCGTGCTTGTAGACAAGCACCATGTGACTGGGTACTACCGTAAGTTTCAAGATAAAAAATGTATGAAATTAACACACTCTTTATCACCTAACGTATAGCACAAGTTGACTGCAATTTTTTACTTAGTAGCTACAAAAAAAAGTCAAGTAAATCGTGTTAACGTTATTAAAAAATACCATCAGGCTGTAGATGAAGGAGAGGAAACTGGTTAACTTAAGGATCAGAATTATATCAACGAGACAGTTGTTAATCATGCAGCTCGTTATGTCAAGATCGCAGATTTTAGAGAAACAAATGTCGGTACCTATGTCTTATATCGGCTGAAAGCTTAAGTTCTTGTTAATATAACTGCACTGTCCAATTTACAGTAGATATTACCGCTAAAAAATGCCATGCTATTGTTTGAGAGCTCCTAACAACAAAACACTTTTTTTCCACTGCTATAGGTTTGATAAATTCACTTCTGAATGTGAAATGTGTACTTAAATTAGGGCAAGATTTCAGAATGTATCATCCAAAGGGTCCCATAACATGAACATTGTCGTTTTGTTAGATAAAATCCTTTTTCATACCCTAAAAAGGTCCATATAGCATGCGCGATTGATTTTGTATTTCCACCCGTTCAATTAGCAAAAAAAGGAATCTGTGAAAATCTCACCCTAAACGTTGTTTCAACAAGTCAAATCACATTTGTATCTATTCCTCAGAGATCCAAGAAGATAAGACTTCACTATTTCATTAGGGGTGTAGTATATCCTATAGGACGACATATTTGGTCAGAGAGTGACGCCTTCATGGCACGCCGATGACGCGTCAGCCATCACTTGAACGACTATCTTTGTCAAATGAGCAATCGGGGGCAAACAAAGCTAGCTAGATAGCCAATGAGCTGGGATTTACAGGAAACCATGTATATGTCGTAAAATGTAACTACTAATCTTGTACGACAGCATGCCTTTTCATTTTGGACGAAAACTGGTTTTGCAATGGCTACTAATACTTGGAAAGCTAAATCAAAGTCCAAGTATACATATTTGATGATATACTTGCAGAAAATGGAATATGAATGTGTCTCCTTCACGATTAGCCCAAATGTACCTGGGGAAGTCTTGTAGTTCACTCATACTTCCAAGTTTATCCATCTGAAACGTTGCACGTACACTACTGCCATCTTGTGGACACGATTGGAATTACAACCAGAGTGATGGCTAGAATGATGACCTTTCTCTTGCATTTCAACGATGGTGGTAGAAAATTATTTTTTTAAACGGGTATTTATCTTTATTTTCTACTACCAGCTCTTGTGTGTTATTCTCCTACATTCAATTCACATTTGCACCAACTTCAAAGTGTTTCCTTTCAAATGGTACCAAGAATATGCATATCCTTGCTTTAGGGCCTGAACTACAGGCAGTTGGATTTGGGCAAAAATTGGAAAAGGGGGGCTATCCCTATAAAGTTTAAAGAAGCCTTGTGTAAGCCCTATTTCCAAATATCCCGGTATACGGTATGCCACCAAAGCCTAAATTACATTGAGCTGATTTCTGACCTGTTCTTTCTTTTTCCTTAGCATGTTACTTTACTGTTTGTTTCAATATAGTGAAGGCGTAGCCTCTCTCTCCTGCAGCCTATGGAAGGCCCCAATCAGTAGTCCTCTAGTATCTCTACTAGATTTTCTGCAGTCTTCACACACACACACACACACACACTGAACAGCAGGGATAAAAGCAAAGTCCGTGCTCTGGTCTACTCCTGCTGCTTCGGTCTTGTCCTCTACCCCTCCTTCTCTCGCTTCGCCTAGCTCCTATTCTTGAAAGGGAAGACTTGCTCTGAACTCCGGGCTTTGATATGGTAATAATGGAGGAGGGGAGGTGAATTCCTCTGAGTGCTGCAGTTGGGTAGATTGTTTTCATTGTTAAGGAAATGTTCTGCTCAAAATACCAGGACCCCCTCTCCCCCTTCACTTCTCCACCAGTCTCTTGTTCTTTATTCTTATTTTTCTATTTTCTTCTCTCTCTATCCCTCTTTCTCTCACGTTAAACATTACCTTCATACGTGTGAACATTTCATTTTGTTAAAATCTTTTGAAGACTCACTCTGACACATATTAAAAGCCATCGGAAGGGAGAGACAGGAATTGATCAAAGTTGAAGAGAATTCCTTTGCTTCCATTCTGGGTTGACGGCTTGTTCTGTTCCTTCTCTCTCTCTTGGGCATTGGCAGTGAAAATAGCTGCTGGGGAAAGTTTTGTCAAAGGCCACTGCTATTACTTTTTAATGTTAGTTTGCTTGCGTGCTCTCTTGCCTTTTCTGCAGCTAAGTTCTCTCTCGACATGACACTACACATTTCTTTAATTCCTCCACCCTCTCTCTGCACTGTTGTTTTTCCTGGTTAATATGCCATTTAGCCGAGGCTTTCATCCAAAGCGACATGCATGCATGTGTACATTTTTACGTATGGGTCAGCTGGAAACAAACCCACGTCCCTTGGCGTTGCATGCGCCATGCTCTACTGAATAAGCCAGCGTAGAGGTTTGACTGAACCAGTGTTGTAGAATGTTTTCAAGATCTAAGCCGTAAAAACTAATGGCGGAACATGACTAACTCAAGCACGTCTATTTATTGAAATATTTCTGCCGAGGTGCAAGCCAGGGTTTTGAAATCGACTTCAAGCCACTTAAGCAACAGCCCATGTTGTTTTTTAGGCTCCAGATGAAGTTGTTTTTCTTTTCTTTTGGTGGTTGATTGAAAAAAGCAATAAGCTGTCATTTTTTCCTGAAGTGAGCCTAGTTGTCTAGTACTAGACAATTTAAAATCGATAATATAATGTATGCGGTTTAGCAGCTGCTTTTTATATAAAGCGACTTAATAATGTGTGCAAACGTTGGCTTGAATTGAATCCACAATCCTGGCGTTGCAAGCGCCATGCCCTACCAACCGAACCATAAAGGACAACACCGTTAAATATTGAATGTCTCCGACCATAGACATCCTTGACTGTTCTAGATCAGTGTTTGTCAACCTCCAGTCTGGATCGCTACTGTTACCTAAGATGATGCTGATCGCTGCTTGAGCTAGTTCAGACACTTATTTAGGCGGCTTTCAAAAAAAGCTTTCGGCTTTTTTAGGCCTAGATTTATTGTAAAATGTTCTCCAAGGAGCAAAAGCCCTATCTTGCCCGGTTAAGTACAGAAAATGTTGAGAAACTTGTCTATGGCTGTGTCCGACCAGACTAGTCATCAGCCCTGCCGTCCAGTGAATCACAGGACTAATTAAGCCCTTTTAATTATTATTATTATTTTTCAAAGAGCTTCATTTGAACCTAGCTGTAAAACTTAATGAGTTGTTGGAGAAAACTCAGACTTTTAATGCGTTTTTTACGAGGTTGAAGCTTTAGGTGTCTGTTGGCTGAAGAGCAGGCCGAGCCCAAGGTTTGGGTAAAGGGAAATTCATATATGCCTTGCACAGTATGCCACTTGGGACAAAAGAGAAACGCAATATTTACAACACATTAGGACAACTGGGTTGAAGCTTGTTAACTGAATGTAGAACAGAGAATTGTTCTCAACTTGGTTTGTAAATGAAACCCTTTACAACTTGAACAAAGCAGGCTGACTACTAGTGCTGCACGGTATACTGAAACTTCTGTACTTTTTCTATACTAGAAAATTAAATATGGTTTGCTACTAGAATTTGGTACTTTTGGTTCCTCTGTCAAATGGCTCATGTCATATACGGAATGAGAGGATCGAGACGGTCTAGTAATTTTTCTGAATCTTCTCAAGGGGGTTGTAGTAAACTAGCCAGGCTACTTGCGCATGCAGTTGACACAGCGCAAGCCACTTTTGAAAAGCGAGAGGAGAGAGAAAATACTGACGGCATGGCTTCTTATAACAAACATTGGACCTCCACGCCCGCAACTTGACAAAGTTCGCTTCTGGAGCTAGTTCTGGGAATACTTTGCTTTCAGAGCAGATGAGGGCCAGCCCATCAAAACAACTATGTGGAAGGAGTTACAAAGCAGTACAGTGCAAGGGAGGTTTTGTTGCGACAAAACGACAAACTATTTTACACATGACATCTGCATTGTAATGTTATTCTACTAGCAACAACATTTGATTAAGGTTTGAGTGACAGTGACCATGTTTTTATGTGAGGTAAGGTCGTAACGTAAAAAATTAATCACAACAGCTCTGATGGAAACGGGAAGTTTCGGTACATTTTTCTAAATGTCGACAGATCATGTTTGTTCGACGTGTCTGTACAATTAATTGTGCGAGGGGACGGTGGAAACTCCTTTTATGCACCAATACTGAAATAATAACCATATTGAAGTAAACTTGGAATCACGTGATCTGGTGTGTTGTCCTCCCATGTCGACTTGGGAAAACACAGTTTATTAGGCTACAAGATTAAATAAATTATGAACTTCAGAGTGGTGAAAGTGCACAGTGGTGTGTATGGCCATGATGCTCTTTCCAATAAATATCCAGGCTCTTATTCTGGTGACATAATGATTTCACGTTTGGCTGCCGTTTTGTCAGATAAATAACGTTCTTCGTCTTATCAATAATATTCTCATGTAGACTAGCCTACCTGCGCAGTATCTGCAAGCTTTTGGCTAGAGCACACGTGCTCCGACCAGAATAGGCTATTTAACGCAACAGTTTTTGTAACAACTATTGGTGGAGTTGGAAATGCAATGGAAACACATTGAATGTTAGCTTTTCATTCGGTAAATGAAAACTTGAGCGAAATAATACATTTTGTGTGCATGTCATCAAGCACAGATTTGTATCCATAAGTCTGTTTGGTGGAAACACCGCTGGTGGGAAAATATGCATATTTCCTTTATGCTGATTCTAGAATATTGTCATATCTGTTGCCAATTGGATGGAAACCTAGTTGGTGACATGAACATAGTGTATTCAGCATGACATTCATGTGAGCATTATACTATGATTACAACCCAAAAGTTTTGGGAAATGCACTCATAACTTATCTATAATAGCAATATATTAAGACTACTTTGCGTTTGTCTGGGCTTGCTAGCAGTAGCCACTAGCCAGCCAGCATCCCATGGGAGTTGAAATGCACTCTGGAAATCGTAGCATGCTGTGTAAAATCCATTGTATTTCTAGGGTGCGTGTGTAGACTATTGCAATATAGACACTTAAGAAACGAGCTAAAGTGTTTTTATGTTTTGGAACTAAACTATTAATTTAATACAATAATAAGCTGTAATGAATCAGGTCTAATGTAATTTTACCTAATAGTATGGCCATAGATGAGCAAATTAACCCTGCTATATGTATCAAATTAAAAAGTTAAAACGGTTTTAGATGTAAGACTATTTTGTATGCGCTGTGTCTCACAGTTTTAAATATATTCTGTTATTTAATAGGGTGTTTTTATTTTTTTGAAATAAATGTAATATAGAAGATATTCTATTTGTTCTACCAGTTATCAACATATTCAAATTTATTTATATAGCCCTTCGTACATCAGCTGATATCTCAAAGTGCTGTACAGAAACCCAGCCTAAAACCCCAAACAGCAAGCAATGCAGGTGTAGAAGCACGGTGGCTAGGAAAAACTCCCTAGAAAGGCCAAAACCTAGGAAGAAACCTAGAGAGGAACCAGGCTGTGGGGTGGCCAGTCCTCTTCTGGCTGTGCCGGGTGGAGATTATAACAGAACATGGCCGAGATGTTCAAATGTTCATAAATGACCAGCATGGTCAAATAATAATAATCACAGGCAGAACAGTTGAAACTGGAGCAGCAGCACGGCCAGGTGGACTGGGGACAGCAAGGAGTCATCATGTCAGGTAGTCCTGAGGCATGGTCCTAGGACTCAGGTCCTCAGAGAGAGAAAGAGAGAATTAGAGAGAGCATACTTAAATTCACACAGGACACCGGATAGGACAGGAGAAGTACTCCAGATATAACAAACTGACCCTAGCCCCCCGACACAAACTACTGCAGCATAAATACTGGAGGCTGAGACAGGAGGGGTCAGGAGACACTGTGGCCCCATCCGATGACACCCACGGACAGGGCCAAACAGGATATAACCCCACCCACTTTGCCAAAGCACAGCCCCCACACCACTAGAGGGATATCTTCAACCACCAACTTACCATCCTGAGACAAGCCGTGTATATCCCACAAAGATCTCCGCCACGGCACAACCCAACCCAGACAGGAAGATCACATCAGTGACTCAACCCACTCAAGTGACGCACTCCTCCCAGGGACGGCATGAAAGAGCACCAGCAAGCCAGTGACTCAGCCCCTGTAATGGGGTTAGAGGCAGAGAATCCCAGTGGAAAGAGGGGAACCGGCCAGGCAGAGACAGCAAGGGCGGTTCGTTGCTCCAGAGCCTTTCCGTTCACCTTCACACTCCTGGGCCAGACTACACTCAATCATATGACCCACTGAAGAGATAAGTCTCCAGTAAAGACTTAAAGGTTGAGACCGAGTTTGCGTCTCTCACATGGGTAGGCAGACCATGCCATAAAAATGGAGCTCTATAGGAGAAAGCCCTGCCTCCAGCTGTTTGCTTAGAAATTCTAGGGACAATTAGGAGCCCTGCGTCTTGTGACCGTAGCGTACGTGTAGGTATGTACGGCAGGACCAAGTCAGAGAGATGGGTAGGAGCAAGCCCATGTAATGCTTTGTAGGTTAGCAGTAAAACCTTGAAATCAGCCCTTGCCTTGACAGGAAGCCAGTGTAGAGAGGCTAGCACTGGAGTAATATGATACAATTTTTAGGTTCAATGTTTTCAAAAATAAAGCCCAGTGGTTATTCTGTGACTAAGCTAATACATATTATTTTTGCCATGGTATCGTTTCGGTATTGAGTATCGTGATACTTAACCTGGTATCAACGTTCTGCTAACATTCTGCTATCGTGAAATTGTGATGCACCGATATTACATTTTTGGCCGATACGATATCCAATATTTTCCTTGCCAAAAAAAACAATACCGATATTTCAAATTTTAGCAGCCTATTTTAAGCATTCTCGTACAGTTAAAAAGTTAGACCGCTGCGTCCATGTGTGTTTTAAGGCACTGCATCTCAGTGCAAGAGGCGTCACTACAGTCCCTGGTTCGAATCCGGGCTGTTTTACATTCTGCCGTGATTGGGAGTCCCATAGGGCGGCGCACAATTGGCCCAGCTTCGTCCGGGTTTGGCCGGTGTAGGCCGTCATTGTAAATAAGAATTTGTTCTTAACTGACTTGTCTAGTTAAGTAAAAGGTTACACACACCACACTGACCCAAAAAATATTTTGTTGGCATTTAAAGTGGCTAGTGAAAAATGTATTACATAAAGATGGCAAGATGCAGTAGATGGTATAGAGTACAGTATATACATATGGGAAGGGTAATGTATAGGGGTCGACCGATTATGATTTTTCAACGCCGATACCGATTATTGGAGGATCAAAAAAGCCGATACCGATTAATCTGCCAATTTTTATATATATATATAATTTATTATTTTTATTATTTGTAATAATGACAATTACAACAATACTGAATGAACACTTATTTTAACTTAATATAATACATCAATAAAATCAATTTATCCTCAAATAATGAAACATGTTCAATTTGGTTTAAATAATGCAAAAACAAAGTGTTGGAGAAGAAAGTAAAAGTGCAATATGTGCCATGTAAGAAAGCTAACGTTTCAGTTCCTTGCTCAGAACATGAGAGCATATGGAAGCTGGTGGTTCCTTTTAACATGAGTCTTCAATATTCCCAGGTAAGAAGTTTTAGGTTGTAGTTATTATAGGACTATTTCACTCTATACCATTTGTATTTCATATACCTTTGACTATTGGCTGATCTTATAGGCACTTTAGTATTGCCAGAGTAACAGTATAGCTTCTGTCCCTCTCCTCGCTCCTACCTGGGCTCGAACCAGCAACACATCGACAACAGCCACCCTCGAAGCAGCGCTACCCATGCAGAGCAAGGGGAACAACCAAGTCTCAGAGCGAGTGATGTTTGAAATGCTTTTAGTGCGCATCCTGCTAACTAGCTAGCCATTTCACATTGGTTACACAAGCCTAATCTCAGAAGTTGATAGGCTTGAAGTCATAACAGCGCAATGCTTGAAGCATTGTGTAGAGCTGCTGTCAAACTCACGAAAGTGCTGTTTGAATGAATTCTGACGAGCCTGCTGGTGCCTACCACCCCCCCAGTCAGACTACTCTATCAAATCATATAACCTAGTTATAACATAACACACAGAAATACGAGCCTTAGGTCATTAATATGGTCGAATCCGGAAACTATCATCTCAAAAACAAGATGTTTATTCTTTCAGTGAAATACGGAACCGTTCTGTATTTTATCTAACGGGTGGCATCCATAAGTCAATATTACTGTTACATTGCACAACCTTCAATGTTATGTCATAATTACGTAAAATTCGGGCAAATTAGGCGGGCCAAACTGTTGCATATACCCTGACTCGGCGTGCAATGAACGCAAGAGAAGTGACACAATTTCACCTGGTTAATATTGCCTGCTAACCTGGATTTATTTTAGCTATATATGCAGGTTTAAAAATATATACTTGTGTATTGATTTTAAGAAAGGCATTGATGTTTATGGTTAGGTACTCATTGGCGCAAGGACAGTCCTTTTTCGCGAATACGCACCGCATCGATTGTATGCAACGCAGGACACGCTAGATAAACTAGTAATATCATCAACCATGTGTACTTAACTAGTGATTATGATTGATTGTTTTTTATAAGAGAAGTTTAATGCTAGCTAGCAACTTACCATGGCTTACTGCATTTGCGTAACAGGCAATCTCCTCGTGGAGTGCAATGTAATCAGGTGATTAGAGTGTTGGACTAGTTAACTGTAAGGTCGCAAGATTGAATCCCCGAGCTGGCAAGGTAAAAATCTGTCGTTCTGCCCCTGAACAAGGTAGTTAACCCACCGTTCCTAGGACGTCATTGAAATTAAGAATGTGTTCTTAACTGACTAGCCTAGTTAAATAAAGGTGTAAAAAAATATATTTTTTTTTAATCGGCCAAATCTGTGTCCAAAAATACAGATTTCCGATTGTTCTGAAAAATTGAAATCGGCCCTAATTAATCGGTCGACCTCTAGTAATGTAGCGTATGTAAACATTATATTAAGTGGCTAGTGCTAAAAAAAAAAAAAATACATACATTTTTCCAATATTAAAGTGGCTGGAGTTGAGTCAGTATGTTGGCAGCAGCCACTCAATGTTAGCAGTGGCTGTTTAACAGTCTGATGGCCTTGAGATAGAAGCTGTTTTTCAGTCTCTCGGTCCCTGCTTTGATGCACCTGTACTGACCTCGCCTTCTGGATGATAGCGGGGTGAACAGGCAGTGGCTTGGGTGGTTGTTGTCCTTGATGATCTTTATGGACTTCCTGTGACATCGGGTGGTGTCGGTGTTCCGGAGGGCAGGTAGTTTTCCCCCGGTGATGCGTTGTGCAGACTTCACTACCCCCTGGAGAGCCTTACGGTTGTGGGTGGAGCAGTTGCCGTACCAGGCGGTGATACAGCCCGACAGGATACTCACGATTGTGCATCTGTAAAAGTTTTAGTACTTTTGGTGACAAGACTAATTTCTTCAGTCTCCTGAGGTTGAAGAGGCGCTGCTGTGCCTTCTTCACCACACTGTCTGTGTGGGTGGACCAATTCAGTTTGTCCGTGATGTGTAGGCTGAGGAACTTATCTTACTACCCTCTCCACTACTGTCCTGTCGATGTGGATAGGGGGGGTGCTCCCTCTGCTGTTTCGATCATCTCCTTTGTTTTGTTGACGTTGAGTGTGGACCATTCTTGATACACACAGGAAACTGTTGACCTTTTGAGTTGTCTCACTGAAATTTTCTTACTCTCTCAAATGACTTGTTTACTGCTTGATCCACACAGCAGACATTGTGGGCTAGGTTAGGAATGCTGTGTTGCATGTGTAGCGCAATTTTCAGTGGCGTCATTACGCCACGTTATATAGGTATGCAACGTCAGCTTTGACATCGGTTTTGCACATCGGCGTTAAACTAGACATCGGCCAAAACCGCATTTTTAGCTGATATCGTCTGATACTGATAGTCCATCCCGAGTGACAGTGACATCTAAATAGACAAATGGGGATAACCCAGTCAGATACTTGTATACACAGCTCCTTGACTTCGTACGAAGGACAATTTTATTTTATTGCATTTACGTTCACGCTGGTATATAAGTCGCACCCACACACACACTAGATTTCATTCTGTTTGTCTCTGTCACTCAATCTGTTTGTTCCGTCACGGAATGAAGAGAATGAAAGAGAGAGGGGTGGGGGAGAGAAGGAGCGATATAGAGATTGATGAGGCAGTAAGAGCAGTAGTAATTACTGTGTCCGTTCCCCCATGCCAGATTGGCAGACGGCTAATATCACACAGACCCCTGGACCTGACAGACACCCAATATCCCCCCAGCCCCCAATACAAGCCCCCTCACCGGGGAGGGAAGATCAACCCCAGGCTTGGTTGGGCCCAATGGTAGTTGGGCTGACTGATCTGTGGTGTGGTTAACCCCCTTGTTTTATTCCTCCAGGAATTAAAGGCTCTCATCTCGATGCTGTTGTGACTCAAAAGACACTGTCTCCAAAATGGGCCCTGGTCAAAAATTGTGTACAATATAGGTAATAGGGTGCTATTTGGGATATAGTCAACTTGTCACTGCAGTTGCTTTACAATGAGCATGGAGCTGCTTCACGGACACAGTCAGCCTATTAAATCAAACGGGAAACAGATTTGTGAAGGCTTTGGATTGGACCCCACTGCTGTCGTTTGTTAAAGGCCCAGTGCAGTCAAAAACGGGATTTCCTGTGTTTTTATATACACTGAGTGTACCAAATGTTAGGCACACCTTCTTAATATTTAGTTGCAACCCCCACTCTTGCCCTCAGTACAGCCTCAATTTGTCGGGGCATGGACTCTACATCTACAAAGTGTCAGTAGCGTTCCACAGGGACGCTGGCCCATGTTGACTCCAATGCTTCCCGTAGTTGTCAAGTTGGCTGGATGTCCTTTGGGTGGTGGACCGTTCTTGATACACACAGGAAACTGTTGAGCATGAAAAACCCAGCAGCGTTGCAGTTCTTGACCCAAACTGCTGCGCCTGGCACTTACTACCATACCCAGTTCAAGGCACTTACGCTTTGAGCACACCAACAGCGTCATTGCACAAAATAGTATGCAGCATCATCTGGATATGTATGCAACAATTGTTCAACATTCACCTTCTGCTACCATTTCTGTCAAGCCGTCTACGCATACAGTTTGACGCATACGTCCAATAAATCCAACGTATGCACCGAACGCACTGCAACGCAATGCATCAACGCAAACGCAGCGTTTCATTGGAAATTAATGTAATTGTGCTGTACCAAAATGCTGTGACGCTGTCTGTAATTGAAGCTTTACATTTGTGTTGCCCATTCACCCTCTGAATGGCACACAATCCATGTCTCAATTGTCTCTAGGCTTAAACATCCTTTTACCTGTCTCCTCTCCTTCATCTACTCTGAAGTGGATTTAAAAAGTGACATCTGGGATCATATCTTTCACCTGGCAAGTCAACCTTTTTTGGGGGGTGTCACCTAGGGCTGCGTATCGGCCAGGACCTGGCCTGATCAGCGTTGATCAGTCAAAATGAAGTAAGGACTCTTATCAAATTATACCGGAGAGGATTGGCGCGTTGTCCCTTTAATAACACATTATAGGCCTCCGAGCCAGAACAATCTCAACTGCTGTTGAATAAATGAATAGTCAGACACATCCAACCTTCTTTTTAAAGACTACTTTTATTCATTTACTAGCAAGCAATGACAATGTGTAAAAGAAAGTCCACACATCCCCCCCCAATTCTTTTTTTTTACTGCAGTGCCATAGCCTATAGCACTTTACAAACCCACGCAAGACCATTATTATCTAGTCTCTCAGTCAAGGTTTAGTTACAACTCTGGACTAATGCAAGATGGACATATTATTATTGATTTATTTATTGAATTGTTGATTAGCTGGGCATACTGAGCAATATGGATGCACATCTCTCAATAAATAATAACCAAGTATTCAGCCAAGCCATAGTATAAATAGTATTTTATATTTTTAAATGTATAAAAGGAAATCTGTGGGATCCAGGTTGAAATGGGCCTGATGCAGCTGATAACATTTTTAATAGTATTATCTACAGGTGCTATGCTTACGTTTCAGTAGAGGAGATGCTGGATCATCAGCCAGTACAAGTACACTTAGTTGATCCACATCCAGCCTCAACCAGTACCAACACAGACCCAGTACAGCCAGCTTCAGAAAGTACCAACACAGACCCAGTACTGGCAGCGTCAGCAAGTACCAACACAGATCCAGTACTGGCAGCGTCAGCAAGTACCAACACAGACCCAGTACTGGCAGCGTCAGCAAGTACCAACACAGACCCAGTACTGGCAGCGTCAGCAAGTACCAACACAGACCCAGTACTGGCAGCGTCAGCAAGTACCAACACAGACCCAGTACTGGCAGCGTCAGCAAGTACCAACACAGACCCAGTACTGGCAGCGTCAGCAAGTACCAACACAGACCCAGTACTGGCAGCGTCAGCAAGTACCAACACAGACCCAGTACTGGCAGCGTCAGCAAGTACCAACACAGACCCAGTACTGGCAGCGTCAGCAAGTACCAACACAGGCCCAGTACTGGCAGCGTCAGCAAGTACCAACACAGGCCCAGTACTGGCAGCGTCAGCAAGTACCAACACAGGCCCAGTACTGGCAGCGCCAGCAAGTACCAACACAGGCCCAGTACTGGCAGCGCCAGCAAGTACCAACACAGGCCCAGTACTGGCAGCGTCAGCAAGTACCAACACAGGCCCAGTACTGGCAGCGTCAGCAAGTACCAACACAGGCCCAGTACTGGCAGCGCCAGCAAGTACCAACACAGGCCCAGTACTGGCAGCGTCAGCAAGTACCAACACAGGCCCAGTACTGGCAGCGTCAGCAAGTACCAACACAGGCCCAGTACTGGCAGCGTCAGCAAGTACCAACACAGGCCCAGTACTGGCAGCGTCAGCAAGTACCAACACAGACCCAGTACTGGCAGCGCCAGCAAGTACCAACACAGGCCCAGTACTGGCAGCGCCAGCAAGTACCAACACAGACCCAGTACTGGCAGCGTCAGCAAGTACCAACACAGGCCCAGTACTGGCAGCGCCAGCAAGTACCAACACAGACCCAAATAGAATAGTTGCTGCTCCACCAAATTACCCAGCAGATTGGCCCCCAGTCTTAACATACTTTATAAGGACTGAGTTAGTGCGCAGAGGTCCATTTTTAAACCAGGCCTGTATTTTTCTTACCCTAAAGACAAGTCTAGAAGAGATCCAGTACCCATTCAGGCTTATTACAGAGACCGCTGTCAAATGGGGAAAAGATTACCAGGAGCTGACTTTCATACCCAATCAAAAACAACGCTGTGTTTTTGTTATAAGCTCTTCTACAGAAGACCACAAAATAATAAAGGAATGCATGAATGACTGGTCAATTGATCTGCGCTTAAGTTGGGGACAGACTCTTGACCAGATACAAGTTACAATTTTGGAGGCTGAAAGAAAGTGATGGCGGGATATCCTTACACGTTTTAATAAGAATCACCCAGTCTCTTGCTGAAAGAAACGATGGCGGGATATCCTTACACGTTTTAATAAGAATCACCCAGTCTCTTGCTAAAAGAAACGATGGCGGGATATCCTTACACGTTTTAATAAGAATCACCCAGTCTCTTGCTGAAAGAAATCTAGCAATCGGGTTCATCAGACAAACTCTTTCAACCAGATAATGGTAACTTCCTAAAAGAGGTTGAATTACTGGCAAAATTTGACCCCCGTTATGGAACATCTCAGCAAAATGAAAGATTGAGACACCTGCTCATTACCTTGGGAAGAGCACACACAATGAGCTGATACAGATTGTGAGTGACAAGATTCTGGAAGCAATAGTGACTCGAGACTCAAAGTACTTTTCCATGTATCTTGGACTGTACACCTGACATAAGTCACCAGGAGTAAATGTCCATTATTCTGAGAAGCGTGGCTTTGAAGGGAAAGCCAGAGATCAAGGCGCACTTCCTCGGCTTTGCGAATGTTGAGGTTACAGCAGGCTTGAATCTGTGCACTGTCATCTTAGATAAGCTGAGCAAGCTGAAGATTCCATTTGAAGACTGCAGAGGGCAAGCTTATGATAATGGGGCCAACATGAAGGGCAAGCACCAAGGAGTACAAGCCAGACTGCTCAAAAAAAATCCCAAAGCTGGGTTTGTCTCACGTGGAGCACATACAGGTTTTTGGGGCATTTGCAAAATCAAATTTATTTATATAGCCCTTCGTACATCAGCTGATATTTCTGTACAGAAACCCAGCCTAAAACCCCAAACAGCAAGCAATGCAGGTGTAGAAGCACGGTGGCTAGGAAAAACTTCCTAGAAAGGCCAAAACCTAGGAAGAAACCTAGAGAGGAACCAGGCTATGTGGGGTGGCCAGTCCTCTTCTGGCTGTGCCGGGTGGAGAGTATAACAGAACATGGCCAAGATGTTCAAATGTTCATAAATGACCAGCATGGTCAAATAATAATAATAATAAGGCAGAACAGTTGAAACTGGAGCAGCAGCACGGCCAGGTGGACTGGGGACAGCAAGGAGTCATCATGTCAGGTAGTCCTGAGGCATGGTCCTGGGGCTCAGGTCCTCCGAGAGAGAGAAAGAGAGAATTAGAGAGAGCACGCTTAAATTCACACAGGACACCGAATAGGACAGGAGAAATATTCCAGATATAACAAACTGACCCTAGCCCCCCGACACAAACTACTGCAGCATAAATACTGGAGGCTGAGACAGGAGGGGTCAGGAGACACTGGCCCCATCCGAGGACACCCCCGGACAGGGCCAAACAGGAAGGATATAACCCCACCCACTTTGCCAAAGCACAGCCCCCACACCACTAGAGGGATATCTTCAACCACCAACTTACCATCCTGAGACAAGGCAGAGTACAGCCCACAGATCTCCGCCACGGCACAACCCAAGGGGGGGGCGCCAACCCAGACAGGATGACCACATCAGTGAATCAACCCACTCAGGTGACGCACCCCCTCCAGGGAAGGTATGAGAGAGCCCCAGTAAGCCAGTGACTCAGCCCCTGTAACAGGGTTAGAGGCAGAGAATCCCAGTGGAAAGAGGGGAACCAGCCAGGCAGAGACAGCAAGGGCGGTTCGTTGCTCCAGAGCCTTTCCGTTCACCTTCCCACTCCTGGGCCAGACTACACTCAATCATATGACCCCCTGAAGAGATGAGTCTTCAGTAAAGGACTTAAAGGTTGAGACCGAGTTTGCGTCTCTGACATGGGTAGGCAGACCGTTCCATAAAAATGGAGCTCTATAGGAGAAAGCCCTGCCTCCAGCTGTTTGTAGGTAGGTAGGTATGTACAGCAGGACCAAATCAGAGAGATGGGTAGGAGCAAGCCCATGTAATGCTTTGTAGGTTAGCAGTAAAACCTTGAAATCAGCCCTTGCTTTGACAGGACGCCAGTGTAGGGAGGCTAGTACTGGAGTAATATGATCACATTTTTTGGTTCTAGTCAGGATACTAGCAGCCGTATTTAGCACTAACTGAAGTTTATTTAGTGCTTTATCCGGGTAGCTGGAAAGTAGAGCATTGCAGTAGTCTAACCTAGAAGTGACAAAAGCATGGATTAATTTTTCTGCATAATTTTTGGACAGAAAGTTTCTGATTTTTGCAATGTTACCTAGATGGAAAAAAGCAGTCCTTGAAATGATCTTGATATGTTCTTCAAAAGAGAGATCAGGGTCCAGAGTAACGCCGAGGTCCTTCAGTTTTATTTGAGACGACTGTACAACCATTAAGATTAATTGTCAGATTCAACAGAAGATCTCTTTGTTTCTTGGGACCTAGAACAAGCATCTCTGTTTTGTCTGAGTTTAAAAGTAGAAAGTTTGCAGCCATCCACTTCCTTATGTCTGAAAAGCTCTTCACCTTCTTTTCAGCTGGTGCACAAAGATGGAGGGTTTTCAAGAAACATGTGAACATAACTGTGAAGACATGGAGTGACACAAGATGGGAGAGTAGGTGTGAGATACTGACAATGGCAAACAAGGTGAACAGACTCCTAAATGCAGTTGGATATCGCAGAGAATTTAATCACAAATGCAAAGGCCTCCCTCACTACATACCGGGAAACTGGATTCTCGGCCCAGACAACAAAAAGCATTTGTGAAGAAATGAATGTGGAGGCCGTTCTGAAAGAGACAAGACTGAGAAACAGCAAGGGACATTTCAGCTATGAGGCTCCTGATGAACCAGTGACTGATGCACTGAAAAACCTTGAAGTCAACTACTTCAACATTTTAGTCGACTCATTGTAGTGACATCCATGGATGTCTGAAACACTCAAGATATTTGAAACACTCAAGCAAATATGGAGTGCTGCTGAACTTCAGCACTGCCTCTCAGATGTCCAGTGAATCTTTAAAGGCTCTCTGCATGGAAGTTTAAAACTCTCTAGCATTCAGAGATGACTGTGACATCAGTGGAATGGATCTGGCACATAAGATTCAGATAAGATGACTGCCTTTTGTGCTGCTTTCCTTTCTCTGTGGGGAAAAACCTGGAGGAATTCTATCCGAACCTTTGGATAGCCCTAAGAGTTGCAGTCATCCTACCAGTAACAGTAGCATTGGCAGTGAGCTCATCAAAAGCTACCTGAGGTCTTCCATGTCACAGGAAGGTTGTGTCACAGAGTGGTCTGGCCATCATGAGTATAAATCGTAGGGAAACATGTCCTATGATGATGACATTGATGATTTTGCCTCAAAGTGCAGAAGAGGAATATTTTGATGGTAAGATTTTAATTCAAATGTTTACACACTTCGTAACATTTTAAGATTGTATGGCAGAAATGCGGTTTGTGTAAATGACTGCTTAACTGTGACCTACTTTCTCAATTTCTTCCAGACAGTCCAGATAGACTGGTACCCATGCTGATCAATCAAATGTATTTTATAAAGCCCTTATTACATCAGCTGATGCTGAAAATGCCTAGGCTGTAGAGGGAATCTAAGTTAATCACATAGCTGTATGGGTTTTATTTTACTATTTTGAGACTTATAGCTGCAGCCATACCCTACATACATTGTATAGCCAAAGCTAATTGTATAATATTGTGAGGACTGGACTTATTACCAGGCAGCAGAGCCAAAGCTCAGTGTTATATTTTTACATCTTATATCTTCTACAATTTCTTGATGTTAAGTGAATATTTTCTTAAGATTCTATAGAAAATATTCAGTTCTGTTCTGCATAGGTCTACTTATTCTTAGACTGAGAGATGGAGCAAACTGTTTTAAAGGAGGGAGGATTGTAGTGGGAGCACTGGGGTGTCAGGTGTGACTGTGGCAATGGCAAATGGTTTACATGGGTCAAGTAGGAGGACCCCATAGCAGAATTTTGCTTAGGGCCCCAGAGAGGTCAGGATCGGCTCTGAGCAAGGTTGGTGTTACATTCACTCTCCATACTCCCATGCTGCCAGTGCCAGCCCATAGCCAAATGTTTAGCTAGCTAGCTAGCTAGCTAGCTAGCTAGCTAGCTAGCTAGCTAAAGTTAGCATATTCCATAGCTAGCACAACATAGCTAGCTAAGGACACTGCACTAACTCGGCAGCTAACACAAGCAGCTGTTACATGGAAACTAGCTAATCCATTGTCATTTAATTATGTTAACACTAAATACTTCCTCCAAACTAGCTAGTGTTGTGTGCATTGCGTCTGTGCACTTAGCAAGCTACCATTCCATAGCCTAATTGCATGAGAGGTGTGACTAGCATGTCTGTGGATGTATGGAGAAAATGGCCACTTTTTTGGGGGGGGTTGTGCTCTTGGATTGGCCCAAAGTTAACTTGTTGGCCACTGAGCATTACGCTTCTGCAAGTAGAATCAGTAGGTTTGTTGCTACTGGTTCAGCATGCAGCAGATACCACTATTGTTCTTGCAAAAACAAAAAAGTACCTATTGGCAGTGAGATTCTGTGTTTCATTCTTTAAAGGCCCTCTCCTCAATTTGAAACGAGAGCCTCGTCACTTGGTTTGCTATAAAGCTGAGTGATACCGCTGGAGAAATTTAGGCCTACCTACTCTCAAATTCATAGATGCAAGGGATGACAGTGTATGATCTATCCTACATCGGAAGCCATGCCTGTGTTCCAGTGATCTTAGCCAATACGCCTCAGCTTGTTTCTCCTCTCCCTCTCTCCCGGTCAGTGTAAAAGCCCTCCCTCTCTCCCGGCTTGTTGTAAAAGCAGTCACTGTCAGTCCTCTTAATTAAAGACATGTAAATGTGGCCTCCCCTGGATTGCATTATTGGTGGCAGTGGCAGGCAGTTGGAGTGTCAGAGCTCCCAGTGCCCTAATCCCCACTAATTGAAGGATTAATTACAAATGATGGGAGGGAGCCTTCTAGCTTGGTTCCAGATATGTTGGTGCTGTCTTGCAGACAATGACCATAAGAGCTGGCAAGATGACACACAAACAGATCTGGGTCCAGAATAAGCGCTTGTAGGACTCCTCCACACCAACCGGAGTCCCAGAGAGAGTATGTTTTTGTATATTTTACACACACACACCATGACTGTGTCCAAAATGCCCCCCCGTGCCTTTTAAAGTGCATTACTTTTTAACAGACATGTAAAAAAAAAAAATAATAATAATAAATAAATAAAATGGGCATAGTAACTTGATTTAATAGACCACACACTGGTATATGTTGTGGCTTGCACCTTCCTTATGTGTGTGTGAGACTGCCCAGGATTAGGTAGTGGCTTATTGGCAGTATTAGGACTTCTTCTCCTGGTTAACATGTGGAGCTGCTGTGTTGTTCTCCGGAGAGGGAGTTTAGATTGGTGACACCTTGGATTTAGGCGTTGGATACAGCCTGTTGGTTAATCTACTCTAATCTGGCAGTCTCCCACAAAGGTGTAAACACAACACTCATACAATAATACACATAAACAAAACTCGGTCTGCAGCAGGGATCATCAACTAGATTCAGCCACGGGCGGATGGTCAGGAGGCCGGAACATAATTACCGCAAATTCATCGCAAGAAGTCCAAAACGATATAATTGGACTAAACACAATTTCAAACCTTGTTTAACATTTTGTATAGAATCACTTGTCTCTTTCTTATGCATGGGAGTACTTTTGGAACAGATTTCCTCAATTAAAATCACTTGGAGCTGATTTCCTGGTGTTTTACAGTCTTCTGTCCAACAATTCATCAAATTATTTTTTGCATAGACCACTTGGAGGGACAAATAAAACCACTTGGGGAAACCTGCTCTACAGGCTGTATAGGGTAGCGTAGTGGTTAGAGCGTTGGGCTAGTAACCGAAAGGTTGCAAGTTCAATTCCCCGAGCTGACAAAGTACAAATCTGTCGTTCTGCCCCTGAACAAGCAGTTAACCCACTGTTCCTAGGCCGTCATTGAAAATTATGTTCTTAACTGACTTGCCTAGTTAAACAAAGGTAAAATAAATAGTTTGTTTTAAGCAGGCTGTTTGTGAGTAGCTTAACTAATTAGAGTACATTGTAGTACCTACTTACCAGTTCCATAGATCTGTGCTATAATACTATTTTAATATAATCACTGTGTTTGATTAGAGTGAGTGCTAGTGTAATCAGACAACCACCATCCAGCTCTCTCCCCGGTAACATCTGACTGTCATGGTACTCGTTGGTTTGTTATAAATGGCCGCTGCTCCTCTGATCTATTGCTTAATTGGCACCTCATTTGCATTACGCTGCAAATTAACAACCTCTCAAATGAGAGTTCATTTTTCAAAGTCTTTAGGAGCTCCTTCAGAGGCGACTAACGAGCACGGGAAAGCAGGCAGCTGGGCTGATGAAACAGAAGAGGGGGAAGGAGGGGGAAGATGAGGTGCCTACATGTACATATCACCTCGACTAACCTGTACACCCCCCCCCCCCCCCCCCCCCCGCACTCCTTTTTATATAGCCTTGTTTTATTGTAACTTTTCTATTAAAATATTTTACTTACTTATTAACCAACAACGCTGTGTTATTTATATATATACATACATACATACATACATACATACATACATACATACCTACATACAGTGGGGAGAACAAGTACAACATTTTGCAGGTTTTCCTACTTACAAAGCATGTAGAGGTCTGTAATTTTTATCATAGGTACACTTCAACTGAGAGACAGCATCTAAAACAAAAATCCAGAAAATCACATATGATTTTTAAGTAATTCATTTGCATTTTATTGCATGACATAAGTATTTGATCACCTACCAACCACTAAGAATTCCAGCTCTCACAGACCTGTTAGTTTTTCTTTAAGAAGTCCTCCTGTTCTCCACTCATTACCTGTATTAACTGCACCTGTTTGAACTCGTTACCTGTATAAAAGACACCTGTCCACACACTCAATCAAACAGACTCCAACCTCTCCACAATGGCCAAGACTAGAGAGCTGTGTAAGGACATCAGGGTAAAATTGTATACTGTGTGTATATATATATATATATATATATATATAAAAATGTAAGGGCCTGTAAGTAAGAATTTCACGGTAAGGTTGTGTTAGGCGCATGTGACATAACATTTTATTTGAGGGAGAGGGATGGAATGGAGAAGGAAGGATGGAGACAGACGGGGAAAGGGAGAGATGTCGTGTTGTACGGTATACTGAATCGTCATACCTTTTTGATATTAGAACATGAAAAACGGTTCGGTACTAGAATTTGTTACTTTCGGTACTTCTACTTGTGTTCTACGTTGTATAGTGATTGAGAGGATCAAGTCTCTTATCAGCGCAACCGATGTCTCCTTATAGCTCGAGCTTCCTGCTTCTTGTCTGCTCCACTTACTCATTCGCTGGAGTCTGGGCTGCATCATGTTAGCTCCCCACTCATGCTGCACAGAAGTTAACACACTTGAATAATGCGACACAGCATGTAGAAATGTTGAAACTGTTAATTACTGTTTGCAAAACTGTCCATATTGGCTAGAACACATTCCAATGCAAGAAGATACCGGTAGCTTCCAGCTTTGTAGGCTAACTTTCCTTTCTAGCTTACTGCTGAAGCTAACATCAATTCACTACCCTATTACTTTTTGTGCTAAAATACAATCATTTGTCACCAAAAACTTTAATTCACTTAATCGTCTCTCCATCATGTCCAACGCTACTTTCCCCCATCGCCTGTCATGTCTCTTTTTCACGACCTCAACTGACTGTGTGCATTGTCATGAATGACATCATTACTGGGTTTAAAGAGACAGCGCAAACTTATATAAAAGAAGAGATTGCTACTTCTATGCAAATGTTGTTGATCAGTACAATAAAATAAGTCCCAAATGGAAGGCAAACCAATTTTTCATCTACAGCTACATGAAATCAGGTAAAACAAGCTCAATAACTCAATGCATTCACCTGTTTTGTGAATAGGCCTCCTAGCCTACATCTTGATTTACCCAGTATATCAATAGAGATTTACTATTCAAATAAATGGTTACCATTTATATAGTTAGATTGGTAAAAAACTTCAAAGTAGTTGTATAATGTATTCATAAATACATATTTGGCTGTATTTGACATTTTGACATCAACTTTTAAAATGTTATGAGATTGAACTCAAATGATGCTCAACGATTGAACAGAGTACATTTCTGTCTTTATCAAGTGCCATTCTGTGATTTTGGCTAATAAGCTTTTTTGGGGGGTTTGGTATCGTCAAAATTCTGATATGACAAAACTAGGAGAGGGAGTAAAGACTGGGTTAGTTAAGGATGGATAGAGGGACAACGGCCACTTTAAGGGATACATCTACCCTCTGCCTAAACTCTGAGGGCTCCTGAGTGGCGCAGCAGTCTAAGGCACTGCATCTCAGTGTTAGAGGCGTCACGACAGGCCCTGGTTCGATTCCAGGCTGTATCACAACCGGCCGTGATTGGGAGTCTCATAGGGCGGCGCACAATTGGCCCAGCATCGTCCGGTGTAGGCAATCATTGTAAATAAGAATTTGTTCTTCACTTCACTTGCCTAGTTAAATAAAGGTTAAAAAATAAATAATACATTTTAAAAATCCTAAATACCGCTCACCCCTCTCCATCTCATACCTGCTGCTCCTCTACCATCCACTCGTCTAGTGGATACTTATTATGGAGAATGTGTTGGATGCTATAGGTTCATATAGAGCACCTGAGAACATGGTGTGTGTTGAGCCATATAGGCCTAGATCTGAAGCCTTTTGTCCCTGATTTGCTCTGGTCTCCATAGTTGTCATCTCTAGTTAATGAAGGGTTGATTTAATGCTTAATGGTGTTCGGTGTGTGTTTGCCCAGGGTGGGACATCTTCCATTCACACTCCTCATCACACTGTGTTGACATTGACTGCTCACCACTCCCTCACTCAGGAAGGAAGCACACTGACCGTTTGTTTGTTTTTTTGTGTGTGTGTACCTGGGTGTGTGCCACACGGTTTCAGTAAGGAGGACCAATGCAACCACAGACACTGCTTAAAGCAGGACCTGACGCATCCTTCCTCACTACTGCCCCTCTCCAAAAAGTACCACTCAAAACGTTTGGTGGAATGAATCATTTTTAAATGTTTTATTTAACTAGGCAAGTCCGTTAAGAACACATTCTTATATACAATGACGGCCTACTCCGGCCAAACCCAGAAGACGCTGGGCCAATTCTGCGCCGCCCTATGGGACTCCCAATCACGGCCGGTTGTGATACAGATTCGAACCAGGGTGTCTGTACTGACGCCTCCAGCACTTAGACCGCTGCGCCACTCGGGAGCCCGAGAATGTAGTCCAAATGTACACCCTGTGTACTTTAAGATGTTACGATGCCCTCAGCTCCCTACTTATGAACCGCTAGCCTCACCTTTTGTACAGCATGTTTGCCAGTGGACGTAACCGACTGGGTTTCAAGACTGTGTTAGCCTGTTGAGCTAAAGCCTTGCTTCAGGTCTCAGGCAAGGTTCGTTGTCATCTGAGCATGCTTCACCACCTCTGTTACACCAGGGATATGTTATTATTTGTGTTAGGAGGAGGGAAAATGGAAGAGGATACCCCTGGAGTAGGAATACTACTGCAGACAGCACTCAGATGACTCCCGCTGTAGCATAGGGATCCTAATTCAACCTGTGGGTTCAGTAACAGTCTTCAATTTCCTCCCGGGGCCCAGAGTCACTTTTACACTCCTTCCTTCCTGATGCCACAGAACGCTCACTAGGTTGCTTTCATCATAACATTTCAAATGACGAGTACTCATAGAATTCTATGGGTGTCATAGAACTGAGTTGAAAATATTTAAAATGTTTTATATATATATGTGATATTTTTATCATATTTTCTACCTCGTCTTAGACTGGGAAGTTTGCTCATAGTGAATTTATTTCACAAAGTTTACTGCACATCCTTTCACTTGGTACTGGCGGCGAATTCGCCTGAATGTCAAGCCTCGACTCGTATGTAGTTTTTTTTTTCTTGTGTAAAGGTTACATGTAGCTTTTAACTTTCTTTCTGTTCAACCATTCTTTTCCTCTGGATTTATTTATGGCCAGTTATGGAATAAGTAAGAGCATTTCCATTCTTATCATTCTGCTGTTCCCTCTTGCCACTTTTTTTTTTTCTTCTTTTTTCTGCCTCTCTCTCTGCTTTTATGTCTGCTCCTGTGACTTCCTTGTTTTTCCAATTCTCCTTGGTTCTCCTTCTAGGCTACCCTTTCTCCTTACCTTTTTTCTTTTTCCCTTCTCCCCCTCTCCCTGGTTTTCTCCCTCAGCGAAAGGCTGAGAATACTCAAAGGAGCTGATGCAATTAAAATGCTAATCCTGTCTGTCTACAGGGAGGAGAGGAGGAGGAGAGGTGGGGGCTGACAGCATGAGGGATTGCAGCTCACATGGAGAACTCGACTGAAATGGAGAACAGAGGGAGGCGCTGGGAGAGAGGAGAAAGGGGGATACAAGAGAGTGTGTGTGGGGGGGGGGGGGGTCGTCAGAGTGAAAAGGGGATGCAGGACAGAGCGAGAGAAGACAGAAGTGTGTGTGTGCGCCATGAGCTGAGGGATGGATGATGGCCTGAATGTGTTCGGGGTACATGCATCTCCCCCTAATTTACTGAAGACACTGCTGCTCTGTTAGGGTGGCCTTCAACCTCACCCTGCCACACATGTAGCCCGAGAGCCAGGGCTTCTCAACTCTGACCCATCGAGGTCAGCTGCTTTTCTGTTCTACCTGATCATTAATTACACACCTGGTGTCCCTGGTCTAAATCACTCCCTGAATAGAGAGGAGCAATTAAAAACCATGTAAAAAAAAAAAACAATATTTAAAAAATGCAGTGGAACTGGCTTTGAACTCCCGAGTTGAGTTTGAGGGGCTTAGAGAGTGGGTGTGTACCTACCTACCTGCGCTACCTACTAGGTCTACTACGCACAATTGTGTTCTAGCCTGTGTGCAGAAACCAGGTGTGTCTACGACACAGCATAGCGATTTTGGCTGTGAGGCAGAAATGAGCTTCGGTATTATGTATGCAGTGGAAACCCCAGCTGGAGAGCCTGAATATTTCATAGTATGGCTGTAGCTCTCCTCTATTTCTCGCCTTGTGCCTCTTCTCTTCTCCCTGCCAGTTTCTCAATGCCACACAACCTGCCTAACCCTAGGGTGCTATTGTGTGGTTTTTACTATAGAATTGTATTGTGGCCGCACACACCAGCTCCTTATTGCTTTATTGGAAAATGCATTACGACTGCTCAGTACTGAGTGCGTCGGCCCTAATAGTTTTGTGTGTGTGATTGTCAGAAATCACAGCTTAATAATTGTAGTAATTAGTGGAATTTGAGGTCATTAGGGGCTACAGCTGGGGGCTATAATAATGCCGGGTGGGAGGGTGTGTCTCAGCAGAGAGGTTGGGGGCCGGATGGAGGGGAAAGACCCGGAGAGGCATGATTGACCCTTTGGGCTGTAGGTCAGTTGGCTACTCCTTCTATGATCACTGCATCCATGTATAACACTACCTGACCAAAAGCACATTTATTTGATTAAGTGTGTTTTGCCTGGAGTGCTAGATGGGTGGGGTTTGTACCTTTGGGACTATTCCATTGGCGTTGTTGGTCTACACAAGCTCAGTCAAGCGCAGCTAAAATATTTGGTAGGTAATAAATACTATTTCAAGTTTTTCGAGCCAATGTCTGATGAATATTCTGAGCCTCTAGTGTATTGCACTGGCTGCTGCCTCTGCTGGATCGGGAAATGGTTAGTCTGGAACAGTGTCTGGGACCGGACAGCTCACACTGACTTCTACACACACACACTCTGGAAGCTACAAACTTACTGGAGAGCACAGATGCACAACACACACAGGATAGCAGGATAGGCTAATCCTCTAACACTATTAAAGCAATCTACTCAGACCAGCACACACCAAACTTTAGAAAACGTAGGAAGTGGTTGCATAGTTTGCATACACATCTTAAAAGCACTTTCTCTCTAACTAGCCTATAAGTACTAAAGTACAGCTTTGTTAGTGGAGAGGGAGAGAAAAGGAGGGAGAGAGGGGTGGGCCAATCGGGGTCATTCGCTCAGTCCGCTGGGTCTGCTACATTCCTGAGCCATGAGAGGGGGAGCAACAGAGAGAAGGAATGTGTCTCGGAGAGAACCGAGAGAAAGCGGATCTAGATGGTGAAAACAACAGGCAAGAGGGAACAAGAAAAAGGAGGGCAACAGCAGGGGAGGAAAAAAGTTTATAGAAAAGGAGGGAAAGTTGGATAGAAGTTAAGAGAAGAGAGCATTGTTTAGGCGATGTGAAGACTGATGGGGGAGAGAGTGGGCAGAATTGTTAGGATGCACTTTAAAGTAGTACACTAAAAGAAGGGATACTGACTTTATTGTGCAAACATCCTTACCTCAAGTGTTCAGTAACTACATGTTAAAGCCACAATCCAGAGTTTGTGTTGTAGTCCAACAGCAACCCTGCCACTTGGTTGTGTATCATTTTCAAGAATCAATTGGTAGGCCTATATCATTAACATTGAACTGCAGGAAATATCCCAGAGGATGCATTTACTGTTCAGCATAACTCTCTCCCGTGGCTGTGGTAACCCAGAGAGAACAAATCTGGTAGAAATAGAATTGTCCTGTTTTTCCTCTGTTCCAGAACTGTAAGCTGTGCAGAACAAGGCATTTACAGCTGCTAGTAATGGCTTTAACAAAAATACTTTATTATTCCATGCAAGAGGGAAATGTCTCCAGCTGTACCCAACCCCGTCGACATACACACACGTTTATATACTGAACAAAAATATAAAAGCGATATGCAACAATTTCACGGATTTACAGTTCATATAAGGAAATCAGGCAATTGAAATGAATTCATTAGGCCGTAATCTATGGATTTCACATGAATGGGCAGGGGCGCAGCCATGGATGGGCCTGGGAGGGCAGAGGGTGTCCGGGTGGCTGGTCTCAGATCATCCTGCGGGTGAAGAAGACGCATGTGGAGATCCTGGGCTGGCGTTGTTTCACGTGTTGTGAGGCCAGTTGGGCGTACTGCCAAATTTTCTTAAACAACGGCTGCGGCTTATAATAGAGAAATGAACATTACATGTCAGCAGCTCTGGTGGACATTCCTGCAGTCAACATGCCAATTGCACGCTCCCTCAACTTGAGACATCTGTGTTGTGTGACACAACTGCACATTTTTAGTGTGTAATTACCATGCTCTTTAATCAACTTCTTGATATGCCACACCTGTCAGGTGGATGGATTATCTTGACGAAGGAGGAATGCTCACAAACGGGAATGTAAAGACATTTGTGCACACAAAAGATCCAGAAATGTCCCATATGCACAAAAAGCTTATTTCTCAATTATTTCAGCTCATGAAACATGAGGCCAACACTTTTACATATTTTTGTTCAGAATATATTCCTGTACTGTTAGCAGCAGAACAGTAAATTGGACAGAACAGGCTCAGAAAGCTACTGGTCTTGGCTTTTAGTACAGGAGTGCTACAGGCCCCTTATACCACCTTCACTCTACTGAGCCAAACCAAGCCAAGATGCTTGCCTGGGTCGTTTGCACATTGACCATAGTTGCTTACATTGCCCTTTCAAGCAACTATGGTCAATGTGCAAACGACCCAGGCAAGCATCTTGGCTTGGTTTGGCTCAGTAGAGTGAAGGTGGTATAAGGGGCCTGTAGCACTCCTGTACTAAAAGCCAAGACCAGTAGCTTTCTGAGCCTGCATGATGGTGTTAAAACAAAGGCTGTGAGTCAGAAGTTTGTGTATAGGAGTCTGTGTGCATTGAGAGCAGTGTGTACGCGTGTTTTTGCACCTGAGTGTACTGTGTGCCTCCGTGTGTGTGTCTATCAGTAAGAGAGAGAGAGAGAGATGAGTGCATGGCTGGGGGCTGACAGAGGTCCTGGGTTTAATACAGTGGAATAGCGCAGCGGCTGAAAGCTGTACTTATGGCCAGCCGAGCTTGTAGTGACAGCACATGCACTCCCATTACTCCGCCCATGTCTCACATTGCTGCTGCCTGCCTGCCTCTCTCTGCTCTGTACTGGCAGCTTGCCACTAACTGAGGCGCCACACTGCCACCTGGTGTTAGAATACGGTACTGCTACTTTAGAACCCTATCCCCTTTATAGTGCACTGCTTTTAGGGTGCCATTTGTGACTAATAGCTAAGTGACGAGAGAATTGGCAGGGTTGTTTGTACAGCTTTTACTGACCGTTTTACTACCATATTGCCTATACCTATCCAACTTCCTCAGATCTACTTTAAGTTAAGTGTAAGGGGCGGCAGGGTAGCCTAGTGGTTAGAGCGTTGGACTAGTAACCGGAAGGCTGCAAGTTCAAATCCCAGAGCTGACATGGTACAAATCTGTCATTCTGCCCCACTAGGCCGTCATTGAAAATAAGAATTTGTTAAGTTCTTAACTGACTTGCCTAGTTAAATAAAGTTTTTTTTTAAAAGAAGGGAAAAGGGGGGGTTGAATCTGAATGAGCCTGACGTTGCAGTTGAGACAACCCTTTTTATCCTTAATGCCTGATTGATTTGATATATTGAATTTCTTCTTTTTTTTCGCCTCAAGTGCTGAGTATCCGAGGCATTCAGGATGAGGACCCCCCAGACCCCCAGATCATGCGCCTGGACAACATGCTGCTGGCTGAGGGCGTGTCTGGCCCGGAGAAGGGCGGGGGCTCGGCTGCAGCAGCTGCGGCCGCAGCAGCAGCAGGAGGGTCACCCGGTGCCGACGGCGGCATCGAACACTCAGACTACAGAGCCAAGCTGGCACAGATCAGACAGATCTACCACTCTGAGCTGGAGAAATATGAACAGGTAGGAGAGAGGGAGAGACTCATTTACACAGATTTCCCAATCTAAGCTGGAGAAATAGGAACAGCACACACATTTCGCTCTCCTTCAAAGATTGGTTTGTTCCTGAGAATTTGTATTATTTTGTATAACTGAATTTAAGTTTCAAATTTGTTTTGAAAGTCCCATCTCTCCCTCCTCCTCCTCCGCCCTACACCCCAGGCGTGCAGTGAGTTCACCAACCACGTGATGAACCTGCTGAGGGAGCAGAGTCGCACGCGGCCCATCTCTCCCAAGGAGATCGAGCGCATGGTGGCCATCATCCACCGCAAGTTCAGCTCCATCCAGATGCAGCTCAAACAGAGCACTTGTGAGGCCGTTATGATTCTACGCTCCAGATTCCTCGACGCCAGGTCTGTGTGTGCTTTTCAAGAGTTTTGCAGTAATTTAATTTGTAATCTGCAGCGCGTTTTAAAATTGTTCCGAGATTATGAATATTGTCTGACTGACTTTGTGTGTGTGTGTGTCGTATCGATGTCTCTGTCAGGCGTAAGAGGCGTAACTTCAACAAGCAGGCTACAGAGGTGCTGAACGAGTACTTCTACTCCCACCTGTCCAATCCCTACCCTAGTGAGGAGGCCAAAGAAGAGCTGGCCAAGAAGTGTGCCATCACAGTCTCACAGGTACCGTACCGCACCACACGCTTCTGCTGCCAGTGGACTTATCAGTACTGAAACCAGCTTTTCCCATTCTAGTGTATAGATGGGGGCCGGTTCCCCTGCCTAAAATAATTTGGCTTTATTTGGTTTCAATTGAAAGTGTCAGGTGACTGAAAATGTACTGAAACAGAGATGGACTACCTGACATTTTCCAGTAAGAACGCTTGTTTTCGTTTTCCGTTGGGAAACCTTTTGCTACGGTGTGCACTGATGAATACAACCCTGGAAAGAAATCTAAGGGAAACACTGACTAATACACTGGTCTATCCGTCTCCCCGTCAGGTTTCTAATTGGTTCGGCAACAAGAGAATACGGTACAAGAAGAACATTGGTAAGTTCCAGGAGGAAGCGAACCTCTACGCAGTTAAAACAGCGGTGGATGCTGCCAGCGTGTCGGCGCAGGCTAGCCAGGCTAACTCTCCGGCGACGCCCAACTCAGGTACCGTGTGCCCCTTCCAACCACCCCTGACCCCCACCCCTCCATCCATATCTCAATCACCCTGCCTCCTCACACCAATCAGCTGATGTTCATGCTATTACACACACACAGTGTAGTTCATACACACTGGCAGAAGTGTAGAACCACATACACGGAACGAGGACTCTCTCTGTCTGGCTCGCTCTCTGTCTGGCTGTATGCCTCTGTCTGGCTCTCCATCAGACTTTTCTACTGCTCTTCTGCTTGTTTGTTGTCTGCGTTGCTGTGATGTTATTGCACTCACAGGTTTTCTATAGAGGAGAGATTATTTACACTATCTTACTTTGAGCCAGATTGATAATCTCCTTGTTAAAAGTTGCTTTATTGTTGTAGAAAGTGGTCATTTTCAGGGTTAAATGTATCTTGACTCAGCAGCATCTTTGATGTAGTAGGAAATGACCATCATCCCCCATCTGATCATAAATCCAATTCCAATCACTAACCAATGTGTTTTTTTTCTTTTCTGAATGGTCTCTGTTCAATTTCACCACTTCCTCTTTCGATGTCATCATTTTAACATTATTTATTTAGCCTACTACTACTGCAAACTGTCTTTATGTAGGGGCCAGCACACCTTTACATTAGTGTACAGTATACACACACACACACACGAGTGTACAGTATATACACACACGCAAGCACACGCAAGCACACACACACACCCTTATGTACCAGCTACCCCTATTTGCTCAGGAAGCAGACAGGAGCAGGTAGGTGATGTACCATTTCAGTCATTGTGAGCCGTGCTGTATGCCTGCCTCATGGAAATAGAATCTATTATCTGGATTCTATTTCTATGGTCTGCCTCTACCGCAGTAAGATTACAGCTCGCTGGTGGACTGTCGAGTGTTAGGACTCAAGACTTGCCAACTGATTATGTCTGACTTCCACTTTATGATGCTCACTTGTTACAGTGTAACTAAAACGTTGACCTGATTTTTTTAATCTAATAAGACATATTTGTGTTGTCTTGATTTTGGTCCGTTTCAAACAAGAAAGTTGCAGTTGGCCTATAGTTTGGCCATTTTCATATTCTCCTGCGCTCGTCTCATACTTAATTCACAGCAATGTGAGGAAGTTGGGAATTGAGGATCCGTCTGTACATGTATTGGATCATCTTGACACCCAGAAGGCTGTGTCATGAGGGACTAATTCACTGCTCAACCCATTCTAAATACTCTGACTGTGGTCCACGATCCTCATGTTTTCAATACTAGCAAACAGTGTCCTTTAACTTCCTGGTTGAACTCTGATCTCTGACCCCTGGCACAATGCGGTGCCTGATTTGGCTGACACGGCCGCACAGAGGTGTCTGACTGACAGAGCCACACTGAGATGCCTGATTAGCTGACACAGCGTGTGTTGCCTGCAGGGTCGTCGGGGTCATACAGCTTGTCTCATGCAGGCGACGCTGCAGCTGCTGCCTACCTCGGCCTGCACCCCTCAAACCTCAACGGGGCTGGGGAGGCCGTCCTCAACATCGCCCCCTCTCTGCAGCCCCAGGTAGGCACTGAGGACCTCTAGGAAAGCCTGCCTCAATACCACAACTCCCTCCAACCCAGTCCCTATAGGGTTGCACAATTCCTGTAATGTTCCCAAAATGTCCTGGTTTTCCTGAAATCATGGTTGGATGATTTCTGGAATCAGGAGTGAATTGTGAAGGCAATCCTGGAATTTGTTCAAACAAGATTTCTGGAAGATGAAAAAAACAGGGCATTTTGGGGAGGTTTCCAGGATTTTGCCACCCCAAAACCAGTGACCCAAAAAATCCTGGAACAGCAGCTCCTCCTAGCACCTACTAGCTATGATGACCCCAACCTCCCTCTCCTCACCCCTGCCCTAGCATCACCCCTGATTCTTTAACACCCAACCCAAGACCTCCTGTCCCTGGTCCACTTAGTAGAGAAACACACCTCGTGGTGCATTTTGAACAACCTCCCGTCTCTCTCCAGCCCCCTCCACATAACCTTGTTTCAGTTAAGCCTTTGGTGTGCCTACCTTACCATTCTCCCCCAGTTATTTATCCATCCATTTCATCGCTCTATGTCCACATTTGCTTCTCCAAATGGCACCCTATTCCCTATGTAGTGCACTACTTTTGAGAGAGATGGTGCCGTTTTGGACGCATGCAGCCCATTGCTATCTCTCTCCATCCTGTCACCACAGAAGCCTGAGGCCCCCTCTACTCCCCCATTACTCTGCCGTTGTTGTTGCCCTCCACCTCGTCACTGTTCTGTTTGTAAACCTGTGGAAGTGCGCTGTTGTTGTTGAAGAGGATCCACAGATTTCTGCTGTAAACAGCCTGACGGTCAGTGTCAGAGAGGCTGAGGGAAAATCCTTTCCTTGAGTCGTCGTGTCCGCTGCTCCCCTCGCATCCTTCTCAAAACCCATTGGAGGAGAATGTCAGAGGGGAGAGACCGCTGGCCTTCTCATCCCAGAGAGAGGTTTTGATAAGGAGGCGAGGAGAGAGGACAAATGCAATTTTGAGATTCTCCCTGGCTAACCGGACGGTAGGCAGCGTTTTGTGACTGCAGAGAGGCAGAAAGTGAGGGTTGTACAGACAAGTGATTAGAGGTTAGCTAGTAGGGAACCAGAAGTCCGAACCAAGAGCCATGCTGTTTTTGCGTTGACAGATACAGCAGAGGTTTGTGGAAGCTTTAAAGTTCCTTTCATGACCACCTGTGTTTGTGTGACACTATCCCCTGATTGATCCGCAAGTACGTTTATGTGCGTGCCAGACCTGGGTTCAAATGTTATCTTCCAAACATGCACAAAGTATTTGAAAGGAAACAAATTATTTTTGAACCCATGTCGTGTGTGTGTGGGGGTGTTTTTCTATGCTTGTGGGGACCTAAAATTCCCCCCAAGGATAGTAAAACAAGGAAAGTGTGTGTGTGTGCATGCATCTCGCCTGATGGCGCCTGTCTTGTCTCCCTCCAGGTGGATACCCTGCACCGTGCTACACACCTGACGGCAGGCTATGAGGAGCTGACCACTAGCTCACTCTACATCCCACGCCGCCTCGACGTGAGTCAAATCTCCCTAATTGTCTTTCTTTTTGTATCCCTTTAATTTAGACCGAAAGAAATGCATGCCTATCAACCAGGTATTTGTAGTCCAGGCAAATGTATTTGCAGTGTTTTACAAGTGGATTTTACTAGGGTCACAACACACCTGTATTAACAGGTGAAACAAAACTGTCTTTGTTTTTCTATCCTGGTTCTTTACTTCTAGCCTAGCAACAGCTGGCAGGACAACACCCAACCCCCCTCCGTCACCTCTCCACCAGGCCCCCCTGGCAGCGTTCACTCTGACACCTCCAACTGAGACACACCCCCCTTTTCTTCCACCCCTCCATCCTGCCCGCCTCTCCACTCGGTCCGGACTGGGCAACTCATGCCAGGCGCTGTACACACCCTTCTGTGGACCGTTAAGATGGACAAGTGAACAGAAGACATTTACCTTCCTTCCATCCTACAGAAATTCTGGAGGCTCCTTTGTCTTCATGATGAATTTTAGGGGAGGAGACTGACTGGCGCCTGATCATGACATCATAACCCCTCGCCGCCTCCAGGACCTTTGGGGAACTACTAACCCAACCAACCTGGCTGTGTAGGGCAGATGATGATCACTGATGACTGTACGTTACCTGTGTATATGTTCATGTCAACTCCAGTGTTCACAGCCTGTCCATTACCTGTCCCCTGTGAGGTTCTGGTGTTGATGCATGTGATAGTGGTCACACACACACTAACGCCAGGCGCTGTGGCGAAAGGGATCACAAAACGAGCTCTGCTCACCTTGCTTGTACCAAAGTGATGTCCTCTCTCCTTCCCCCAACCTGATAATTGTCACCCTCCTTCTATTCCTCTGAGAACCAACTAGTAACACAGGCACCTTCCATCTTTTAGTATTGCTGATGCTTTCAGTTTGGGGGGAATATTTTTAAGTGAGTGCTTTATAGGTCAGATATGCACACACCACCCACCTTTTACAACCCCTCATATGGAACATGGACACAGATCTGTCAAGCACAAACTTTTGCACCTTTTTCCAGGTGCTTCTACCCGGTGACAGTAGTTCTGGGGAGTTGAGCATACAGTAGGCTTGAGGACAGGACTGAAGATGAAGGGAGTGGCGAAATTAATGATCCTCTTTAGTCCTCCAGAGGTCGTTTCTATTGCGTCCCCCTTCGCTTAGTCATCAAAAGCTATAGACTCTTTGTAGATGTTATTTTCCTCTGTCTGTCAACTACTTTTAGATTGTAGCTCCCCCCCCCCCCCCCCCCGCCTAACGTTGTTTCACAAAGAAATGCACCAGCCACCAAATAAACACATTTTGTTGATAGAACCTAAATGTGGTGTTGGGACGGTGAAATGGATGACATGAAATACGTTTTGGGGCAGAGATAGCTATGTCATTGGGGGGGGGGGGATGTGACATGATTTTTTTTTTTTTATATTTGTGACAGTCTTCCAATGCATGTAGGCTTTTTTTAGGTGTTCAGTGATGGGTCTCATTTTAAATATTCAAGTTATTTAGCTTCTTCACTTTTGTTTTCTCAAAGACACAGACCAAAAAGGAGTAGATGTGTTATGCTGTATGTACAGAGTTCTCAGATGTCTCAGTCGGGAAGGCTTAATAAATACGGCCCAGCCTTATGGGGTAAGGCTGGGCTGTATTCATTAGGAACAAAACTGGCTGAAACGGGGAGCGACTTACCTGAATTTGTCCAACAAGAAATGCTTGTTTTCGTTTGCCGTTGCTATACATTTTTGCTACGGTGCAAAATATTTAGCTTACGGTGTACACTAATGAATAGGACCCTGGGTTTATACTCCACCAAACGGTCTCTGGATCAGAACATTCCTGGGGTGTGCAACATGCACCGAAGTGCGTGAAGTCACAAAGAGGTTATGGAGTACATCTAGTGTAGATTCAGCCTTTACATTTATTTTTTTTATCAGTTCTTCTTTGGTGTATTTAACAACTGTGGCCTCACCACTAGCAGGGTATTGTTCATTAGGGCCAAAACCTTTTAAAACCGAGTGATATGGGGAGATGCTACTGCCTGAACTTAGCCAAAAGGGATACGTTTTTTTGGTCGCAAACCGTTTTGCTACGTCGTGCCCTACTGAACAGGACTCTGGTGGAAGTCCCCAGTCCAGACAGGGCTTGAAAAGTAGCATCTACTCATAATAATCTGTTTAGCTCACAGGCCACACTAGAACTTTGCATCGTACCAAAAATACCAGTTATCAATAATGTAATTATGATGATTATATTTCACACCAAAAAGTTGGTGAATAAAAAGTCTCCCATTTTGGTAGAGGGAATTGTATTTGTACTTTTTTTAATGGTTTTGTCAGGCCTCGTGGCATTTGAGTTTGGGGTAATATGGGGGGGGGGGGGGCTGTTATGTCCGTCACACCAGTGCTAAAGAATTGGTTGTATTGGTGCCGTGGAGACCGAGCATCGTTGCCGCAGAGAGCCAGAGCATTGTTGCCTTCCATGGGAAGGCATGTTTTCTCCCTTGACTCCATCTCAGAATCCGCTGGTAAAAATAGGTCCTATTGGTAAGCCCTATGATTTGGCCAATCAGCAAGGGCTTTAACTGTTCTTAATAACTTTTACCAAAAAGGCAGCGCTGGTTTTATGATAAACAAGGTAGTCTTTAGAGTCAAATCAGAGTTTCTCTGATTTTAATTTCCTTTGTAGTTTAAATTCAGCTTTTTTTTATTTTCTTTTTACAATCATACATCACTTGTTAAGAGTACCGGGCATTTTGATAAAGAAAGGACAAACTATATATTAAACATATATACGGACATTTTCAATGTAAAATTGGAGTTTTGTTAAATACAGACATCGTTACAGAGAGCTCTTATATTGTATTACCCAAATTAGTGTCCTTGTTTACTGTTATATTATAAACATTTCATATGGCTTATTATAACTTACAAATAATGCTGCCACTACTACACCAAATTAGTTCCCTCTTCCTGTCTTTTTCTACCAGTCGTAAATGGATGTCACTGTACAGATTGTGGAATGTTTGTTTTTATCTTTTTATAAACCCAATGCTTTATTTTTGCTTTTCTTTTTGGGAGAATTGCCTGGTTGTTTGGTCATTAACATTCTCCTGAGGTTGGGATCGAGTTATTATTTTTTTTTTATGATTATTTGCATATTTTAATTTGGGATAAATGTTCGTTGAGGTTGCAGTGTGGGGGTTATGGGTATTGTAGTTTGGTGCTGTGTAAATTCCAATTGGAACTTGAGAATTTGTGAAACCGCATTTTAGCAATAACTCCTGAATTAATGCTAGAGCCATTGTTGGCCATCTTGAATGCATTTAAATCAGCCCTTACCTCAACAGCTGGGGGAAAAACGTCCTTCACACACATTTTAGAAATCCCTCGATTTCCCTTATCCATTTAATTTCAGCCATTTAGTCAGGATTGACCCCATTGATATGGCTACCTATAATTGGTGAATTTGAGTTCTCCCAGTATTTTGTAGCAACAGTACAGTTCAATGCAAAAATAGAGCTTCACAGGTTGAGCCAATACTGAGTCAACCTACTGTAGGATTCTACCACAGAATATTCTACCATTCTAATTCTTTGATTCTACCTGCGGCCATAGAATTCCACAGCACCAAATCAAACGATAAAAGGTTTAATGTAATGTGTCATTTTTTGTTTTATTAGTATCTTTGTATATTTCTCCCTCTTCTTCGTCCCACTGTATTTTAAATACCACCTTGTCTCTCTACCTCTCTCTCAGTTTCTCTTGTATATAAAACCCCACTGTTTCAAGACCTGTGAGTCTGTATGAACTCCTTTTATACCTCAACTTTAGAATTGTTCTAGAACGAGTATTAAGAATGACAAGTTGTAGTGCTCCTTATTAGAAGAAAAAAACTAATAAAATATTTGTGCTTTTCATTATTTGGGGTTGGTTAAGTGTTTTTATTTTTATCACTACATATGCTCTTGTGACATTTACAAATAAAATAATGACACCATTTAATGGTATTTTACCTAATCACAGTATTCTGGCAATGTGTGTATTCAACACTCAAATTAAGCACAAAGTATAATTAATCCTGGACACAGCACTTAGCTGTGGTACATTGGCCACATCACAAACCCCCGAGGTGCCTTATTGCAATTAGAAACTGGTTACCAACGTAATTAGAGCAGTAAAAATAAATGTTTTGTCAGCATTCAGGGCTTGTACCACCCAGTTTATAATAGCCTGTAAACACCTGCAGGAGGACTTGATTTGAAACCTGATAAGTGGTCCTCTAGCTAAGTTGGTAAAGGTGGAGCATGGCACTTGCAATGCCAGGATTGTGGGTTCGATTCACGGGACCAGTCGTACTCTAAATGTATGCATGCGTAATCGAATATCACAGTTTCAACTATAGTTTCCTTTGAAGTAAATGTTGAAACAGTGATATTCAGTTTAAATTCCAGGCTTCCCAATATCCCCATGCTAGTATTTTTAAAGCATCTCATGGCTCTTTTTTTATAATGTATCACAGAATTGAACTGTGGCATATGGACGTAGTCTTTCCCTAGACAGTTAGAATTTTTCGGAGTATCCCAGTGTTAATGTAACACATCTAGATAAACAAAACATACTGTGCACGTACAAACAAGCATCCCAAAATATACACATGAAAGTATGGTGTCATAAATAACCATATTTTCCAGTGCCCTCCTGTTTCTTCAACCCCACTAAGGACTTTATTCAATCTGTATCGTGGAAGTTCAGTGTAACAGTGTGATAAATGTAAAGGCAATGTTGCGGGTATGTCAATCGTAAATTACCTTTTAAATTTCTATTGTGCAATCTGAAACGCTTTAGCGACATTGAATAGAGCCCTAAATTCATGAGTGGCTGTTGATCTCATGTCCATGATGTCTATAGGACTCCTGATTCTTCAGGCTGAAGAGGCTTGTCACCACTCTCTTTATCAGCTGGAGGGCAGTAAAAGTTGGCTTTCTCCTCTGATTTTTACTTCACAACCATTGGGAGCAGTGGGAGCAGACACACAATATCAATTGTATAGTACCCTATGCATTCAGGAAGTATTCATACCCCCCCCAAGTCAATACTTTGTAGAAGCACCTTTGGCGGCAATTGCAGCTTTGAGTCGACTTGGGTATATCTATCAGCTTTGCACATCTGGATTGGGGATTTTCTCTCATTCTTCCTTGCAAGTTTTCTTGAACAAAATTATAGATGCAACAATTTCAAAGATTTTACTGAGTTACAGTTCATATAACGAAATCAGTCAAAATACATGAATTAGGCCCTAATCTATGGATTTCATATGACAGGAAATACAGATATGCATCTGTTGGTCACAGAAAACCCGTCAGTATCTGGTGTGATCACCATTTGTCTTATGCAGTGCCACATCTCCTTCACATAAGATTTGATCGGGTTGTTGATTGTGGCTTGCGGAATGTTGTCCCACTTCTCTTCAATGGTGTGTGAAGTTGCTGGATATTGTGGGAACTGGAACATGCTGTCATACACATTGATCCAGAGCACCCCAAACATGCTCTATGGGTGACATGTCTGTTGAGTATGCAGGCCATGGAAGAACTGGGATATTTTTAGCTTCCAAGAATTGTGTACAGATCCTTGTGACATGGGGCCGTGCTTTATCATGCTGAAACATGAGCTGATGGCCTCAATCTCATCACGGTGCATTCAAATTGCCATCGTTAAAATATGATTGTGTTTGTTGTCCGGAGCTTATGCCTGCCTGCCCATACCCCCACCGCCACCACTGGGGCACTCTGTTTACAGCTTTGACATCTGTGGTTGGACGTACTGCGAAATTCTCTAAAACGACATGGTAGAGAAATGAACATCTGGCAACAGCTCTGGTGGACATTCCTGCAGTCATGCCAATTCCTGCAGTCATGCCTACTCCCTCAAAATATTAGGCATCTGTGGCATTGTGTTGTGTGACAAAATTGCTAATTTTAGTGGCCCCAGCACAAGGTGCACCTGTATTATGATCATGCTTCTTGACATGCCACATCTGTCAGGTGGATCGATTATCTTGGCAAAGAGAAATGCTCACTAACAGGGATGTTAGTGATAGAACTGCAATCTACTGTCTTACTATCCAGGTCTGCACCCAAACAATGAGCTTCTACTTTTAAAAATCCACCTTTCCAGAAACAAGTCTCTCACCTTTGCCGCTTGCTACAGACCACCTTCTGCCCCCAGCTGTGCCCTGGACACCATATGTGAATTGATTGCCCCCCCCCCCCATCTATCTTCAGAGCTTGTGCTGATAGGTGACCTAAACTGAGACATGCTTAACACCCCGGCCATCCTACAATATTTGCTTGAAGTCCTCAATCTCACACAAATTATCATCCATCCAAGATGGCGTAGCAGTGAAGACGTGTTTTGTTCGTGTCTCGTATACTTTTGTATTTTTGTATGTATATTTCAATTTTATTTTCAATCTCTTTTCGATTTTTAATTTGATTATACCTTCCGGTAACCTGCCTCACCCAACGTGATATGGTATCGCTATTATTTTAAATTTTAGAACACATTCAAGAACCTCCAGAAGCTAACCAGCTAATTAGCTATTCAGTCATTGTTAGCCACTGCTAGCGGCTTTTACCTTCTGCACAGATACCAGCCCTGTTCTTAGCCCTGTTCACGTCTGGCACTGCAGGATTTGAGTCCCTGGCGGCGTAGTGTGTTACTGATGGTAGGCTTTGTTACTTTGGTCCCAGCTCTCTGCAGGTAATTCACTAGGCCCCCCCGTGTGGTTCTGGGATTTTTGCTCACCGTTCTTGTGATCATTTTGACCCCACGGGGTGAGATCTTGCGTGGAGCCCCAGATCGAGGGAGATTATCAGTGGTTTGTATGTCTTCCATTTCCTAATAATTGCTCCCACAGTTGATTTCTTCAAACCAAGCTGCTTACCTATTGCAGATTCAGTCTTCCCAGCCTGGTGCAGGTCTACAATTTTGTTTCTGGTGTCCTTTGACAGCTCTTTAGTCTTGGCCATAGTGGAGTTTGGAGTGTGACTGTTTGAGGTTGTGGACAGGCGTCTTTTATACTGATAACAAGTTCAAACAGGTGCCATTAATACAGGTAACGAGTGGAGAACAGAGGAGCCTCCTAAAGAAGAAGTTACAGGTCTGTGAGAGCCAGAAATCTTGCTTGTTTGTAGGTGACCAAATACTTATTTTCCTCCATAATTTGCAAATAAATTAATTTAAAATCCTACTGTGATTTTCTGGATTTTTTTTCCTAATTTTGTCTGTCATAGTTGAAGTGTACCTATGATGAAAATTACAGGCCTCTCATCTTTTTAAGTGGGAGAACTTGCACAATTGGTGGCTGACTAAATACTTTTTTGCCCCACTGTATATAGACTTTTTTTTTCTTTTTTTCTACTGTGTTATTGACTTCTTTATTGTTTACTCCATGTGTAACTCTGTGTTGTTGTCTGTTCACACTGCTATGCTTTATCTTGGCCAGGTCGCAGTTGTAAATGAGAAATTGTTCTCAACTAGCCTACCTGGTAAAATAAAGGTGAAATAAAAAAAATTAACCTACCAGGTACAACCCCAAATCCGTAAACACGGGCACCCTCATAGATATCATCCTAACCAACCTGCCCTCCAAATACACCTCTGCTGTCTTCAACCAGGATCTCAGCGATCACTGCCTGTGTCCGTAATGAGTCTGCGGTCAAACGACCACCGTCAAATGCTCCAGGCAGGCTTTTCTAATCGACCTGGCCCGGGTATCCTGCAAGGATATTGACCTCATTCCGTCAGTAGAGGATGCCTGGTTATTCTTTAAAAGTGCCTTCCTCACCATTTTAAATAAGTATGTCCCATTAAAAGAATGTAGAACCAGGAACAGATATAGCCCTTGGTTCAATCCAGACCTGACTGCCCTTAACCAGCACAAAAACATCCTGTGGTGTACTGCATTAGCATCGAATAACCCCTGCAAAATGCAACTTTTCAGGAAAGTTCGGAAAGCAAAGGCTACATTTTTTTTCAAAACAGAAATTTGCATCCTGTAGCACAAACTCCAAAAAGTTCTGGGACACTGTAAAGTCCATGGAGAATAAGAGCACCTCCTCCCAGCTGCCCACTGCACTGAGGCTAGGAAACACTGTCACCACCGATAAATCCACGATAATTGAGAATTTCAATAAGCATTTCTCTAAGGCTGGCCATGCTTTCCACCTGGCTTCCCCTACCCCGGTTAACAGCCCTGCACCCCACACAGCAACTTGCCCAAGCTCCCCCATTTCTCCTTCACCCAAATCCAGATAGCTGATGTTCTGAAAGAGCTGCAAAATCTGGACCCCTACAAATCAGCCGGGCTAGAAAATCTGGACCCCCTCTTTCTAAACTGATTCACCGAAATTGTTGCAATCCCTATTACAACCTCTTTCGTATCATCTGTGATCCCCAAAGATTGGAAAGCTGTCATCCCCCTCTTCAAAGGGGGAGACACTAGACCCAAACTGCAAAAAACCTATATCTATCCTACCCTGCCTTTCTAAGGTCTTCGAAAGCCAAGTTAACAAACAAACGTGTCGTTCTGCCCCTGAACAAGGATGTTAACCCACTGTTCCTAGGCCGTCATTGTAAATAAGACTTTGTTCTTAACTGACTTGCCTAGTTAAAAAAGTTTTTTAAAAGGACTTTTACATTCTTGTTCTGAAGCAATTCCAGTGTTGCTTTGGCTGTATGTTTGGGGTCATAGTGTTGGAATGTGAATCTTCAACCCAGTCTAAGGTCGTTTGCACTCTGAAGCAGGTTCTCATCAAGCATTTGCCTGTATTTGGCTCCATTGTACCCTCCAGCCAGCCTACCAGTCTTCCAGTCCCTACTGCTTCAAAGCATCCCTATCGCATGATGCTGCCACCAACATGCTTCACGGTAGGGATGGTGTTAGACAGGTGATGCGCTTTGCATTCAGGCCAATGAGTTCAATTTGTCTCATCTGACCAAATCACCTTTTACCTCATGATCTCAGTAATTCACGTGCCTTTTTTGCAAACTCCTGGCGTGCTGTTATGGGCCTTGTTCTCAAGAGTGGCTTCCATCTGGCCACACCCAAAAATCCCAGATAGGTGAAGTGCTGTTGAGAGTGGTCATTGGGTTGATGGTCACCTCCCTAACTAAGGTCTTACTTGCCCGGTTGCTCAGATGACCAGGCGGAGTCTGGGTAGTTCCATATTTTGGGCCTTTTCAAATGATGGAGATCACTGTGCTCTTGGAAACTTTCAACACTAAAACTTGTTTTAATACCCTTCCCCAGATAGAATTGCGATGAAGCTTATCTTTGAGATCTACGGAGTTCCTTGGACATCATGGTATAATTTATGCTCTGAAATCCACTGTCAGCTGTGGGACCTCATTTTATGTGCATTTGGAAAGTATTCAGACCCCTTGACTTTTTCCACATTTTGTTACGTTACAGCCTTAATCTAAAATGGATTCAATAAAAAAAATAGTCGATAATGAAAGTTTAGAAATGTTTGCAAATTTATTACAAATAAAAAACTGATGTTATATTTACATTATTATTCAGCCCTCTGGAGTTTTTGCCTTGTCATTATTGGGTATTGTGTGTAGATTGAGGGGAAAAAACTATTTAATCCACTTTAGAATAAGGCTTTAAAGAAATAAAATGTGGAAAAAGTCAAGAGGTCTTAATACTTTCCAAATGCACTGTAGACAGACAGGTGTGTTTCTTTCTAAATCATGTATAAACAATTGAATTGGCGATAGGTGGATTCCAATCAAGTTGTAGTGGCATCTCAAACAGGACCAAAGGAAATTGGATGCACCTGAGCTCAATTTGTCATGGCAAAGGGATGTGAATATTTACAGTACCAATCAAAAGTTTGGACACACCTACTCATTCAATGTTTTAAAAAAATAAATATTTTACTATTTTCTACATTGTAGAATAATCATTTAAACATCAAAACTATGAAATAACACATAGAATCATGTAGTAACCAAAAACGTGTTATACAAATCAAAATATATTTTATATTTGCGATTCTTCAACGTAGCTTTGCACACTCTTAGCATTCTCTCAACCAGCTTCATGAGGAATGCTTTTCCAACAGTCTTGAAGGAGTTCCCATACATGCTGAGCACTTGTTGGCTGCTATTCCGTCACTCTGCGGTCCAACTCATCCCAAACCTTCTCAATTAGGTTGAGGTCGGGTGATTGTGGAGGCCAGGTCATCTGATGCAGCACTTCCATCACTCTCCTTCTTGGTCAAATAGCCCTGGAGGTATGTTGGGTCATTGTCCTGTTGAAAAATAAATGATAATTCCACTAAGTGCAAACCAGGTGGAATGGCGTATCGCTGCAGAATGCTGTGTTAACCATGCTGTTAAGTGTGCCTTGAATTCTAAATAAATCACTGACAGTGTCACCAGCAAAGCACCCCCACCTCCATGCTTCACAGTGGGAACCACACAATGCGGAGATAATCCGTTCACCTACTCTGCGTCTCACATGGCGATTGGAACCAAAAATCTCAAATTTGGACTCATCAGACCAAAGGACAGTTTTCCACCCGCCTAATGTCCATTGTTCGTGTTTCTTGGCCCAAGTAAGTCTCTTCTTCTTATTGGTGTCCTTTAGTAGTGGTTTCTTTGCAGCAATTCGACCATGTAGTCCTGATTCACGCAGTTTCCTCTGAACAGTTTATGTTGAGGTGTGTCTGTTACTTGAACTCTGTGAAGCATTTATTTCGGTTGCAATCTGATGTGCAGTTAACTCTAATGAATTTATCATCTGCAGCAGAGATAACACTGGGTCTTTCTTTCCTGTGGCGTTCCTCATTAGAGCCAGTTTCATCAAGTGCAGTAGCAAAAACCTTAAGTTCTTGACATTTTCCGAATTGACTGACCTTCATGTCTTAAAGTAATGATATGAATGACTGTCATTTCTCTTTGCATATTTGAGCTGTTCTTGCCATAATATGGACTTGGTCTTTTACCAAATAGGGCTATCATCTGTATACCACCCCTACCTTGTCACAACAACTGATTGGCTCAAACGCATTAAACAAGAAAATCCACAAAATGCATTCCAGGTGACTACCTCGAAGCTGGTTGAGAGAATGTGAGAGAGAGAGTGTGCAAAGATGTCATCAAGGCAAAGGGTGGCTACTTTGAAGAATCTCAAATCTAAAATATATTTAACACTTTTTTTGTTACTACATGATTCCATATGTGCTATTTCTAGGGGTGAAACGGTGCGTGTATTTGTATTGGGTACAGGGTCCACCGTGCACGGGTTCGGTACGCACTGCGAAACGAACAATACATTAATCATATTGTAGCGACCCGCACAGACAGCTGTGTGTTGTGTTAGGCTAGTAGGTGGTTGGGTTGTACTTACCAGTACCCAGTGTTCGCGGGGTCCGACATGCCAATCAACCTGCTATCTGCCAATCACGGGAATGCCTGGAATGTTCTGATGCCGGGCATCCTGGCGGAGTGGCGTGGAGGGGGGTTGGGCAGGGGGATGGAGCATTGGAAGTTAAGACCAGGTTTAGACTTTGTTCTCTCTCTTACCTCTGGGCTTCACAAGAGAAGGTCACAATTGCCTTGTGGGTCACAACAACTGGAGAATTCTATACTCCTGTTCATTTACCAATTAAATTATGTTACCCTCAGTCTGTTATATCAGGATTTGTAAGATACTGATAGAAACAAAAACAGACAGAGGCCCAGTCTACCAAAGTTAAATGTTTATTCACGGGAACGTTCTGACGTGTACAGTACAGGACCTTCAATTTATAGCGACACACATACTTCCACACCAACCAGCAAATCCGCCCGCCAATAGAGCCTAGGGGAGTACGTGAGAATAGTGTCTTCCTACCCTCCCCTAAGATAGGGAGAGACCTGGGACTGGGAAGTTCTCAGTGTCCCAGCCAAGGTCTCCCCAGATCTGGCTCAGACAGATAGTCTGTTCTCAAAACACTAGACACATTGTTCCCAAACGTTGATTCTGACTAAAACCACACACAGTATTATAATATAATCATCGAATGAGTCTAACACTTACACACATTATAATAATCTAATGATTTAAATTGTATGAAATTAATCACATGGTATCAGACCTATGGTTTCAGGACTGTAACATTCTAATCATTTATTAAAACACATTTCCTTATCAGTTATCTTTCATTTATTTGGCGTGGACTACGGCCAAACAGTAGCCTGTGTAAAGTTGGGTTAATAAACCATCAATTTGTAAACTCAATCCTCTGTCTGGACAATTGTTCCTTTATGATCTAGTCAGGTCATTACAATATATTACAGCTAGGGCAAAAAATAAATGTATCTATCATCGTAAAAAAAATATTGCATTAACGTGGGAAAATAAAAGTAAAAAGTTGTTTCGTCTTGCAACTCCGCTCATTAGTTATTTAACTCCTACGAGAACACAGCTAAGAGAACGTCGTAAGCAGCAATTAGCTTATGGGGGAATTAGCAGTTAACTAAATGCAAAGGAGCACCATGGTAAGCATTGGTGAGCCAGAACTAGAAGACGCCCCAGTATCATTCAGGTCTGCCGTCTGGGAACATTTCGGTTTCCCTGTAAAACTATAACGGGGATTGCCAACGAGTGGTGATTAAAACTTCCACAACATGTAGGCTCGGAGCATTGCCGATAGCCTATTCGAGTGGCAATACGAGTTACATGACTACTCATTTGCGCCGACATCACCCTAAAGTGCCAATCGGTAGGACTTGGCGAGATAAATAAAACGGCAAACACTTCTACCCACAGCCTTCAGGCAAAAATATGCGGCTGACTCCGGTAGGGAGAAATCAACGCAGCAATAGCAAAATTCATAGCGGCAGATATGAGACCCTTCTCTGTGGTAGAGAATGCGAGGTTCAGAAACATGTTTAAGCCGCGCTTCACGATTCCTTCCCGTACACAATTTTTCCCGGACATTAATACCTGCCTTATAGAGAGCTACCTTACGGCAGAGTGGGAGATAACAAGTCATGTCCTTCAAACACGTCTCGGTGAGAGTAGTCACACCAGTGTAAACTTGGGGGAAGAACTAAGGGAAGTTAGTTGCAGTGTGGAAGTTGGAGAGGGATAACGTAACGATTCCTGTGACCACTGACAACGCTAGAAATATTGTAAATGCAGTTGCACTAGCTGGATTGGGGCCACATATAGGATGCTTTGCTCACGTTATTAATCTAGTATCTCAAAAAGCAATGTCAGTGAATTCAATCTCTCGACTCCTAGCAAAAGATCAGGAAGGTGGTATCCTTCTTTCATAAAAGCACAACTGCTGCACATGTTTTCAAGACAAAACAAGACATGCTGGAGCTGCCAAACCAATCCAAGATGTCCCAATTAGATGGAATTCAAGCCATGACATGGTTGAGAGAAAACACCGCAACTTTCTGCTCAAGGTTTCTACACCGACTGATCAAGCTGTGAGGAAGAACGTCAAAGATATTGTGACTTTGTCTGAAAATGACAGTCTTAACTAGCAGAGGAAGTTATCAAAGTGTGCAAACATCTCAAAACAGTCACAACACTGATATGCACTGTGTACATTCCATCCGTTTCCATGGCCCTGCCTACGAAAACAATGATCCTGAAATCAATGGTGGCATCTGATGAAGATGAATCAGCAGTAAGGGATGTTAAGACTGCTATCAGAGTTAATCTGGAGCCTAGATATGCTGGCCCTGGTGTCCAAGACTTCTTGCACAAGAGCACCTCTTTGGACCCCTGCTGCACCTGGATGCTGCTGCTCGTCTGAGAGTCTACAATGAACTCACAGCAGAGATTGTGACCAATATACAACAGGTATTGTATTTATTTTGTTTATGTGACATTTATTAATTCGTGATTTAACAATTAATTATAAAGTAATAATTGTAATTGTCATAATAGTGTCTGATATATACACTGCTCCAAAAAATAAAGGGAACACTAAAATAACACATCCTAGATTCTTATTAAATACTTTTTTCTTTACATAGTTGAATGTGCTGACAACAAAATCACACAAAAATGATCAATGGAAATCAAATTTATCAACCCATGGAGGTCTGGATTTGGAGTCACACTCAAAATTAAAGTGGAAAACCACACTACAGGCTGATCCAACTTTGATGTAATGTCTATAAAACAAGTCAAAATGAGGCTCAGTAGTGTGTGGCCTCCACGTGCCTGTATGACCTCCCTACAATGCCTGGGCATGCTCGTGATGAGGTGGCGGATGGTCTCCTGAGGGATCTCCTCCCAGACCTGGACTAAAGCATCCGTCAACTCCTGGACAGTCTATGGTGCAACTTGGTTGGTGGATGGAGTGAGACATGATGTCCCAGATGTGCTCAATTGGATTCAGGTCTGGGGAACGGGCGGGCCAGTCCATAGCATCAATGCCTTCCTCTTGCAGGAACTGCTGACACACTCCAGCCACATGAGGTCTAGCATTGTCTTGCATTAGGAGGAACCCAGGGCCAACCGCACCAGCATATGGTCTCACAAGGGGTCTGAGGATCTCATCAGTCAGGTAGCAGTCAGGCTACCTCTGGCGAGCACATGAAGGGCTGTGCGGCCCCCCACAAAGAAATGCCACCCCACACCATGACTGACCCACCGCCAAACCGGTCATGCTGGAGGATGTTGCAGGCAGCAGAATGTTCTCCACGGCGTCTCCAGACTGTCACGTCTGTCACATGTGCTCAGTGTGAACCTGCTTTCATCTGTGAAGAGCACAGGGCGCCAGTGGCGAATTTGCCAATCTTGGTGTTCTCTGGCAAATGCCAAATGTCCTGCACGGTGTTGGGCTGTAAGCACAACCCCCACCTGTGGACGTCGGGCCCTTACCACCCTCATGGAGTCTGTTTCTGACTGTTTGAGCAGACACATGCACATTTGTGGCCTGCTGGAGGTCATTTTGCAGGGCTCTGGCAGTGCTCCTCCTTGCACAAAGGCGGAGGTAGCGGTCCTGCTGCTGGGTTGTTGCCCTCCTACGGCCTCCTCCACATCTCCTGATGTACTGGCCTGTCTCCTGGTAGCGCCTCCATGCTCTGGACACTACGCTGGCAGACACAGCAAATGTCCATGGACTTCCAGTGTCGGTCGGTGATCAGTGGGTGAGGATGGTGTTTACAGTAAATGGAAAGAGAACGGGCTCGTGGGTAGGTGTCAGTAAGAGCAGAGAGAGGTGACATTAATGGTGAAGGTGCATAACGATGGAGGAATTCAGATATGAGGTCATCGTTTGAGCACTATCCCCAGAGTTTTTAAACTACAGTGTGCGACATGGTTTAAATTTGCCTATACAAATCAGCACAATCTACTTGCAGCTAGAATTGGGATCATGTATACTGTGCTAATGCCGATACAGAAAATTAGTAACGGAGAGCACTGTACAATACTGTGAACTTAGCAAAATAGGTGTTTCTGGTAAGTACATGGGGGCCGCCATCTATATGCACCCTTGCCATTGGAGAGAGAGCGAGAGCGAAAGAGGCAGGTGGGGAGATAGGAGGGCTTGTCCAGACTTTTCACTCTTGCTTTGTCCACCAGACAACAGAAAGAAAACAGTTATCAGCTGAACATAAGAGTATGCCAGTGGAATGGAGGATAGTAGCAGGTTACCCAACTGTGATTTGTGACTACTATGATTTCCTATTATAGCCAATTCAATTGCAGAACTTCCGTTACCGATTTTTGGCAAATTTTGTTACCGATTTGGTAATAATAAGACCCCTTTTCCATCTGACAATAAATCAATGCCTTTGCTTATTTCAACATTTTTTGAAAAATGTATACATACCTTAATAAAAAAATAAGACTCTTAGCTTTCATTTAACAGCCAATTTGATATGCTCCTATAAACTTTTACATGGAAATTACCACACACATCGTATGGATCTGTTAAAATCTGCTACAGTAACAGGCAACTTTTTTATTTAAAAGATTCTTTCACTCTGATTCGAAAGTTAAGGGCCAAATATTTCAAATAATAAATAAATATTTCAAAAACTATTTTGAAAGCGATGATTATGGAAGTTTCTAAACGTTAAAACACAGCGTCGTAATTGTAGTTCACACGGACCCATCCGTGGGCAACGCTAACCACTGAAAACCCCTACACAGAGCTAGGCAGTAGGCACTACTATACTAGACCCCTTGTGCCAGATGTGATACAGACTTACTGACAGTAGTTGCCTCCACTGATTATACCCCCTTAGGCCTATTATGGGATGGTTTCTGCCACAAAAAGGCATGTCTAAACCAGCAGAGTGCGGGTTGAGTGTGTGAACTCAACCTGGTCTCAGAGCATTTTGTATTTTTCCGGATGTTAATCCAAAACACTCCTTTTAGTAAGACGTTACATTTGGTATGGTTACATAAGACAGATGGTTTCTTAAGTCAAAAACAAAAGCAGGGTGGTTGGTCAGGGTGGATGGGTATAACGCAAATGTCTAGCAATCCAAAGGTTGAGAGTTCGAATCTCATCACGGACAACTTTATCATTTTAGCAACTTTAACTACTTACTACTTAGCATGTTAGCTAACCCTTCACCTAACATTTACCCTAACTCCAAAACTTATCCATAACCCATAGCCTAGCTAACAATAGCGAGCTAGCCAATGTTAGCCACCTAATCACCTACCTAGAATTTGTAACATATTGTACGTTACCAAATTCATAACATATATGAACTGTAATTTGTAACTAATCGTACGAAATGGGTGATGGGCATCCATAAATTAATTCATACCATAAGAAATGTAACATACTAAAAATGGAGTACTCAGAATTAAATACAGAATAATACGAAGTGCTCTGACACTAGGTTGCTGAACTGTACTATAATCATTTGTGTGCTAATAAGCAAACAACTATCTGATCGCGCCGCGCACTGTTGCAAAATAACAATTTGACAGATATCCAGTTTTAGAACATTGTGCAAGACCAAGACACCAAACCTCATTATTGTTAAACTTGACATTTTCTTGAACATACAAAAAAGATCTACGTGACATTGTTTTATTCCCTCTGTTAAATCAGGCGTAAAAAAAAGGTACAAGGTACAGTAAAAAAAAAAAAAGACTGAAGGTACAGTGGAACTAGAACAATATCAGAAAGGTTGACGGAATGAGCCTAGGACAATGTAGAAGTTTCATCTTAATTTTAGTTGTTTTAACTCATGACAAAACAAGTGCTGACTTTTCCTGAATAAATACTGGGGTTAAACGTAGGCTAATTGTCATATCTGACTGACTACACACAATTTGATCAGCGGTGGACCTGACGTGAGTTTAATTGAATTAGCGAAACCCACATTACACAACCAATAATAATCATGCGTAGGCCCATAATAAAACATTCGGTTGCTTACCGCTGTTTTAGAACAAAGTTTATCCAAAGTTTCCCTCCACTATAACCCCAAATGTAACTTATATTTGGAACACTTCCAACAGGTAAATGTACATTTTCAACCCAAGAGGCCAGGATTCCTGTCAATAAGCACTGTTTTGACTGCTCATACAGTTTTGCTTCGGTACTGCAGATTAACTGACGCCCGGCCCAGATAGACAATTTCCATACACCGCCACCTAGACAAGTCACATTCCAAGTAAGACATCACCTACAGCCAGAGTTATTAAAGCTGCAATATGTACGTTTTGGGGCGCCTGACCAAATGTACATTGAAATGTGAGTTATAGATCTGTCACTCGTTGAAAGCAAGTCTAAAAAGCGCCAGATCTGTACTATGTGCGTTATTTATATGCTTCCCATTAGGGTTCATGTTCGAGTCTTTCACTTTCGATTTTGTACACCGGCTTCAAAAACCTATACAATAAATGTTAGTTATTGAAAATATATTTCACAGCGGTTTAGATGGTACAATGATTCTATACACTGCTTGTTTTATCACAAACTGAAATTAGGAGAACTATTAGAATTTTTGCAACCAGAGCAGAGCGATTTCTGCATGTTGCACCTTTGAAATGTTATATTCATCCAGTCTTTAAAATAAAATGTTTTTTTACTAACAACAAATCAATACAGGTAGTACATGGGGGAACACAGGTATACATAAATAATATACAAATGACAATTGGGATACAATATCACATTACACAAGGACCTTAAGGGACATGCATACACTTACAATTCTAACAGCTTTTTTTGTTAGAGTATTTAAATGTCTTAAAATCTAGTTACATTTTTTTTGTAAGGTAAGAAAATGTGGTGTTTTGTTTGTAAATCTTACATTTGTGAATATGAAATTTGGCCAAAAGAAGAATGAAATTAATTACATGACATTTTTTTCAATTGATTTCTATCGTAGGTAAAGAATCCAAGCAGTATCTCTCCACAATAGTGTAAAATCTTCATAAATGTGTTCAATTATAAATCTACTGATGTCTTGCCAGATCTTGCGTGGAGCCCCAGATCAAGGGAGATTATCAGTTGTTTGTATGTCTTCCATTTCCTAATAATTGCTCCCACAGTTGATTTCTTCAAACCAAGCTGCTTACCTGTTGCAGATTCAGTCTTCCCAGCCTGGTGCAGGTCTACAATTGAGTTTCTGGTGTCCTTTGACAGCTCTTTGGTCTTGGCCATAGTGGAGTTTGGAGTGTGACTGTTTGAGGTTGTGGACAGGTGTCTTTTATACTGATAACAAGTTCAAACAGGTGCCATTAATACAGGTAACGAGTGGAGGACAGAGGAGCCTCTCAAAGAAGAAGTTACAGGTCTGTGAGAGCCAGATATCTTGCTTGTTTGTAGGTGACCAAATACTTATTTTCCACCATAATTTGCAAAGAAATTCATAAAAAATCATACAATGTGATTTTCTGGAGAAAAAAAATTCTCATTTTGTCTGTCATAGTTGAAGTGTACCTATGATGAAAATTACAGGCCTCTCTCATCTTTTTAAGTGGGAGAACTTGCACAATTTGTGGCTGACTAAATAATTTTTTGCCCCACTATATGTGGCAACATCCAACATTTTTCCAACAGATATTATCAATAAAACCGTTCCAATAAGGCATGACATACAACATCCTGCTGAAACAAAGTTCGTATCGCTCTGTTGTTGAATGGACCAAAAGAGAAACACATCTCTCCTACTGATGACTCAACAGGGTTAATGGAAGGTAGGCTCTGAGGGTCAGGTCTTGACAAGTCCTGAATAATAAAGCAACACCTGAGGGAATGGCATCTAAAACAACTGCAAAATCTTTAGGTGTTACAGGGACCTTGTAAAGTGATAAGAAGTCCTTGTAACTAAGTAAGAAACCCTCTGCATTTACAAGTTGGCTCACCAATAGGATAACATTTTGGAACCAATATTCTAAAAACAAAGAGGTATTTTTATACAATATCTCTTGATTATTCCATATATAATATATGTGTGGAGAAAAATTATGTTTATAAATTAAGGACCATGACAAGAACCTGCCGATGAAAAGCAGAGTTTCACTGGAACTTTGTCAATATTATAATTGCAAAACAACATGAGGTTAAGGCCACAAAAAGTAGAGAAGACACAAGGAATCAAATTCCACATAGTGGGCATTCTTAGGAATTGTTTTATCCAATTGATCTTAAAAATATTATTTAAGGTAGTCCAGAAAGTCCAGAAATTTCAGCCCACCATAATCATAAGTGTTGATTACAACAAATCTCCAAATGTAATTGTTACGATTTCTCCACAGAAAGTTCAAAAGCATCTGGTCCATCTCCTTGCTTATTTTACCGTCAAGATATAAAGAGAGAGACATATTTTAGCCTAGAGATACCTTCAGCCTTGGTTATTAGGACCTTTCCTTTAAAATATGTTTTTTTTTAACAATAGGGTTAAAATGTATTAAGCCTCTAGACTTCTGATCCTTAGTAATGGTTATGCCTAATTATGTACAGCTGTTTACATACACTTAGGTTGGAGTCATTAAAGCTCATTTTTCAACCACTCCACAAATTTCTTGTTAACAAACTATAGTTTTGGCAAGTCGGTTAGGAAATCTACTTTGTGCTTGACACAAGTCATTTTTCCAACAATTGTTTACAGACAGATGATTTCACAATTCCAGTGGGTCAGAAGTTTACATACACTAAGTTGACTGTGCCTTTTGGGATAGGGGGCAGCATTTTCACTTTTGGATGAATAGCGTGCCCAGAGTGAACTGACTCCTACTCTGTCCCAGATGCTAATATATGCATATTATTATTAGTATTGGATAGAAAACACTGAAGTTTCTAAAAATGTTTGAATGATGTCTGTGAGTATAACATAACTCATATGGCAGGTGAGAACCCATATGGCAGGTGAAAACCTGAGAAAAATCCAACCAGGAAGTGGGACATCTGAGGTTTGTAGTTTTTCAAAGCTTGGCCTACCGAATACACAAAGTTGCACTTCCTACGGCTTCCACTAGATGTCAACCATCTTTTGAAACTTGAATGAGGATCAACTATAAAGGAGGGGCTCATGAGACCTCTTTGAGTCAGTGGTCTGGCGGAGAGCCTTGGTCTCATGACGTGCGCTCCCGACAGAGTTAGCTGGTGATCCAGTGGTTTTCTGAAGAAAAAGGAATTCTCCGGTTGGATCATTATTGACGTTTTATGTTAAAAACATCCTAAAGATTGATTCTATACATTGTTTGACATGTTTCTAAAGGACTGTAACGGAACTTTTCAAGTTTTTGTCTGGATGAAGTGCCTGCGCCTCATGAAGATGGATAACTGGGCTGAACACGCTAACAACAAGTGGCTATTTGGACATAAATGATGGAACTTTAGGGAACAAATCAGTAATTTATTGTCGAACTGGGATTCCTGGGAATGCCTTCTGATGAAGATAATCAAAGGTAAGTGAATATTTATGGTGTTGTTTCTAACTTTGTTGATTCCAAAATGGCGGATATTCCTTTGGCTGTTTTGGGTTCTGAGCGCCGTTCTCAGATTATGCTTTTTCCATAAAGTTTTTTTGAAATCTAACACAGCGTTTGCATTAAGGGGAAGTCTATCTTTAATTCTGTGTATAACACTTGTATCTTTTATCAATGTTTATTATGAGTATTTCTGCAAAATCACCGGATGTTTTGGAATCAAAACATTACTGCATGTAAGGGGCCAATGTAAACAGAGATTTTTGGATATAAATATGCACATTATCGAACAAAACATACATGTATTGTGTAATATGTCATATGAGTGTCATCTGATGAAGATCATCAAAGGTTAGTGATTCATTTTATCTATATTTCTGATTTTTGTGACTCCTATCTTTGTCTGGAAAAATGGCTGTGTTTTTTCAACTTGTGACCTAACATATTCATATGTTGTGCTTTAGCTGTAAAGCATTTTTTAAATCAGACACGATGGGTAGATTAACAAGATGTTTATCTTTCATTTGCTGTATTGGACTTGTTAATGTGTGAAAGTTACATATTTCTAAAAAATTGTTTTGAATTTCACGTGCTGCCTTTTCAGTGGAATGTTGTGCACTAGAAAGGTTAAACAGCTTGGAAAATTCCAGAAAATGATGTCATGTCTTTAGAAGCTTCTGATAAATGATGTCAATTAGCCTGAGTCAATTGGAGGTGTACCTGTGGATGTATTTCAAGGCCTACCTTCAAACTCAGTGCCTCTTTGCTTGACATCATGGGAAAATCTAAAGAAATCAGCCAAGACCTCAGAAAAATAATTGTAGACCTCCACAAGTCTGGTTCATCCTTGGGAGCAATTTCCAAATGCCTGAAGGTACCACGTTCATCTGTACAAACAATAATACGCAAGTATAAACACCATGGGGCCACGCCGCAGTCATACCACTCAGGAAGGAGACGCGTTCTGTCTCCAAGAGATGAACGTACTTTGGTGCGAAAAGGGCAAATCAATCCCAGAACACCAGCAAAGGACCTTGTGAAGATGTTGGAGGAAAAGGGTACAAAAGTATCTATATCCACAATAAAACAAGTCCAATATCGACATAACCTGAAAGGCCACTCAGCAAGGAAGAAGCCACTGCTCCAAAACCGCCATAAAAAAGCCAAACTACGGTTGGCAACTGCACATGGGAACAAAGATCGTACTTTTTTGGTGAAATGTCCTCAGGTCTGATGAAACAGAAATAGAACTGTTTGGCCATAATGACAATTATGTTTGGAGGAAAAATTGGGAGGCTGCAAGCCAAAGAACACCGTCCCAACCTTGAAGAACAGGGGCGGCAGCATCATGTGGGGTGCCTTGCTGCAGGAGGGACTGGTGCACATCGCAAAATAGATGGCTTACTGAGACATAAAAATTATGTGGATATAGTGAAGCAACATCAAGATATCAGTCAGGAAGTTAAAGCTTGGTCACAAATGGGTCTTCCAAATGGACAATGACCCCAAGCATACTTCCAAAGTTGTGGCAAAATGGCTTAAGGACAACAAAGTCAAGGTATTGGAGTGGCCATCACAAAGCCCTGACCTCAATCCTATAGAACATTTGTGGGCAGAACTGAAAAAGCGTGTGCGAGCAAGGAGGCCTACAAACTTGGCTCCATTACACCAGCTCTGTCCGGAGGAATGGGTCAAAATTCACCCAACTTATTGTGGGAAGCTGTGGAAGGCTACCCGAAACGTTTGACCCAAGTTGGACATGAGCCTTCACAACAACCGTTGGAAAAAAGTGGCTAAAGGAATGAACACAGCAACATAAAAATTGATCAAAATACATACATCTTCAGTTCCACAGGCTAGACCTCCTCCACCTCCACCACTAGAGTAATGCCAAGGGGCCCAGGATTTCATTCTACCTCAATCACAGGGATTTCAAAGGGCCCAGGATTTCCTTCTACCTCAACCACAGGGATGCCAAGGGGCCCAGGATTTCCTTCTACCTCAACAACAGGGTTGTCAAAGGGTATTTCCTTTCCTCTACCACCACCACCACATGGATGCCAAGGGCCCCAGGATTTCTTCCCTTCACCACAGGGATGCCAAGGGACCCAGAATTTCTTCCCTATTCCTCCACCACAGGGATGTCCAATATGGAGTAAAGCAATTATGCTTTAGCGAGCTCACATTTCAGAGAGAGAGAGAAAGCGAGTGAGAGACAGAGAAAGATTTGTTTTAGGTGTGAAGCTCTCTTCCAGTTTCCAATTACTTACAGCTAGTCATATCTGTGAAATGATTTAAACACCGATTTCCATTTGTGACAGGTGCTATGATGAGCACCTGTCCATTCCTTTACTTAGATCTGTGTGTTTGTCATGGAATTGTGAGATTACTTGTTTGATATTGCTGAACTGTCGGAACTAGAAGCACAAGCATTTCGTTACACTCGCAATAACATCCACTAACCATGTGTATGTGACCAATACAATTTGATTTGTTATTTTACTACTGCTCTTCAATTATTTGTTACTATTTATTTATTTTTAGGTATTTTTCTTAACTGCATTGATGGTTAAGGGCTTGTAAGTAAGCATTTCACTGGAAGGTCTACCTACACCTGTTGTGTTAGGCGCATGTGACAAATACAATTTGATATCTTGGTTATCCAGGTGAGAAAACTACCCATGTTAGGCCTGGAACATCAGCCTCTGAGCTGGCTCAAATGATCAGAACCCTCTCCCTGATCCGTGTGCCTGAGGGTAAGTGCCCTTTTGGACAATAAATATTCACTCTACTCTCGTAAAACAAGCCGATTGGGCTGGTGAGGAAAATAAAGGGTCCACTATTGTCCATTCTAAATCCAGTCATCAGGCTTCCAACCATGCTTTTTCTTTGTTCCTCTAGCTAATGGAACAACAGTGCATTCGGAAAGTATTCAGACCACTTGACTTTGCCACATTTTGTTACGTTATGTCCTTATCGGGGCGGCAGGTAGCCTAGTGGTTAGAGCGTTGGACCAGTAACCGAAAAGTTGCTAGATTGAATCCCCGAGCTGACAAGATAAAAATATGTTGTTCTGCCCCTGAAGAAGGCAGTTAACCCACTGTACCTAGGCCGTCATTATAAATAAGAATTTGTTCTTAACTGACTTGCCTAGTAAAAGGTTAAATAAAATAAAATTGTAAAATGGATTCAATTATGTTTTTCTCAACAATCTACCACAATACCCTATAATGACAAAGCAAATCAGGTTTTTATACATTTTTGCAAATTATATCACATTTCCATAAGTATTCAGACTCTTTACTCAGTACTTTGTTGAATCACCTTTGGCAGTGATTACAGCCTCAAGTCATCTTGGGTATGACAAATACAAGCACCTGTATTTGGGGAGTTTCTCCCATTATTCTCTGCAGATCCTCTCAGGCTCTGTCAGGTTGGATGGGGACCGTTGCTGCACAGCTATTTTCAGGTCTCTCCAGAGATGTTCGATCAAGTTCAAGTCCGGGCTCTGGCTAGGACTCTCAAGGACATTCAGAGACTTGTCCTAAAGCCACTCCTAATTTTGTCTTTGCTGTGTGCTTAGGGTCGTTGTCCTGCTGGAAGCTGAACCTTCGGTCCAGTCTGAAGTCTGTAACGTAACAATCTCTGCTGGCATCACAATCACATCTTTCTTGTGAAATTCACAGCTTGTTTCTAGCCTAAAGCATCAATTCACCATAATATTAGGAACACCTTCTTAATATTGAGTTTCACCCCCTTAATAACCTCAGAACAGACTAAATTCATCGAGGCATGGACTCTACAAGGTGTCGAAAGCGTTCCACAGGGATGCTGGCTCATGTTGACTCCAATGCTTCCCATGGTGATGTCAAATTGGCTGGATGTCCTTTGGGTGGTGGACCATTCTTGATACACATGGGAAACTGTTGAGCATGAAAAACCCAGCAGCGTTGCAGTTCTTGACATACTCAAACCAGTGCGCCTGGAACCTACTTCCATAAAGGCACAAATATTTTGTCTTACCCATTTACCCACGTGTCTATGCATAGATAATAAACAGAGGATAGCAGCAGCGTAAACAAGGGTGGGGGCTATGCAAATAGTCTGGGTAGCCATTTGAGTAGCTGTTCAGGGAGTCTTATGGCTTGTTGAAGCCCTTTGGACCTAGACTTGGTGCTCCGGTACTGCTTGCCGTGTGGTAGCAGAGAGAACAGTTTATGACTAGGGTGGCTGGAGTCTGACAATTTTTAGAGCCTTCCTCTGACAATGCCTGGTATAGAGGTCCTGGATGGCAGGAAGCTTGGTCCCAGTGATGTACTGGGCTGTACGCACTACCCTCTGTCGTGCCTTGCGGTCGGAGGCGGTTGCAATACCAGGCAGTGATGCAACCATGCTCTCGATTGTGCAGCTGTAGAACTTTGAGGACCCATGCCAAATCTTTTCAGTCTCCTGAGGGGGAATAGGTTTTGTCGTGCCCTCTTCACGACTGTCTTGGTGTGCTTGGACCATGATAGTTTGTTGGTGATGTGGACACCAAGGAACTTGAAGCTCTCAACCTGCTCAACTACAGCCCTGTCGATGAGAATGAGGGCGTGCTCGGTCTTCCTTTTCCTGTAGTCCACAATCATCTCCTTTGTCTTGATCACGCTGAGGGAGAGGTTGTTGTCCTGGCACCACACCACCAGATCTCTGACCTCCTCCCTATAGGCTGTCTCGTCGTTGTCGGTGATCAGGCCTACCACTGTTGTGTCATCAGCAAACTTAATGATGGTGTTGGAGTCTTGCCTGTCCATGCAGTCATGAGTGAACAGGGAGTACAGGAGGGGACTGAGCATGCACCCCAGTCTGTGCTAGCAAAACAGTCCTGTAGCTTAGCATCTGCTTCATCTGACCACTTTTTTTATTGACCGAGTCACTGGTGCTTCCTGCTTTAGTTTTTGCTTGTAAGCAAGAATCAGGAGGATAGAATTATGGTCAGATTTGCCAAATGGAGGGCGAGGGAGAGCTTTGTATGTGTCTCTGTGTGTGGAGTAAAGGTGGTCTAGAGTTTTTTTTCCCTCTGGTTGCCCATTTAACATGCTGGTAGAAATGAGGTAAAACAGAGTTAAGTTTGCCTGCATTAAAGTCCCCGGCCACTAGGAGCGCTGCCTCTTGATGAGCGTTTTCCTGTTTGCTTATGGCCATAAACAGGTAGTTAGTGCCAGCATCGGTTTGTGGTGCTAGACAGCTACAAAGAATATAGATAAAAACTCTCTTGGTAAATAGTGTTGTCAACAGCTTATCATCAGATACTCTACCTCAGCCGAGCAAAACCTTGATAGTGCACCAGCTGTTGTTTACAAATATACATAGATCACCACACCTTGTCTTACCAGAGGCTACGGTTCTATCCTGCCGATAGTTTATAAACTGCCAGCTGTATGTTATTCATGTCGTTGTTCAGCCACGACTCGGTGAAACATAAGATATGGCAGTTTTTCAAGTCACATTGGTAGGATATACGTGCTTGTAGTTAATTTATTTTATTAGCCAATGATTGTACGTTGGCTAAGGAAAATTACTCACTCGCCGTTGTCTCCTCACAAGACACCCCGACCTTCGTCCTCTATCTCTGTCTCTTTCTCCTGCAAATTACGGGGATGAGGGCCTTGTCGGGTGTCTGGACTAAATCCCTCTCGTCCGACTCGTTAAAGAAAAAAATAGTCTTTTAAAACGAGGTGAGTCATCGCTGTCTTGATTTCTAGAAGCTCTTTTCGGTCATTAGAGACAGTGGAAGAAACTTTATGTACAAAATAAGTTACAAATGACGCAAAAAAACACAATTGCACAATTGGTTGTGAGACTAAAACGGCAGCCATTCTCTCCGGCGCCATTCTTTGTCCTCACAGCATGATGCTGCCACCATGCTTCACTGTACAGTGGTGCCAGGTTTCCTCCAGATGTGACGCTTGGCATTCATGCCAAAGAGTTCAGTCTTGGTTTCATCAGACCTGAGAATATTTTCTTATGGTCAGAGTCTTTATGTGTGTTTTGGCATACTCCAAGCGGGCTGTCAAAAGACTTTTACTGAAGAGTGGCTTCCGTCTGGCCACTTTACCATAAAGGCCTGATTGATGGAGTGCTGCAGAGATGGTTGTCCTTCTGGAAGGTTCTCCCAACTTCACAGAGGAACTCTGGAGCTCTGTCAGAGTGACCAAGGCCCTTTCCCCCCAATTACTCTAGGAAGATTCTTGGTGGTTACAACCTCATCCATTTTAAAAATGATGGAGTCCGTGGTGTTCTTTGGGACCTTAAAACATTTGTGCAGCATTGAATACGCTTCCCCAGATCTGTGCCTTGACACAATCCTGTCTCCGAGCTCTTCGAACAATTTCTTCGAACCTCATGGCTTGGATTTTGCTCTGACATGCACTCTCAACTGTTGGACCTTGTATAGACAGGTATGTGCCTTTCCAAATCATGTCCAATCAATTGAATTTACCACAGGTGGACTCCAATCAAATAGTAAAAACATCAGGGATGATCAATGGAAACAAGATGCACCGGGGCTCAATTTCAAGTCTCATAGCAAAGGGTCTGAATACTTACGTAAATAAATTATTTCTGTTTTATTTTTCCGTAACAAAATGTGCAGAGTTAAGGGGTCTGAGTACTTTCTGAATGCATAAAAAAATGATTAACACCCTTGACTTTTTCCACATTTTGTTTTTGAATTTAAAATGTATTAAATTGAGATTGTGTCACTGGCCTACACACAATACCCCATAATGTCAAAGTGGAATTATGTTTTTAGAATTAAAAACAAAAAGCTGAAATATCTTTAGTCAAAAAGTATTCAACCACTTTCTGATAGTAAGCCTAAATAAGTTCAGGAGTAAAATGTTGCTTAACCAGTCACATAAATTGCATGGACTCAGTGTGTGCGAGTGTTTAACATGATTTTTTTAATGACTACCTCATCTCTGTACCCCACACATACAATTATCATCATTGAATTTGAAACCGATTCAACCACAAAGACCAGGGAGGTTTTCCAAAGCCTCGCAAAGAAGGCCACCTATTGGTAGATGGGTGAAAAAAAGCAGACATTGAATATCCCTTTGGGAATGGTGAAGTTATTACACTTCAGACAGGTATCACTACAAAGATACAGCCATCTTTCCTAACTCAGTTGCCGAAGAAGAAGGAAACCACTCAGAAATTTCACCATGAGGCCAATGGTGACTTTAATGGCTGTGATAGAAAACTGAGAATGGATCACCATTGTAGTTACTCCACAATACTAACCTAAATGACAGGGTGAAAAGGAGGAAGCCTGTACAGAATAAAAAATATTCCAAAACATGCATCCTGTTTGCAACAAGGCACTGAAGTAAAATACTGCAAAAAATGTGTCAAAGCATTAAAAAAAATGTCCTGGTATTTATACTTTCTGAAGGCACTGTACATGCTACAAATGGGAAGCTTCACTATTCCTCCAATCTCTAACTCTCAAAATTTCATATCCCTAAAGACAGCATGGGCTAGTTTTACAGATAGATTGCACCAGTACTGTACTACATTGTGCTCTAGTCCATAAATAGTCCATTCCCAACATCACAGAACCAAATGTAGGACTTCACTAAGGAAACCAGTCCAGAGCCCTTATTACCATAATCCAATGTAATAAAAAAAGACCAACATTTTGTTTATTTTTTATTTTCTATAAAAGAGATGAGTTTACTCCATGATCATAACAGATTTAATCATTGACCGACAGACCACTCGCATACCAAACAATAAATCAAGGAAAATGTTACACAAAACCCCCCCAAAAACAAGACCAAAAATGTAACACAAAATAAAATACCTGAATAAAGCAAACTCTCTGCTGAGCACATTCTGAAGAATCCATATCTATGGCACATAACTTCCATCAGTTACCATGGGGATAAAATTAAGGAATTAATAAAAGGCTTTAAGGAATGAAAAAGTATTTGACTTTTTCATAACTTGTCTAACAAAACAAAATTATATGTAGGCTATTCATTATGGTGGAATTCATCAAAATGACTGACTTTAGCCAAGAAACTCGTTCTCTTGTAGCATTTTGTATATTAATCTTCATCCCCGTTTAAAATGCTTTTCTACAAAGGGACACATGCGTCCCTGCGCCACATACTAAAATCATACATACACACTCATCCACACAAACATTCTGACACACAAATGCTAAAGTGGCGCGGCACAGAGACATGTCTACTTAAAAGTGTACTGATTGAAAATTATAAAGTAGTTGAGTCAAGTGTACACTCATACCACAGAAGTCCAGCTAAAACTAGATTTAAACCTGAATATCGTTAATTGGGTCAAATATAAAATGCTGACTTTTACTTTTTACACAAGCTTATCCCAAATCTCCCTCCCCATCAAATATTACACCTCCCCCTCCGTATCCACCCCAAGTGTAATATATGCCAACTAGAATCCTAGAACAATACAGGCACTGGAGAATTACACCATAAGAGAAAATGCAGAGGACCGGGTCAGAGGTCAACTCGTCGTGACCCTCGACCTGTGACGCCAACAGAATTAGAACTCACATGTATCCACTAGAATCGAACAAGAAAAATGACAGAAATCAGAGCTGTTTTTGTAGGGTTTTCTAGAACATATGTCGTCAAATTTTATGCAATTTCCTTATTTCTCAAATTTGTACAGCTAAAAGTTTCCCTCTGATTAATTGTAGTCATAATATTAACAGCAAGACTCACGCACAGACTAGCCAGGAGGTGGAGCTCTCTTTTAGTCTCTGCATTAGTAAAGTCTGGAGGGTGGAGGTACATCCCAAACGGCCCCCTATTTCCTATATAGTACACTACAGTACCCTGTTCAAAAGTAATGCTGCATCCTGGCTGCATTATGGAGCTACATCGATGAGTAGTGTCTCATCTGTTCTTATAAGAGCCCAATAAAGTTGCTGTTAGAACTAATTATGTTTTGAGGTTTGCCTCTTATCCCATTCCTTGTCCCCAAATGACAAAGTAGAGTGGCGGGCTCACTACCAGATTAGAACCCTTTGGATATGTTCTAATAACCATACCAGCACACCACTCATATTGCATGACCAATACATTGCTGTTTTTTTATATATTTTTTAAAAGTAGTATGCTAGTGTGGATAAAGTAACATTTTCATTTTAACTACGCAAATTCCAGGACAATATACGAGCAAGGAACAGGGAGGAATCAACGCAGTTTATAAATCAAACAGTTCAGTAATAGTTATTGGATTCTCTGGTTCAATAGTTTGTGAATCAGCTACAAAGAGGAAAATGCCATTAATTAATGACTACTTTCCTAGCTGTCTCTAAGAGCAATAATACACAATAAGGTGTTACAGTGATGGTGAACTCGGGAGTCAAACCAACCAAGACATAGCTCTAGAAGCAGCTGGACTCTGACTTCCTCCCAAATGGGAGCCTATTCTCTTGTTTAGTGCACTACTAAACTAGTGCACTATGTAGGGAATCAGGTGCCATTTGGGACTGAGCCTCTGCCTCTAGTACTGATCAGAATGTTTTGCTCCAGCTTCAGATGAGGAAGAAAACATGAAATATGACAACTTCAAATGGTTCTTTAATTAATTAACACTTGATGGAATAATGCATATATTAGGTTTTATCCTCTTAAAAAAACTACCTAAATGCTTTGTTTGAAGAGGGGTGAAGAGGACAAGGGGGAAAAAATCTATTTATATATTAAGAAAAAAAAACACTTTATTTGAACAAAGAAGCATAAAAAAAAAAAAGGAGAAGTGGGAGGAGTTCAGCATTAAAAAGGTAATGGTGGTTTGGCATAGACGGTGGGGGAAGTGTGTTGGGGAGGGAGGGGTAAAAACAAAAAAAATATATAAAAAACAAACAAATAAACAGTAATCATAGAATAAGAAAATACCTCTTTACAGTAGATCCTACATAATGAAAAAAGAAATCCGCTTTCTCCCTCCCTCTGCCGGCGGACTGTCCCATACTTTGCTGTTACTGATTTGTTCGTATGCCCAGGCAAGGGAGAGATAGGCCTATGTACTGTCTGTGTGTGTGTGTGGACAATGGACAGGAGTGAGGCAGAAGGCAAAGCTGTACTGTCAGAAGTTAAATTCCCTCCCCCTCTATACACACATGTCCCCACCATTTCCTTTCATGTGTTCTTTCTATAACAAAACGAAAAGCAGATCACATAAAAATACTTATTCTGCCTCTCCTCTTATCAGAAAGACGTCTGTCTTGGCAGTCTATATGAGCGCCTCGGTCTCGGTCTGTACATACGCATCAGTACTTTGTTTCTCAGAGCATGTCACCGTTACTGTGTTTTCTGTTATCATCTTTAACTTCCTGTTTACAACATTGTTCTCCTTTGCTCTGTCCCATGTGAAAGTATCAAACAGGTGTGACATTACATGACCACCAGGAGTCCTTTCCCTCATGTCTTGTTGCCAGGGGCAACAACAAGGGTCAAATCTCCAGAGAAACGACACCAAACGTGGTTGAAAATATCCTGTTTATGTTGCTCCTTCAATGTGGCATCTTACTTCCAAAGAGGCTGCATAGCAGAGCAGGTAACAGCCCAGTAGCATCTCGCCAGTCTGGACCAGTCCAGCTGAAGATCACCCTCTCTGCTCTGCGGGGGGATTGTTTAATTCACGTCCTGTATCTTGGTTCATTTACCCCCCCCACCATCTGTGATGTCATACAGAAGATTCCATTTCATAAGAAATTTTCCATTCCATAATCATTATTCCATTATGTGTTCTTTTTGCAGTTAAGTTTCTGGGGGTTCTCTCGTCATCAGAACAAGTTCTCCTCAAAGATAGCCATCAGGTCGCTTTGGAAATTCATGTCAATGGTTGCCGCCATCTGTAGATAGGAGAGGAGAGATTGAGGTGTCAGAAGAGCTGAGAGATTGAACATTGATCATAACATAAACTCTGACATTGCTTGTGCTTCTCCCCTCCTGTCAATTCCCAAAAAGAAAAGCATGGATGTGTAAAATATATATATATATATATGTATTATATATTATTTATATATATATTATATATATATATTATATATATATATATATATATATATATATTATATATATATATATATATATATATATATATTATATATATATATATATATATATATTATATATTATATATAATATATAATATATATATATATATATATATATTATATATATATATATATATATATATAATATATAATATATATATATATATATAATATATATATATATAATATGGAAACAAGTGCTGAAACCAAATTGTTTCCATATTTAAAAAGACTATTGCATGTCCTTGTCCTATCTCATGTATTGCATTTTGTAAAACATACATACATATATATATATATATATATATATATATATATATATATATATATATATATATATATATATATATATATATATATATATATATATAATATATATAAATATATAATATATAATATATATATATATATATATATATATATATATATATATATATATATATATATAATATATATATATAATATATAATATATATATATAATATAGAAAAGTTTGGTGTTTTCTCAAAATTACCAGACAAATCACTTTTTGTATATATAATGTTTTATAATATATAATATATATATATAATATATATAAATATATAATATATAATATATATATATATATATTATATATATATATATATATATATATATATATATATATATATATATATATATATATATATATATATGTTTTACAAAATGCAATACATGAGATAGGACAAGGACATGCAATAGTCTTTTTAAATATGGAAACAATTTGGTTTCAGCACTTGTTTCCATGAATGATCAAAACTTTTTTTTCGTGGCTCTCTCGTCTATCTACAGCAGATATATGGTGAGCAATGTTTGGACCATGGAATCGCAATAATAAGTATTGTGATAACATATCGTGAGGACCCTGGCACTTCCCAGCCCTACCAAATATATAGGAAACTTGTCTCACCGCTTCTCTCCTCCTCCTCTCCTGCTCGCGGCGTCGCGCTAGCTCCCTCTGCTGGTCCTGGGCTGAGGGCTGGGGCGGCGTGGGGGCCTGTGGGGGCTGGGGGAGGGCAGCGGGCTGGGCCTGGGGGGCTGGTGCCTGGGGTTGGGGGGCCTGGATGTGTTGCTGCTGCTCCAGACGTCTGCTTCGAGGCTCCTCATGAACTCTCCTCGACTGCTGCTGAGGCTCCAGGATATCCTCATCATCCCTGTCACGACCACTGAGAGAGAGAGAGAGTCAGAGGAGTGAGTTTCCCCAAAGGCTTTATAGCAAACGCTCTCTTGACGACCAAGACTTACTCATAGAAAAGCAAAGTGCTTCAATTTGACATATTTTGTTCATTCATAGAGAGAAAAGGAATGAGAATTGAGAGAAAAGGAATGAGTTTCGTAAAGCTTGGTAGCTAACATGGTATGTTCTTTCTGTCGACAATCCCGCAAGATTCAGAACAGCAAAGTGAAACTTCATTTGACAAATTTAGCTTGCTCACACACACACACACAGAAAATGTATTGTCAAACATCGATGTTGAAATACACAGAGAAACATTGAATGCAGGGTTGAAAAACTTTGGGGTTGATCCTCACCGTAGTTTCTCCTGCTCCCGGCGCAGTTTGTCCCTCTCAGCCTGCTCTGCTTGGGCCTTAAGAGCCTTTTCTCTCTCCTCTTTCTCCCGGGCGGCCCGGCGGAACTGCTCGAAGCTGTCGCTAGACGACTTCACTGCAGACAAGGGCGCTGACGTGGGCTTCTGGGCCAGGCTGGCCCACGAACCCATGTTCTTCAGTTTCACATCCTGACCGATGGAAAGATAGACGGAGAGTGAGACAGACACAGATAGACAGATGAGCGCGAGGGAGGGGATTGAGGAAGAGCAGATACGTTAGTATTTGATCATGACTGAACAACGGGTCGACTTATCACATAGCCACTCATTTCAATTGTTTGGCTATGACGGTATTCTCATTATAAGAGATAATATACAGAGTATACCAAACATTAGGAACAGCTTGATACACACGGGAAACTGTTGAGCTTGACAAAAAACGGTGCCATGAGCAACTTACATGATCAATTAGGGTTAAGTACCTTGCTCAAGGGGATGACGGCAGATTTTCACCGAGTCAGCTCTGGGAATCGAACCAGTGACCTTTCGGATACTGGCCCAACGCTCCATATGTTTATAATAAGGTGTATGTGTGTATGGCAACGTGCTGCTTGGTCTTCCACCCACCTGTACCTTTTTGGGTGCGACGGGCGTTTTGGGCTCCTGTTTGAACTTGTCCTTGTCTGGCAGGGAGGAGGAGGAGGGAGGACCGCTGGGCTCTGAGGAACGGATGACCGGCCGAGAGCTGTCCATCGACTTTACATCTGATGCACATAAACACATACAAGGAATACAGAACATGGTCAAAAAAAGAAACACATATGCACTCATTTGCTGTGCACCACACACAACCACGTTTATTCTTACGTGTTTGTCTGCAGATGAACACTATTCCCAAATATTGTTCTTCCATACACAGTACACCCCCCATATAAAATCACATACACTAGGGCTGGGCAATATGGCCAAGGTATTTGACATGATTTTATGTTTTTGAATCATATAAGTTCTACATTTGCTTTATGAGTAGTGCATGACCCTAGGGTGGCAACATATATTCTAAGTGTTTATATTCTAACATATATTCTAAGTGTTTTTAATGTGGCTTTCTCCATTCTGATTGTTTTGTACTGTTTAAATCCAACTTTTTCCGAGTGCATTTCCTGCTCTCATTTGAGATCATCAATATCTATATCAAAACACTTTGAACGGTTGTAATCATGGAAATATGATTATTATAATTCTATAGTTAGAATATAATAGTAGGCACTTTGAATACAGTGTTTGACATGATAACGAATGAAAATGCAAAAGAGTTATTTGTGACAGAGTAGAAACCAAAGTGTTGGTCAGTGTTTTCCAGGGGACCCTATAATCTTTGGCTACATTAAATGTTTACTATTACTTTTACCTTTGTGGATTTATATTAATAAGCAAAGTGGAAAGGAGCTTCGTTGTCATTCGACATCTTGTTGTATCTGCTGCATTGACTATGCAGTCTCATGGTCGAAGCATTAACTGCGCTACTTGATTGACAGGGGGCAGGGCTTGGTGAGAGAGTGAGAGCAACGACTCAAGTAGCGGAGTAAACTATAAAAGAGGACGTTACACACGGCGGAGTGGCGTATCACATTTAACATACCAAACATTGAAATGCCATTAAAGAAGTTAAAGTAAAAACCCAAACCGGTCAGTGGATAAATACCGGTATATAGTAAAATACAGTATAACACCCAGCCCTAACACACCCACACAGTTTTGTTTTGCTATCGTTGTGGGGACCAAATAATTGATTCCTATCCTATTTTCCCTAACCCTAAATCTAACCATAATACTAACCCTAAACCCCAAAATATATTTTTTCCCTTGTGTCAGCAAGGGTCCCCACAGGTGTACTCACTCTGCTGTGTGTGACCTGGTAGAGAGGGCTTGCTGTGGCAATCTAGGTGTTTGTGAGGGTCTTGTCTCATGGCTGGGCTGAAAGGCTCTCCTCCTCTCATCACTGGAGAGGGAGGCAACTTCTCTTCTTTCAAGCCTACCAGGGCCGGGGGCGCACGCTGCTCCTTCAACACACAGCACAAAGCCGGACTGGGTTAAAGGCACATTCTGGAAGATGTTCTGCTGTTCAATGGTCGTTTCGATGAATGATATTCACCCATTAAAAAACATTCACCCATTAAAAAAGACTTAAGATTGTGGCTTAAATGCTTGCTGTCCCTTCAACAAGCACATAGAAATAGGTTAACGCGTACATTCCCCACACAGAGGCTCTATCGAACTTCACAAGGCACAACCAGACAAGACCAGGGATTCAAATAGTATTTGTTTTCATTTAAATATGTTCAACTTTTGATTGAGCCGGCCTGGAGCGCACTTTTTTTTAGGACTAGTCTATTAACTCCATTGTGCCAGGCAAGCTCAAACAATCCAGTGAAGCTATAGTACTTGAGAGAAAACAAATATTATTTGAATGCACGTTTTCTAAACAGATCCAGATGCAGACTGACAGAAATAGAGACCGACACACACACAATACTCACTTTCTTGGGCTGCAGGTTGTGTGGCGGAGACTGGTGTGTTATGGGGGGATACTGGGGGAGGTGGGGGGAATGCATCATGATTGGGGAGGGGTTCTCCCTTAGGTGCCCTGTAGGCAGAACAGGGCATGATTAGAAACACTATTTAGTCGGATTCAAATCCTACAGCAGTGTCCTAACATACCGAAACACACAACGTTCTAAATTGTCTCTTTTGCAGTCACGCTGTATAGATTGCTATGTTACAATAATGTAGTTCCTGAGACAAAACACACTTCCAGGTTTTGTGAGAGCTGAGGTCTTCCAATAAATTGATCAACCAACCAATTTAATCACTCAATCAACACTTGAGTCTCACCGCTGTTGTATGGATCAGCCTTGATCTGTCGAGGGGAGAGGTGTTGCTGGATGATATGCTGTGCTTTGGCGGAGGACTGCATGGAACCCTTGTGTTGCCCTGCAGCGGCGTGCCTGTCTGACTGACCCGTCTGCTGCGCCCCAGGCCCCTGGGAGGGGTAACCCATCTGTGCATGCTGCTGCAGGTGGCGGGCTACCTGGTGCGGGGGTAGGATCTGCTGGGGCTGGCGCGAGGGGGGGGTGGGTTTGGACTGGGGCTGGGGAAGCTGGACTGAGAGCTGGGGTGGCTGAAGAGAGGGTTGGGAGGGCTGGACCTAGGATAGGAGGATAGGATCAATTTAATGTCCCAGAGGGCAAATTTGACTAAGACACACAGTGACTCTGTATAAGAAATAAACAATGTACATTACACACTCAACGTACACAATACAAATATTGGGATATTGGGATTGAGAACAATGCAGCAAAGGCAGCAGCAGAATAGATGAGGAAACAGCCCTTGCCTTAACCTCTCTGGGATATGTGGGACGGTAGCGTCCCACTTGGCCAAAAGCCAGAGAAAATGCAGAGCTCCAAACTCAAATAAATTCCTAATTCCTAAAACTTTCATGAAATCACACATGTAAGATACCAAATTAAAGCTACACGTGTTGTGAATACAGCCAACATGTCAGATTTCAAAAAGCCTTTTCAGGGAAAGCAAACGATGCTATTATCTGAGGATAGCACCTCCATAAACAAAAGTGAGAAAACATTTCAACCCTGTAGGCGCGACACGAAACGCAGAAATAAAAATATAAATCATGCCTTACCTTTGACGAGCTTCTTCTGTTGGCACTCCAATATGTCCCATAAACATCACAAATGGTCCTTTTGTTCGATTAATTCCGTCCATATATACCCAATATGTCAATTTATTTGGCGCGTTTGATCCAGAAAAACATTGGTTCCAACTTGTGACTACAAAATATTCAAAAGTTACCTGTAAACTTTGCCAAAACATTTCAAACTACTTTTGTAATACAACTTTGTATTTTTTCAATACACAAAGGAATAACCTCAACCAATTTCTAAAGACTGGTGACATCCAGTGGAAGCGGTAGGAACTGCAAGCAAGTCCCTTAGAAATTTGGATTCCCAATGAAACCTCATTGAAAATAAGGTGACCTCCCCAAAAAATCTGAAAGGTTTGTCCGCGGGGTTTCGCCTGTTACACAAGTTCTGTTTTACTCACATACATGATTCAAACAGTTTTAGAAACTTCAGAGTGTTTTCTATCCAAATCTACTAATAATATGCATATCTTATCTCCTGGGGATGAGTAGCAGGCAGTTGAATTTGGTCATGCTTTTCATCCAAAATTCCAAATGCTGCCCCCTATCCTAGAGGTTAAGCCCTACATTTTTTTCCCGGGGGGCCAGTGGGTCGCTGGTTCGGGTCCGTGTTTTAACTTGGTGGGAGATCTGTTGACGTGCCCTTGGGCGGGGGTCCTTGACCCCTCCTGTGGGTCGCTCTGGACGGGAGACGGTTAGATGAGCGGCAGCGTAGTCTAGTGGTTAGAGCGTTGCAAGTTCAACCGGAAGGTTGCAAGTTCAAACCCCCGAGCTGACAAGGTACAAATCTGTCGTTCTGCCCTTGAACAGGCAGTTAACCCACTGTTCCTAGGCCGTCATTGAAAATAAGAATTTGTTCTTAACTGACTTGCCTAGTTAAATAAAGGTCAAATAAATAAATAAAAAATGACTGAATGTAATGTAAAGGTTGAATGGCGTCACTGCGGGCAGATTGTATTTAAAAAAATATTTTTAAAAACAATTCCAGACAGAATAACCTACTGTTTTTTGACGAACTCCAAGGTCTTCTTGCGAATCGACATCCCTGTGTTTTGAGAGAAATGTCTGTTTGACAGGTGTTGCTCACGGATTGAGGAAGAAAACAATAACTGATTCGATCAATTGAACGAAGTGCTGCGCATAGCCTATATACGAAGGGCCTAAATGTATCAACGTTCACAGTGAATGCTTTTGTTCATATGTTTTGTAGGAATGGATTGAATATTGCCAAATGCATCAGTAAACAAATAATTTGCCTATTTAATGTAATGTAACCCTTTCCGTTAATAGACTGCAAAGCAGCATACAACTGACCTAAACCTTTGGAAAGGATAAGTTCACTTTCGCACCCAAGTGCACTGTTTAGCTCACATCTGAAGGCTGAAGGCTGCATTTAGGACATCTTGCAGTAAAAAATTATTACGGGGCAGTTTGGAAAAAAGTAATCCCGCCCGAATCGTCCTCTGGAATAACGGACATTCTGGAGTAACAATTACATAACCAATATCGTCTAGTAATACAAGTCCCGTGCCAATAGGGCTTAGCCTAATGTTTAAGAAAATTGAGGAGATAGCAAACCAACTTAATTAGGTCTATAAATCAATAGCCTAACTGTTAAATGTGCCTGGCTTTATAAAATCATCCATATATACACAATACCAGTCCAAAATTTAGACACACCTACTCATTCAAGTGTTTTTCTTAATTTTTCGCTTGACATCCAAACTATGAAATAACACATATGGAATCATGTAGTAACCAGAAAAGTGTTAATCAAATAAAAATATATTTCATTTTTGAGATTCTTCAAAGTAACCACCCTTTGCCTTGATGACAACTTTGCACACTATTGTGGACAAATTTGTGGAATTTATTTATTTAATTATTCTTAATGCGTTTGCACTAATCAGTGACATGGTAGGGGTGGTATACAGAAGGTAGCCCTATTTAGTAAAATACCAAGTCCATATTACGGCAAGAATAGCTTAAATAAGCAAAGAAAAACGACAGTCCATCACTACTTTAAGACATGAAGGTCAGTCAATCCAGAAAAAATATCAAGAACTTTCAAAGTTTCTTCAAGTGCAGTTGCAAAAACCAAGCGCTATGATGAAACTGACTACCACAGGAAAGGAAGACCCAGAGTTACCTCTGCTGCAGAGGATAAGTTCATTAGAGTAACTGCACTTGAGATTGCAGCCCAAATACATGCTTCAGAGTTCAAGTAAGAGACACATCTCAACATCAACTGTTCAGAGTGCGTGAATCTGGCCCTCATGGTCAAATTCCTGCAAAGAAACCACTACTAAAGGACACCAATAATGTTTCTTGAGCCAAGAAAGCCGAGCAATGGACATTCGACCAGTGGAAATCTGTCCTTTGGTCCAAATTTGAGATTTTTGGTTCCAACCACCATCTTTGAGAGACGCAGAGTAGGTTACCGGATGATCTCTGCATGTGTGGTTCCCACCATGAAGCATAGAGGAGGTGGGACGGTGTGGGGGTGCTTTGCTGGTGACAGTGTCTGTGATTTATTTAGAATAAGGCACACTTAACCAGCATGGCTACCACAGCATTCTGCAGCAATAAGCCATGCCACCTGGTTTGCTCTTAGTGTGACTATCATTTGTTTTTCAACAGGACAATGACCCAACAACCTCCAGGCTGTGTAAGGGCTGTTTGACCAAGAAGGAGAGTGATGGAGTGCTGCATCAGATGACATGGCCTCCACAATCACTCAATTGATGGTTTGGGATGAGTTGAACCGCAGAATGAGGAAACAGCAGCCAACAAGTGCTCAGCATTTGTGTGAACTCCTTCAAGACTGTTGGAAAAGCATCCCAGGTGAAGCTGATTGAGAGAATACCAAGATTGTGCAAAGCTGTCATCAAGGCAAAGCGTAGCTACTTTGAAGAATCTAAAATATATTTTGATTTGTTTAACACTTTTTTGGTTACTATATGATTCCATGTGATATTTCATAGTTTTGATGATTTAACTATTATTCTACAATGTAGAAAATAGTAAAAATAAAGAAAAACCCTTGAATGAATAGGTGTGTCTAAACTTTTGACTGGTACTGCATCTAAATAAATAAGGCAGATCTTGCTTCTGTTGAGTGTTTAATAGCCTACTGATTCCAAGAGCACCAAGTCTCATGAAATGGCAAAATGTCTGATAAAAGCCAAATGTGTGAAATTGCTTTTTTAATGTTTGCTATAATAAAGGCTTTATAATTTTCTTGAGTTAGAACAGACTGGTATTACTTATTATTTAGTGTTTACGCAGAAAAATACAATTTTTATCTAACACAGCACCTGTTTGTCATGGATAATACAGTGGGGCAAAAAAGTATTTAGTCAGCCACCAATTGTGCAAGTTCTCCCACTTAAAAAGATGAGAGGCCTGTAATTTTCATCATAGGTACTTCACCTATGACAGACAAAATGAGAAAAATCACATTGTAGGATTTTTACTGAATTTATTTGCAAATTAAGGTGGAAAATAAGTATTTGGTCAATAACAAAAGTTTCTCAATACTTTGTTATATACCCTTTGTTGGCAATGACAGAGGTCAAACGTTTTCTGTAAGTCTTCACAAGGTTTTCACACACTGTTGCTGGTATTTTGGCCCATTCCTCCATGCAGATCTCCTCTAGAGCAGTGATGTTTTGGGGCTGTTGCTGGGCAACACGGACTTTCAACTCCCTCCAAAGATTTTCTATGGGGTTGAGATCTGGAGACTGGCTAGGCCACTCCAGGACCTTGAAATGCTTCTTACGAAGCCACTCCTTCATTGCCCGGGCGGTGTGTTTGGGATCATTGTCATGCTGAAAGACCCAGCTACGTTTCATCTTCAATGCCCTTGCTGATGGAAGGAGGTTTTCACTCAAAATCTCACGATACATGGCCCCCATTCATTCTTTCCTTTACACGGATCAGTCGTCCTGGTCCCTTTGCAGAAAAACAGCCCCAAAGCATGATGTTTCCACCCCCATGCTTCACAGTAGGTATGGTGTTCTTTGGATGCAACTCAGCATTCTTTGTCCTCCAAACACGACGAGTTGAGTTTTTACCAAAAAGTTATATTTTGGTTTCATCTGACCATATGACATTCTCCCAATCTTCTTCTAGATCATCTAAATGCTCTCTAGGAAACTTCAGACGGGACTGGACATGTACTGGCTTAAGCAGGGGGACACGCCTGGCACTGCAGGATTTGAGTCCCTGGCGTAGTGTGTTACTGATGGTAGGCTTTGTTACTTTGGTCTCAGCTCTCTGCAGGTAATTCACTAGGTCCCCCCGTGTGGTTCTGGGATTTTTGCTCACCGCTCTTGTGATCATTTTGACCCCACGGGGTGAGATCTTGCGTGGAGCCCCAGATCGAGGGAGATTATCAGTGGTCTTGTATGTCTTCCATTTCCTAATAATTGCTCCCACAGTTGATTTCTTCAAACCAAGCTGCTTACCTATTGCAGATTCAGTCTTCCCAGCCTGGTGCAGGTCTACAATTTTGTTTCTGGTGTCCTTTGACAGCTCTTTGGTCTTGGCCATAGTGGAGTTTGGAGTGTGACTGTTTGAGGTTGTGGACAGGTGTCTTTTTTACTGATAACAAGTTCAAACAGGTGCCAGAAATCTTGCTTGTTTGTAGGTGACCAAATACTTATTTTCCACCATAACTTGCAAATAAATTCATAAAAAATCCTACAATGTGATTTTCTGGATTTTTTTCTCTCATTTTGTCTGTCATAGTTGAAGTGTACCTATGATGAACATTACAGGCCTCTCTCATCTTTTTAAGTGGGAGAACTTGCACAATTGGTGGCTGACTAAATACTTTTTTGCCCCACTGTATGTGGGTAGTTCTCGCTCCTATACCCTCCTTTTTCTTTATCTCCTTCTCCTTATTATTACAATTATTATAATCATAAGTAATGTCGTTATCCTTAGAAGGCTTTGTAGAGTAGCCTTGTACAACCACAATCGAGCTTTAGGACTAAGAGCGTGTCCTGTTCAGTCTTAATACGGTAAATTACTTAGGCCTATATTGTAATATATAGTCTAATCAATCATTTATTCGTTCATGCCTTCACACGAGACATTCATGCTTTGAAATTAAATCAAGCAGTTTTGTTTTAAAATTAAATAAAGGGAGCTTTGGATAACTAACCTAAACAAGAAATAAACCGCAATTCACAAATGCATGCAACTGTTTTTAGCCTGCTGTAATAAAGGCTTTATAATATTATTCGTTAGAATAGAGTCTCTGGCACAGTTAGTGTTTATTTTTAAGTTTATTTTTCACGTCATCCGCATCCATTTTGCTGTCGATATTACTGCGTTTATTTTATTTTAACCAATTAATTGATGTGATTATGATAGGCTATAGGTCAGGCCCTATTGGTCACATACAGTGCCTTGCGAAAGTATTCGGCCCCCTTGAACTTTGCGACCTTTTGCCACATTTCAGGCTTCAAACATAAAGATATAAAACTGTATTTTTTTGGGAAGAATCAACAACAAGTGGGACACAATCATGAAGTGGAACGACATTTATTGGATATTTCAAACTATTTTAACAAATCAAAAACTGAAAAATTGGACGTACAAAATTATTCAGCCCCCTTAAGTTAATACTTTGTAGCGCCACCTTTTGCTGCGATTACAGCTGTAAGTCGCTTGGGGTATGTCTCTATCAGTTTTGCACATCGAGAGACTGACATTTTTTCCCATTCCTCCTTGCAAAACAGCTCGAGCTCAGTGAGGTTGGATGGAGAGCATTTGTGAACAGCAGTTTTCAGTTCTTTCCACAGATTCTCGATTGGATTCAGGTCTGGACTTTGACTTGGCCATTCTAACACCTGGATATGTTTATTTTTGAACCATTCCATTGTAGATTTTGCTTTATGTTTTGGATCATTGTCTTGTTGGAAGACAAATCTTCGTCCCAGTCTCAGGTCTTTTGCAGACTCCATCAGGTTTTCTTCCAGAATGGTCCTGTATTTGGCTCCATCCATCGTCCCATCAATTTTAACCATCTTCCCTGTCCCTGCTGAAGAAAAGCAGGCCCAAACCATGATGCTGCCACCACCATGTTTGACAGTGGGGATGGTGTGTTCAGCTGTGTTGCTTTTACGCCAAACATAACGTTTTGCATTGTTGCCAAAAAGTTCAATTTTGGTTTCATCTGACCAGAGCATCTTCTTCCACATGTTTGGTGTGTCTCCCAGGTGGCATGTGGCAAACTTTAAACAACACTTTTTATGGATATCTTTAAGAAATGGCTTTCTTCTTGCCACTCTTCCATAAAGGCCAGATTTGTGCAATATACGACTGATTGTTGTCCTATGGACAAAGTCTCCCACCTCAGCTGTAGATCTCTGCAGTTCATCCAGAGTGATCATGGGCCTCTTGGCTGCATCTCTGATCAGTCTTCTCCTTGTATGAGCTGAAAGTTTAGAGGGACGGCCTGGTCTAGGTAAATTTGCAGTGGTCTGATACTCCTTCCATTTCAATTTTATTACTTGCACAGTGCTCCTTGGGATGTTTAAAGCTTGGGAAATCTTTTTGTATCCAAATCCGGCTTTAAACTTCTTCACAACAGTATCTCGGACCTGCCTGGTGTGTTCCTTGTTCTTCATGATGCTCTCTGCGCTTTTAACGGACCTCTGAGACTATCACAGTGCAGGTGCATTTATACGGAGACTTGATTACACACAGGTGGATTGGATTTATCATCATTAGTCATTTAGGTCAACATTGGATCATTCAGAGATCCTCACTGAACTTCTGGAGAGAGTTTGCTGCACTGAAAGTAAAGGGGCTGAATAATTTTGCACGCCCAATTTTTCAGTTTTTGATTTGTCAAAAAAGTTTGAAACATCCAATAAATGTTGTTCTACTTCATGATTGTTTCCCACTTGTTGATTCTTCACAAAAAAATACAGTTTTATATCTTTATGTTTGAAGCCTGAAATGTGGCAAAAAGTCGCAAAGTTCAAGGGGGCCGAATACTTTCGCAAGGCACTGTACATGCGATGCTTACATGTGTCACGTAAAGAGAGAGCAAGGGTTGAGGGAATAGGGTAAGTTTTCTCTAAACCAATTTGGGATTTTGGTAACAGAACTTCTGTCAGAAACAAGTAAGAAACTATATGGCTGTAATGATGTTGCAGATAAACACTTGCTGTGCTGTCTTTCTCTGCAGTAGGGAGGAGAGCAAGACAATGTGCGACAGTCATCTATATTCATCCAACCGTGTGTATCAGACAAGCTCAGTGCGTACGTAGTTGATTTTATTTAAACACATAGGTTGTGTCTGCCCATATATGGAAAAGTAAGTTTAAACATTTCAACAAATGGATTGGTCGAAAGAACCATTCAGTCGACCAATATAATTTTTTAGTCGGGGACAGCCCTAAAATATATTACACACTCAACGTATACACAATACAGACCTGTACAGACTGCAGGAGGGGAGCCTGGTTCTGTTGTTGTTGGCGAATCTGGAGAGACTGCATGATCTGCTGGGGATTGTGTGGTTGTTGGCCAGGTCTTCCCTGGCTCTGTCCCTGCTGGAGCTGTTGCAGGTAGAGATGCACCTGGCTGAGGGGTAAGGGCGGAATCACCTCCTCATCGTCCTCCAGGAGCATCTGGGGGGGCAGGGAGGACATCAGGCCCTGAGGGGTGAGGGTGGGGGGGGAAAGGGGCCGCTGCTGCAGGGACTGGGGGGGGGTGGGATGGAGAATGTGGGGCTGGAGGTGGTGCTGGGGTGGAGGGGCTTGTGGCTGGAGCTGTTGTTGTTGTTGTAGTAGTAGGGTTGGCTGGGTCGCTGGTTGCTGCTGCTGCGGGGGTTTGGGAGGTAGAGCTGCTGCCCTGTGGCTGGGTCGAGATGGCTGCTGGGGCAAGGCGTTGTGCAAAGCTACATGTGAAGAGGAGGAAGGGAAATAATGAGAAAAGGTGGTTAGGAGAGTCATGATGGAAACATCACGATGAAAAAAGTCAAAGGACTGCCTAGTTAATCTAATCATAGGTCAACAAATTCTTAGAATAAACTTTTAGGAAGCCTTCGGATAACCCAAGACCAGCTTATTGCAGAACTGGGTTCAAATAGTGTTCTGTCAAATACCTATCTTGCGTTCGATCGCTCCTGCCCAGTGCACCAGATGGGTGGGTTTGGCAAATTATAGACTTTTCCATTGGTCCCATTACGCCAGGCAAGCTCAAATCAACCATAGTATTGGTATTAGAAAAAAATACGAAAGACTATCTGACCTCAGGCAGGTCTGGCTTGAAGAGGCCGGGACTTACCTGGGTTAGGGTTGGGAGGGTTGGCGTGGATGGGGTGCTGGTTGAGAAAGGGGTGCGTCTCCGGGGACACCGGCCCCGCTGCCGAGTGAACGTTGAGGTGGGGGGGCAAGGCAGGCGACGAGGAGTGGTGGTGCTGGGACAGGTGCATGAGTGGCTGCTGGCCGAAGTGGGGCAGCAAATCAAACGTGTTCTCCAGCAACTGAGAGGACTCCAACGCCGTGACCGTTACCTAGGAATTAAACACACGCACGCACCATTATACAATGAACTTCACTGCTGCACTTTTTCAAATGCTTTTTTAGTCATTTGTAAAGTCCCACTGTACAGTCCCCATCCAATCAAATCGTATTGGTCGCATACACATATTTAGCAGATGTTATTGCGTGTGTAGAGAAGTGCCCCACTACATGTTTTCTATATCGTCTTACTGCTGTTTTTAAGTCCTGTAATAAGCTTTTATGAAAACAGACAATAACATTCTATCATGTCGTATCTTTAAAACCACATATGAAATAAACATTCAAGCTTTGTGTTTTTATCCTGGATAATGGATCATGTATGCAATGTTAAGTATCTTAAATAAATCCTTGTGTATTTTCCTACTAGCACTGACTTTTCTGAGGGAACATGTACTTCCGACTGTGATATGTGGTTATTTAAATGACCAAAATGTTAAATATGTCTCCGGCTGGGGCAGCCTACTACTTTTAGTTCTCATAAATTCAATCAATCAATCTTACCGGGGGAGGGGCCATGTAGGTGACGGGGGAGGGGTTATGGTGCTGTTGTTGCTTCAGGTGGATGCTGGGCTGCAGGACAGGACCCTGGGGGTGAGGGTGGCCCTGGGGGTGAGGGTGGCCCTGGGGGTGAGGGTGGCCCTGGGGGTGAGGGTGGCCCTGGGGGTGAGGGTGGCCCTGGGGGTGAGGGATGCCATGGGGGAGGGGCCCAGCTCCAGACATGGTATGGTGGAGATGGGGCTTCTTCCCTTCGTTGGTCCCGTGGCCTTTCTTCTGTTTCTGTTTAGGAGGGATTCCTGACAAGAGAAGGCAGAGAGGAGATCCTGACTACTGAATTAAGCTTTCGTCTATCAATTCTGAATACGTGACAAAAATCTGTTGTTGACCACAGCCACAATGTGAGATTGTTAAATATTCAAGTATTGACCATGATATATGCATGAGGTAAATAATATGGGGCACATGCGAAATACCTCAATGTTACGCTTCAAACCAAAGAAGATAATAAAGGCTTAAAAACAACATTTGAGGAGTGAAATGAGAAGGGCTTAATGCGTGTCCCTACCCTTCTCCTCATCACTGTCTGAGGAGCTGGAGTCGCTGCTGTCGGTGTCAGAGGAGGAGCTGGCCTTGATCTTGGCGGCAGTCATGGCCTCCATGGTCTTCTCTGCCACTATAGGAGAGAGCGGCACATGACTCGACATCTTCTCAAGACACCCTAACATGTTAGGTCAACATAAAACTACATTGCTAAGACAAAGTTAAAGGAAACCGCTTGGCAAAATGAAAAAGTGACCTAGGCGCTAAAGGAAAGCTGTGGAAAAGTTATCAATACCTCGTTATTCATGTTTTGTAACCGTAATTTCGGGATTGATTTGAATGAATTACGCAACATCATTACATTTCAAATTATTTGTAGGAGGTTAGGGAGTTTTTGTTTGGCCACAGGGGGAGGCAAAGATACGCATGTTGAGACTCACCAGGAACCTTCTTCTTGTTCTTGCGGAGGCACGACGACACGTATCTCTCCAGCTCTCTCAGCGTGGACGGCTTGAGCGTCTCAAAGTCTATCTCGATCTCATCGGGGTTGGAGTTCTTCAGCGAGGGCTCTCTGGACTGGATGATGTGGACCACACGACCCAGCTTGTCGCCGGGCAGCTTGTTGATGTCCAGACTCAGCTGCCTCTTCTCCTCATACGACATGGGCCTACCCTTCTCCCCGGGGGCTCCAGCTGCAGCCGGGTCGTCCTCCAGGCCCTCCCCCAAGCCCGACACGGGCTGCAGAGCTGGGGGCTGCAGCGCTGCCTGAGGGCCCAGGGCTGCAGAGTGGTTGTTCTTCACCGCACCTCCCTCCTTCTTACTGCAAGATCAGAGCAGAATATATAAACTATCAGTACAATTTCAACTGGAAGAGAATAACCTTTGTCTCTATTCCAATGTCCAAACAAGCATACTACTTAGAATGAAGTAGGTTCCTGGTAACTGAGCTAAACGACTACCACCCCGCCCCGTAGCACTCACTTCCGTCATCATGAAGTGCTTTGAGAGACTAGTCAAGGACCATGTCACCTCCACCCTACCTGACACCCACTACAATTTGCTTACCGCCCCAATAGGTCCACAGACGACGCAATCGCAACCACACTGCCCTATCTGTCCCATCTGGACAAGAGGAATACCTGTGTGCGAATGCTGTTCATCGACTACAGCTCAGCATTTAACACCATAGTACCCTCCAAACCCTGGGTCTCGACCCCGCCCTGTGCAACTGGGTACTGGACTTCCTGACGGGCCGCCCCCAGGTGGTGAGGGTAGGTAACAACATCTTCACCCCGCTGATCCTCAACACTGGGGCCCCACAAGGGTGCGTTCTGAGCCCTCTCCTGTACTCCTTGTTCACCCACGACTGCGTGGCCATGCACGCCTCCAACTCAATTAGAGGTCGACCGATTAAATCGGAATGGCCGATTAATTAGGGCCGATTTCAAGTTTTCATAACAATCGGAAATTGGTATTTTTGGGCACCAATTTTTTTATATATTTTTATACACCTTTATTTAACTAGGCAAGTCAGTTAAGAACACATTCTTATTTTCAATGACGGCCCAGGAACGGTGGGTTAACTGCCTTGTTCAGGGGCAGAACGACAAGATTTTCACCTTGTCAGCTCGGGGGATCCAATCTTGCAACCTTACATTTAACTAGTCCAACGCAATAATGACCTGCCTCTCTCTCGTTGCACTCCACAAGGAGACTGCCTGTTAAGCGAATGCAGTAAGCCAAGGTAAGTTGCTAGCTAGCATTAAACTTATCTTGTAAAAAACAATCAATCAATCAATCATAATCACTGGTTAACTACACATGGTTGATGATATTACTAGATATTTTCTATCGTGTCCTGCGTTGAATATAATCTGACTGAGCATACAAGCATACAAGTATCTAAGTATCTGACTGAGTGGCGGTAGGCAGAAGCATTCATTCAAACAGCAATTTTGTGTGTTTTGCCAGCAGCTCTTCATTGTGCGTCAAGCATTGCGCTGTTTATGACTTCAAGCCTATCAACTCCCAAGATGAGGCTGGTGTAACCGAAGTGAAATGCCTAGCTAGTTAGTGCGCGCTAATAGAGTTTCAAACATTACTCGCTCTAAGCCTTCTAGTAGTTGTTCCCCTTGCTCTGCATTCCCCTTGCTCTGCATGGGTAACACTGCTTCGAGGGTGGCTGTTGTCGTTGTGTTGCTGGTTCAACCCCACAGAGGAGCAAGGAGAGGGACAGAAGCTATACTGTTACACTGGCAATACTGAAGTGCCTATAAGATCATCCAATAATCAAAGGTTAATGAAATACAAATGGTATAGAGGGAAATAGTCCTATAATTCCTATAATAACTACAACCTAAAACTTCTTACCTGGGAATATTGAAGACTCATGTTAAAAGGAACAACCAGCTTTCATATGTTCTCATGTTCTGAGCAAGGATCTGAAACGTTAGCTTTCATAGCACATATTGAACTGGGTTCTTTTACTTTCTTCTCCAACACTGTGTATGTGACAAATAAAATTAGATTTGAAGTGTGAATTCTAAATAGTATGCTAGAAGATGGGCATTGTAATGTAGCCACTGTAACGTAACATCTCTGTGAATGAAATGCAGAAAGAGCAGAGGGAGTATACAAATCATGTTACAACACTTGCCGTGGAAATGAGACAGAAGCTTATAAATGGCTTAGAGGATTAACAACGAAACAGCTTCAGTACTTTTATAATGTGCCAATAAAATCCATGCGCTCAGCAAATTATGTGTCCCCTTGAAAATGTCACAGGTCCTGACTTCTGTAAACATTTTTTATTTTACCTTTATTTACCTAAGTAAGTCGGTTAATAACAAATTCTTATTTTCAATGACTGCCAACGAACAGTGGGTTAACTGCCTTGTTCAGGGGCAGAACGACAGATTTTTACCTTGTCAGCTTGGGGATTCGATCTTGCAACCTTTCGGTTACTAGTCCAACGGTCTAACCACTAGGCTACCTGCCGCCCCAATGCCACACCTAAGACAGAAATTCCCATAGCTGTGTATTGTACTGATGGAGAACCAGGTCAGTGCAGTACAGATGGGTTTATGACAAACCAGGATCACTGAGTTAACCAGGTAACTTTATTAAACAACCGGAAATAACTCGTGATTTTCTGTTTAATTAAAATAGCTGCATTTAAATATTCTTTCCACCATTTTTTTTATCAATTTGCCCATTTCAAGCTCCTCTTAAAAAAAATATTCAGGCAAGTTAGCTGGCTAACTCCTTGGTCCTGCTTTGTAGCATACCCCTCTTCTCAGCTTGGCTCAGTAGTGTGAAAAAGCTATTATTGTTCCAACCTGGGTTTCTTGGTCTTCTTGGGCAGGAGCTCCTTGTTGTTGTTGCTGCTGTTGTTGTTCTTGGTCTTCTTGGGGAACTGAATGGCCGGCTCCGGGATCTCCTCCACCGCTCCTTTCCTTTTGTGCTTGTCTTTCTTCTTCTCCTTCTCTTTTCTCTTTGGTTTGCTGGCCTGTGGCTGCGAGAGGGCCGCCAGCTGCTCGTGGACAGCTTTGAGCTGTAACAGACAGACAGGAAACCAACGGTCAAAAAACAATGGATAGTCATTGACTGGACATCACCAAATATTCCAGGGGTCAGAAAAGACACAGCACCCTTCATCCATCTTCAGGGATTCAATTAGATTTTAAACAACTTTATTTATCCATCAAATGTATCACAAATGGATGTTATTAGTGCCAAAAGAGTTGAAAGAATGTATGATGAATAGAGATGTCACCAGAGAGGCTGGAATCCCTCAATCAGGGGGAAAAATCCAATCCTATTTGCATTCCATGTTGTTGTTTCGGTCTTTCCTCACCTGTTCTTGTAGCTCGGCCAGTCTCTGGGCTCTCTCCTCCTCCAAGTCGTTTGTGGAGGATTCCGACTCAGAAGACGAATCACTGGAGCTGTCCGAGGAGGAAGCGGGGTGTTTGACCGAGGCAGGACCTAGGATGGAAGATGCAGGGTTTAGGATGGGCGGCGGCTGGGCCTTGATGATGGGGGCGGAGGACTGGAGCAGCACGGGGGCAGGAGCCGAAGCCAACATCTCCTCGGGCTCATCTGGCATCTTGGCGAAGCGCATCTCAAACACGTCCTGTTGGAGAGAGAGAGGGAGGGAGAGGACATACTCAGAGTCTGGATAGAGAACAGAACTGGGTGGTGCTCAATCGGGCACACCGTAGCAAAACTAGTTGCAATGGAAAAGCAAACATCGGCGTTCTGATTTTGGAAAAGTTCAGGAACCTATGAATTTCACTCGGTTTCAAAACATATTCTCCCTATTGAACAACCCAGATTTCAAAGACATCTGCTGCACCAGTAAAACACAGAAAATAGTTTGGCATACAGGTACATGAAAAAGTTACAAACAGGTACATGAAAAGGCCTAAGCTCATGTGGGCATTTGTTATAAAATAGATTTTTGTGACTTACGTGACACACGTGAACGTTGTCATTTATATATTTACTATACATCTTTATCTCATCAGACTTGATGAGATAAACTTAAGTTCCTTCTGGAAAATGTAAGTAATTAAATATAATTATGAGGGTATTATTTACCGTGTTACAAGTGTATTACCTGTAGTCTGCGTGCCATAGCCACCACCTCGTGGTCGGGTGGGTTGTACTTGTAGCAGTTAGAGAACATTAACCGAACGTCGGCAGCAAACTCCTGGGCGTCTCTGTACTGCCTGTTGTCCAGCTTCAACTACAAACACATCACAACATGTCAACAAAACCACGTCACAATGTTGGAATCCTTTTAGAGGACAAGGACATCCCTTAGAGAGCTAGACTTCTTCAGGCTTTCCTGCCAACCCTAATCCAACATAGGGCTCTGGTCGAAAGTACTGCACTATGGGCCCTGGTCAAAAGCAGTGTACTATATATCGGGAAAAGGGTGCAATTTGGGACACACCCATAATTGTGTTCCATTCAAACCCACCTTGACAGTGGCAAGGTCCATGGGGTGTTTGATGATGTCGTGGTAGTCGTGCAGCCCCAGCATGTCCACGTTTACTGGCTTGTAGAAGGGCCAGGCGTAGGCCGCGTGCTTCTTATGTAACATGTCTCGGACCAAGCTGGAGCAGTACCGTAGCTGCTCCTGCTGCTTGGGGCTATGAGCCCCTAACCCTGGTCCTCCGGGTCCCCCTAGACCGAGACCTATCCCAAGGCCCAGGTGGTGCTGGGAGTCTGGAGCCTCCTTCTTGATTAGCTTGGTGGGCCTGGCGCTTTCACGTCGCGGCAGCGTCTTCCCCGACTTGGACTCGGCTGGAGAAGACTCACTCAGCTGGTCGTTGGCCGTGGGGGTGGTCGTGTCTGCTTTCCTCTTCTGGCTCTTTCTCTGCTAGAAGGGGGTATAGAGAAATTAGGGGCACAGGGAGAGGGACAGAAAGGGGAAGGAGAAGAGGCAGAGTATGAGAGGAGAATGTGATTGTTTTAGATCAGATGCAAGGTAATAAACAGTGTACTTTTGTCAAAAGCATTCTGAACAGCGATTGATTGAGCTTCCTTGGTGCAATGGAACCAATGGAGTAGCCCTAAAAGTGCAAACCATGTCCATTTGGCACTCCAGAGAAGTTCAATTAAAAGCTCAAAGTATTTGAAGGAATGCAAATACTATTTGAATCAAATACTATTTGAAGCGTCGTTCATTATGCATCAAAATGAAGAAGAAAAAAACCAGACAAACAGGGAGGGACCACCTCGAAACTCTCATTCATTCTCATTTTCCATTTTGCTCTATTATAAACACAACCCAGTTCTGCAAGCAATATACCCCGCACCCTCCCTGTGCATGCCAAACCCTCCATCTGACTCACTTTGGCCATGGGCACGGGGTTCTGCAGTATGGGGGCAGTGCTCTGGATGGAGGTGGGGGGCAGAGTGGTCTGGGTGGGTGGAGGAGGCACGGAGGTCATAATCGGGAGCTTAGGAGGGGCCTGGAGAGGCAGGTCCGACGGGCCCAGTGAGTAGGGGGCCCCCAGCTGTGGCGCATGGGCATGGGTGTGGACAGGTAGCGTTGGGGGCACGCGGGAGGGCAGGGCCTGCATGAGGGGCTGAGGAGGTAGAGATGGTGGCCCCTGGTCCTGGGTCTGTTGCTGCACTGGTGGTCCTCTGGTCTGAGGGCCTGGGGAGTGGCTGGAGAAGCCCCGTGTCTGGGGGGTGGTGGACGGAGAATCCATAGTCGGGCCTGGCTTCAAGTTCAGACCTGGGAGGGTGTGAGACACACAGAGAGACAGAACAATGTGTGAATGAAATTGAATAAGTAGAACTACAAGAAATCTAAGATGTTAATTAAATGATATCCAGCTCAGGGCTCCAACTATGCATTTGGTTTTCTAACTTGCTAGATAAGTGGCTAGATGTCAAGATCAAGCTTCTTGGTTACAGTAGATATTCAATCCCCTCCTGGAGAAAGATCTAGGGCCCTATAAAATCCGCAATACGTAGAATGTGGACGAAAATCACGGAATCCAGACATTAAAACGGAATTCAACAAAATTCTAAAATGCATTGAACTTAGTAGGGAATCAACTAAATGTATTGAAAACGTAGCAATTAATCCAAGTTTACCATAAGACATGAACAGAATGCATCATTGATTTGCATTTCCTGCAACTTTCTGAAGAAACTTTGTGCAGCCGTTAGCATGATGCTAATGAAAAGTCTTCTGGTAGATGGAAAGGCTTCCACAAAAACATTCTCAATTAAACATTAACTACAAAGTAGCCTATGCTGACCTGGCAGAATGGTATCATTATTATTTGCATCAATCCAGTGGGTATTTGTTTAGCGAACTCTATCATTACATGCCAAAACAACACAGCTAAATAACAGCCTTTTGCTGGTGTGCACTGTAATTAAAGGGGTAAGTACACCCCAAAATGTTACTTTCTCAAATGTTTCCCCAGACCTCAAGTGGCCTCTTCATGTGGTTAAAAAAATAAATAATTATACTTCATATTCATCATCTCCAGCACCACCCCAAAATAAACATGTGAAAATCGTGCATTTCTATGTTTTGCAGTAAAGAGGCAGAGGAACATAAGTGTTTCCAATTACATTGTTGTTGCCTCGTGTGATTTCAACCTATTATGAGTAGGCATTGCATACTAATTGTCTACTAATGTAATTGGAAACACTTCTCTTCTTCTATCCCTGTTGCCTAAAGTGTTGAGCGTAAAAACTCAATTTTTAAATTGCGCCCCTTGTGTGCACTTACGGTAACACCGTATACACGGTATGGTACAAAAAAGGTATGACGGTATAAAAACGTGGATACCGCCAAACCCTAAATTGAATTAACTTAAATGTATTTTGGTGCCAATTGGCAACCCATCCCAGGATTAATTGACACAAACATACACGATGATGATACACAGTGATAATTATTCCTTTTATTTAGTATGAAAAGTGGAGGTTACACACTCGAAACATGAAACCCCCCCAAAAAGTCACAAGATATGACAAAAGACAACCTGAAACCTACTGTGCAAAGTTCCAGCAAAGTTCCAGCAACTATGGTGGACGCATAACCTGGCCAGCACAGTTCAGTAGGGTATTGGAAACCCCAGGCCAGGAGTGTGTATGCGTTTCAGTGTGTGCCTGTGTGTTTGTGTGCAGTACCCTACCTCCTTCCCGTCGGCCCCGGCCTCGTCCCTTGCCGGTCATGACAGCAATCTCTGTCTCGTCCTGGGGCATCTCAGTAATCTTCTGGAGAAACATCTTCTCCAGCTGCTCAGCCATTAACACTATATCATCTCCAGGCTTCAGTCATGGGGAGACAGACACTCCATGTTAATACAGTACCAGAAACCAAAGCCTATACATACCTAAGACCTAGACGTACACAGATCTAGCACTACCTAGGACCTAGACATACATTTATCTAGCACTACCTAAAAAAAGGCATCCATTCTAAAACAGTGTCCATTCTAAAAGTTAGCCAAACTAAATATACGTCTCTGATACTAACTATATGGGGTGTGGTGGTCATAAAATGAACCACCTGATTCAAATTGTCAGGGTTAGTGGTTCCAAGCCCTTTCTATAGATTCTATTTCTATGGTGGTGGTTGACAACAGATAAAGTGCATTACTGCATCGTTACCTTGTTGTAAATGTAGCAGTTGGTGAACATGGTGTTGAAATCTTGAATACATTCTTGGGCGTTCCAGTAGTAGCTGTTCTCAAGTCGCTTCTTGATTGTTCCCATATCCATAGGAACTTTAATAATCTTGTAGTAGTCCTGAAAAACATTTTTTTTTTTTTAAGTACAATTCAATTAAAACAAGACAGTCGCAGTCAGACAGAGGAATCTGCCAAGTGTGCATGTTGGGTGCTTGGGTAGCACAGCCACACATAGAAACACTATTAGAATCAATAATCAACTCAATACTTCATGTAAAAAAAAAAAAGCTTTTTGGGGTGCAGAGTTGTAAGGGTGTGACTTAGAAAAGGGAAAACTATCACTCACTGGAAATAGTATAGACTGTTCTCTCTGCTACCGCAAAGAAAGAGGTACCAGTGCACAAAGTCTGGAACCAACAGGACCCTTAACAGCTTCTACCCCAAGCCATAACACAACTAAACAAGACCGCTAAATAGCTAATCAAATGGCTACTCAGACAACCTGCATTTACCCTTTTTTGCACCAACTGGCATGCACCGACTATGGACATACACTGGACTACCCAGACATAACACAAACAGCATGCATACTGACGCCACACACGCACACGCTACTGTCTATTATCTATCCTGTTGCACAGTCACTTCACTCCTACCTACACTCTGGCCTGTTTACTAGGAATACCACCCCATTCATAAAATTGGTTCGCTCCTGCAGACAGTGAGTCACGTGGCCGTGGCTTGCTACATAAATCACGCAGACAGGCATCCAGTTACTGTTTGATTGAATGTTAGAATGGTCAAAACGAGTGACCTAAGCAACTTGGAGCGTGGCATGATCATCGGTGCCAGGCGCGCCAGTTCCAGAAACCTTAGAAACAGCCGGCCTCCTGGGCTTTTCAAGCATGACAGTGTCTAGGGTTCACAGAGAATACTGCGACAAAAAAATATATATAATAATCCAGTCAGCGGCAGTCCTGGGTGCGAAAACAGCTCGTTGACGAGAGGTCATAGGACAATGGCAAGAATCGTGCAAGCTAACAGGCGGGATACAAACAGGTAATTAACAGCACAGCACAACAGTGGTGGGCAGAACAGCATCTCAGAACGCACAATTCATTGGATGGGCTGTTGCAGCAGACAACCACACAGTGTTCCACTCCTATCAGCTAAATACAGGAAGTAGCGGCTCCAATGGGCACGCAATCACCAACACTGAACAACCGAAGTGGAAAAACATTGTCTGGTCTGACGAATACCGGTTCCTATTGCGTCATGCTGATTGCAGAGTCAGAATCTAATGTAAGCAGCATGAATCCATTGCCCCAATGCAGCATGATGTCAACGGTACAGGCTGGTGGCGGTGGTGTAATATTTTGCTGGCACACGTTAGACCCCTCGATACTAATTGAGCAACGATTGAATAATTCAAGCTGTTCTGGAGGTAAACAGGGGTCCGAGTCGGTACTAGATGGTGTCCCTAATAAACTGGTCAATCAATGTATATGTACATCGCAACCTTAATTACCTTGTACATCAACTTGGTACTGGTACTCCCTGTATATAGCAATGTTACTTGGACTCATTGTTTCTCATTATCCATTGTGTATTTATTCCTCGTGTCACTACCCCCCCACAAAAAAACATTGTTCTTTATCTTAACTCTGTTAGAAAAGGTCCCGTAACATTAAAATAGTTGGAAAAGGACCGCTAACTTCTTTGGGGTAGGGGGCAGTATTGGAAATTTTGGATGAAAAGCGTGCCCATATTAAGCTGCCTGCTACTCAGCCATAAAAGCTAGAATATGCATATAATTAGTAGATTTGGATAGTTTTAGAAACTTCAGTGTTTTCTGTTTGAATGATGTCTGTGAGTATAACAGAACTCATATGGCAGGCAAAAACCTGAGAAAAAATCTGAGGTGGGAAGTGGGAAATCTGAGGTTTGTCGTTTTTGAACTCAGCCCCTATCGAATACACAGTGGGATATTGGTCATTTTGCACTTCCTACGGCTTCCACTAGATGTCAACAGTCTTTAGAAACTTGTTTGATGCTTCTACTCTAAAGGAGGGGCTCGTTAGAGCTCTTTGAGTGAGTGGTCTGGCAGAGTGCCACAGGCTCAGTCTCGCGCGCTCACGTGAAAGGTAGCTACGTTCCACTTCATTTCTGAAGACAAAGGAATTGTCCGGTTGGAACATTATTGAAGATTTATGTTAAAAACATCCTAAAGATTTATTTTATACATCGTTTGATGTGTTTCTACTAACTGTAACAAAGCTTTTTTGACTTTTCATCTGAAACTAGTGAACGCGCTTTATAAATGTGGATTACTGGACTGAACGCGCTAACAAAAGGAGCTATTTTGACATAAATGGACATTATCGAACAAAACAAACATTTATTGTGGAACTGGGATTCCTGGGAGTGCAAAGGTATGCTATAATGCTATTCTGACTAATGTTGACTTCACAACATGGCAGACATATGTATGGACTCTGAGCGCTCTACTCAGATGATAGCATGGTGTGCTCTTTCAGTTAATTTTTTTTATTTTTTATTTATTTTTTTTATCTGACACAGCAGTTGCAGTAACCTCTTGAAACTAGGGGGCACTATTTTCATTTTTGGAAAAATGACATTCCCAAAGTAAAACGGGCTATTTTGTCAGGACAAGATGCTAGAATATGCATATAATTGACAGCTTAGGATAGAAAACACTCTAAAGTTTCCAAAACTGTAAAAATATTGTCTGTGAGTATAACAGACGTGATATTGCTGGCAAAAGCCTGAGAAAAATCCAATCAGGAAGGGACTCTTATTTAGAAAGCTCTGCGTTCCTATGCGTCCCTATTGAGCAGTGAATGGGATATCAACCAGATTCCCTTTTCTATGGCTTCCCTAATGTGTCTAGTGTCACAATACATAGTTTCAGGCTTTTATTTTGAAAAATTAGCCTGAACGACAACATTGCGTCAGTGGTCAGCTGGTGGCTCTCAGAGTGATTTGTGCGTAATAGACAAATGCGGCCACCGTTTCTCTCTTTCCTACTAAGAAGCCACCTGTCCCGGTTGATATATTATCAAATAGAATTTGAAAAACACCTTGAGGATTGATTACAAAACACGTTTGCCATGTTTCTGTCGATATTATGGATCTAATTTGGAATATTTTTCAGCGTTGCTGTGATCGCAGTTCCCGGTGGATTTCTCAACCAAACGTGAAGTACAAACGGAGGTATTTCGGCTATATAAATAATCTTTATGGGACAAAATTAACATTTGCTGTCTAACTGGGAGTCTCGTGAGTGAAAACATCCGAAGCTCATCAAAGGTAAACCATGTCATTTGATTGCTTTTCTGATTTTCGTGACCAAGTTGCTTACTACTTGCTGGACATAATGCTATGCTAGGCTATTGATAAACGTACACAAATGCTTGTCTTGCTTTGGCTGTAAAGCATAATTTCAAAATCTGAGATGACAGGATGATTAACAAAAGGCTAAGCTGTGTTTCACTATATTTCACTTGGGATTTCATGAATATGAATATTTTCTAGTAATATTTTTTGTCCGCTGCGTTATGCTAATTAGTGTCAGTTGATGACAATTCTCCTGGATCCGGGAGGGGTAGTTCTAAGGAGAAGTGGATCTAAAATTTCATGCATAACACTTGTATCTTTTATCAATGTTTATTATGAGTATTTCTGTAAAATTGATGTGGCTCTCTGCAAAATCACCGGATGTTTTGGAACTACTGAACGCCAATGTAAACTCAGATTTTTGGATATAAATATGAACTTTACTGAACAAAACATACATGCATTGTGTAACATGAAGTCCTATGAGTGTCATCTGATGAAGATCAAAGGTTAGTGATTACTTTTATTTATATTTCTGCTTTTTGTGACTCCTCTCTTTGGTTGGAAAATGGATGAATGCTTTCTGTGACTAGTTGCTGACGTAACATAATGATATGTTGTGCATTCGCCGAAAAGCGTTTTTGAAATCGGACACGGTGGTTGGATTAACGAGAAGTTTATCTATAGAATGGTGTGAAATACTTCTATGTTTGAGGAATTGTAAGTATGGGATTTCTGTTGTTTTGAATTTGGCGCCCTGCAGTTTCACTGGCTGTTGAGAGGTGGGACGCTCACGTCCCGAACGGTCCCAGAGAGGTTAAGAAAGCATTTCACTGTTGGTCTACAACTGATTTGTTAAATAGAAATGCAATTAATTTGCCTGATGATTCATCCTGAAATTAATTCCACTGCATACATTTATTTAGTCTGAAACTGCCACCCCCAAAAATTTGTGCTGACGTCAAAATGAGGGGCGTTGTACAACACAAATTCATCAACGTCACTAACCAATCAGAGTATCAAAGCCAATAACGGCTCTGGCCCAACCCTTCTGTATCTGGGACCAATCAGAACGGTCATTTTATAAAATACCAGGGAGAAAAGCAAACCCAGACTCATGGTGGGGAAGAAACACTAGTCGTTTGGTCAGAGCAATGTGGATGGGTAGTCAGGATAGGTCTAAAGCAGGCTACACTCCAATCCAAACCGGCTCTGAAGAATATTTAGTGAATTCAACTTTTAAATTAAACAAACTTTCAAAGACTAATTTTCAGGTCGTACGTTTCTCCTTTTCTAGTCCATATAGTGAGACACCACAGCCAGCCAGGCAGAAACACAACACTCACCGGCAGGTTGAGTTTGACAGCATCGACGGGTGCCTGGAAGGGCCAGGAGAAGTGGTGCTTCCACAGGGTCTTCAGCACCACCTTCAGCAGGTACTGCAACTGGTTGGTCTGCCGCTTGGGCTGCGATGAGTTGATGTACTCCGGGGGCGGCGGGTTAAACTCTGGCACGGTTGGAACGTAGGTGGATGGCTGGGGCTGAACCCCCTGGCTGCTACTACTGCTGCCCGACGAAGACATCTGCACTGTGGTTGCGTCCAGGCCGTCCCCCATTCTTGCAGAGGTGACTGGGGGCGCGGGCACAGGGGCTGGAGCAGGGGTAAGGGTTGGGGTAGGGGCGGCGGAGGCCGCGGGACACCAGTTGTTTAGTCTCGACGGCGGCGCGGACGACTCCACTGAGAGAGCACCGATGATTCCATTGCACTCCTCACTAGGCTCTCTAGGAGAAGAGGGTGGGGTGGGACAGACAGAAAGAGACAGTCATTAGCATCTCTGTCAGACATACATTGGGGCAAAAAAGTATTTAGTCAGCCACCAATTGTGCAAGTTCTCCCACTTAAGAAGATGAGAGGCCTGTAATTCTCATCATAGGTACACTTCAACTATGACAGACAAAATGAGAAAATGTTTTCCAGAAAATCACATTGTAGGACTTTTAATGAATTTATTTGCAAATTATGTTGGAAAATAAGTATTTGGTCAATAACAACATTTTCTCAATACTTTGTTATATACCCTTTGTTGGCAATGACAGAGGTCAAACATTTTCTGTAAGTCTTCACAAGGTTCACACACTGTTGCTGGTATTTTGGCCCATTCCTCCATGCAGATCTCCTCCTAGAGCAGTGATGTTTTGGGGCTGTTGCTGGGCAACACGGACTTTCAACTCCCTCCAAAGATTTTCTATGGGGTTGAGATCTGGAGACTGGCTAGGCCACTCCAGGATCTTGAAATGCTTCTTACGAAGCCACTCCTTCGTTGCCCGGGCGGTGTGTTTGGGATCATTGTCATGCTGAAAGACCCAGCCACGTTTCATCTTCAATGCCCTTGCTGATGGAAGGAGGTTTTCACTCAAAATCTCACGATACATGGCCCCATTCATTCTTTCCTTTACACGGATCAGTCGTCCTGGTCCCTTTGCAGAAAAACAGCCCCAAAGCATGATGTTTCCACCCCCATGCTTCACAGTAGGTATGGTGTTCTTTGGATGCAACTCAGCATTCTTTGTCCTCCAAACACGACGAGTTGAGTTTTTACCAAAAAGTTATATTTTGGTTTCATCTGACCATATGACATTCTCCCAATCTTCTTCTGGATCATCCAAATGCTCTTTAGCAAATTTCAGACGGGCCTGGACATGTACTGGCTTAAGCAGGGGGACACGTCTGGCACTGCAGGATGAGTCCCTGGCGGCGTAGTGTGTTACTGATGGTAGGCTTTGTTACTTTGGTCCCAGCTCTCTGCAGGTAATTCACAAGGTCCCCCCGTGTGGTTCTGGGATTTTTGCTCACCGTTCTTGTGATCATTTTGACCCCACGGGGTGAGATCTTGCGTGGAGCCCAGATCGAGGGAGATTATCAGTGGTCTTGTATGTCTTCCATTTCCTAATAATTGCTCCCACAGTTGATTTCTTCAAACCAAGCTGCTTACCTATTGCAGATTCAGTCTTCCCAGCCTGGTGGAGGTCTACAATTTTGTTTCTGGTGTCCTTTGACAGCTCTTTGGTCTTGGCCATAGTGGAGTTTGGAGTGTGACTGTTTGAGGTTGTGGACAGGTGTTTTTTATACTGATAACAAGTTCAAACAGGTGCCATTAATACAGGTAACGAGTGGAAGACAGAGGAGCCTCTTAAAGAAGAAGTTACAGGTCTGTGAGAGCCAGAAATCTTGCTTGTTTGTAGGTGACCAAATACTTATTTTCCACCATAATTTGCAAATAAATTCATTAAAAAACCTACAATGTGATTTTCTGGATTTTACCCCCTCATTTTGTCTGTCATAGTTGAAGTCTACCTATGATGAAAATTACAGGCCTCATCTTTTTAAGTGGGAGAACTTGCCCAATTGGTGGCTGACTAAATACTTTTTTGCCCCACTGTATAGGGTTGCAAAGCTCCCTCTAAATTACCAGTTACCGGAATCTTCAGTCATTTTGGTAAGTAACAGGTAATCTATGGCAACTTTGGTCATTTATACTTAAATAACTTTTTCATATATTGTATACATGTTTCTATATGTGCCCATATTGTCCATGAGCTTCTAGTGGATAGACTGTCAGGTTCAAGAGAAAATAGCTCTTCCAACTGTCTTTTTTTCACAACTGCCATCAGTTTGGTCCTAAAACATGTACAACAAAGACAAAATAAAATAAAAGGTGTGCAAAAAAAGAACACTGAAACCCACAATGGTATTCAATAAATTAATGGTTTATATATTTAGGATTATGTTATACAGCTTTAAAAAAAAAAGATTTGATTTTTGTAAAAAAGTAATAATATTTATATATTTTAAAGACGTGATAAAGCCACAGAGGGACAGAGATAATTACAGACAGCTGTGATTACCTGGAGTACCCAAAAAAAGCAATAAATGTAATGATAAAATTGCATATATTCCTTAAAAGTTAACAAAATGAATGGTAGTTTACTGGTAAACTTTGAATGTTTCCAGTAATATACCCTCCCCTTTGCAACTCTGTGGGTGACTCTGTGGGTGACTCTGTGGGTGACTCTGTGGGTGACTCTGTGGGTGACTCTGTGGGTGACTCTGTGGGTGACTCTGTGGGTGACTCTGTGGGTGACTCTGTGGGTGACTCTGTGGGTGACTCTGTGGGTGACTCTGTGGGTGACTCTGTGGGTGACTCGGCTACAGCTGCTAAACACCGAAAGGCATGGGATGTAACGATTCACCAATATGTATCGGTCCACGATTCAAAATGTTTAAGATACAAATGGCCGGTTCACGTTGTATTACATTTTCTACCTTCTCAAAATCGAATCTCTTGTAACAACTGATGAGTCCTCTCCTTCAGTTTCGAACTGCATGTAAGTGCGTTAACAGCCATTGATCCAACATATGTAATTTGCTAGGTAGGCTACTGTTATCTATACTCTGTTGAAAATTGTTTCACCTTAATAAAAAAGTAAACTACCGGAGAAATGTCATCAGGCTAATAGCCTACCGCCTTAAGGGGGCTTACAATATATTTAATTTGCAGTCACTTTAACTCAATTAACCGGTGCCCCCACACATTGACTCTGTACCGGTACGCCCTGTATATAGTCTCGCTTTGTTATTTTACTGCTGCTCTTCAATTATTTGTTATTTATTTTTTTTAGGTATTTTTCTTAACTGCATTGTTGGTTAAGGGCTTGTAAGTAAGCATTTCACTGTAAGGTTGTATTTAGCGCATGTGACAAATAACATTTGATATGATTTTGATCGTTCAGGTTCACTGTCAGCAATAGTTTAGGTAGTTTTGCTTTAAACAGTCAGTCTATATGGCCATTATTAGATAGAGTAAAGTTGATCATTTCACAACGAGGACATCACTTTTGCGAGAGCCCTGCATGGCCGAAGACAGAGAACACCACTGCTTAAACTTCGAAAAATTCAAAACCATTAGATTATGAGATACAGAAATCTAAAGTTGTCCTAGTGCAGTCAGTAAGTATTTTGAACCCTTCTCTTTTTCCACATTTTGTTACGTTACAGCCTTGTACTAAAATGGATTCAAATTTAAAAATCCTCTTGTCTACACACAATCCCCAATAATGACGAAGCAAAAACAGTTTATACATTGTTAAAAAATTTATTTAAAAAAACGGAAATATCTTATTTACATAAGTATTCAAAATTGAGCTCAGGTGCATCCTGTTTCCATTGATCATCCTTGAGATGTTTCAACAACTGTAGTACATTCAATTGATTGGCCATGATTTGGAAAGGTAATGTAAGGTGCCACAGTTGACAGTGCATGTCAGAGAAAAAACCAATCCATGAGGTCGAAGGAATTGTCCGTAGACCACCGAGACAGGATTGTGTCGAGGCACAGATCTGGGTAAGGGTACCAAAACATTTCTACAGCATTGAAGGTCCCCAAGAACACAGTGGCCTCCATCACTCTTAAATAAAATAAGTTTGGAACCAGCAAGACTCTGGCTGCTGTGCCAAACTGAGCTATCGGGGTAGAAAGTCCTTGGTCATGCAGGTGACCAAGAACCCAATGGTCACTCTGACAGAGCTCCAGATTTCCTCTGGGGAGATGGTTGTCCTTATGGAAAGTTATCCCATCTCTGCAGCACTCCACAAATCAGGCATTTATGGTAGAGTGGCCAGATGGAAGCCACTCTTCAATAAAAGGCACATGACAGCCTGCTTGGAGTTTGCCAAAAGGCACCTAAAGGACTCAGACCATGAAAAACAAGTTTCTCTGGTCTGATGAAACCAAGATTGAACTCTTTGGCCTGAATGCCAAGCGTTACGCCTGGAGGAAACCTGTGCAGCATCACTCCCCATCCAACCTGACAGAGCTTGAGAGGATCTGCAGAGAAGAATGGGAGAAACTCCCCAAAAACAGGTGTGCCAAGCTTATAGAGTCATACCAAAGAAGACTCAAGGCTGTAATCGCTGCCAACGGTGCTTCAACAAAGTACTGAGTACTCATGTAAATGTGATATTTCATTATACATTTTTTTGGCAAACATTTCTAAAAACCTGTTTTTGCTTTGTCATTATGGGATATTATGTGTAGATTGAGGAGGGTGATTTAAAAAAAATCAATTTTAGAATAAGGCTGTAGCGCAACAAAATGTTGAATAAGTCAAGGGGTCAGAATACTGTTAATTAGTGGGTGATTGCAGAACCAGTGGGGTGGCAAAAAACATAGTAGGTTACATTGCCCCCCCCCAATCTGATATAGATTAGGGGGGGCAATAGATACTAGATAGTCTCCCTTACGGCTCAGCTCAGGTGCTTACATAGTGCATACACCACAGATATTCACACACACAAATGTCAGCTCAGAGGCCCAGCTCATGAGCTCCATCAGCAGCAGATTTTTCTTTAGAATGGAAAATGTATGCATTTATGCAACAAATGTTAGTTAAATTCGGTACAGTCCATCAGTCCAGTTTGCGGGTAGAGTACTGTACTTTCCTAAATGTTTTGGGATTTCCCCATTCTACTCAGCGTATGACATTTTAACCACAACAAGACAACACAGATATAACAAAAACCTGGCTTTCCATGGGAACACAACAGTTAGAGCAAATTAAAGTAAGACAACTGAGATCGTCGCCTATGATTCAAAAAAGTAAACTATTTCATCTAACATATCCAGGAAATGCATAATTTATATGTTGATGGTAACCTGTCAAAAATAGGACCCAGAATTATCAGGTGTATTTTTGCCTCTTCAGAGAACTTGCAGAATCTTTGACCATATTGATCTATTATTCACAACATGAGCAAGTGCGAACTAAAAAAAAAACACTTAGCTAGATTGCTAACTCTAACTATGATAGTGTTTCTATATAGCCATGTAGGCTACTTGATTAATCTAATCAGTAAATGTAGGCTACTCCAAAAACTTTCCAGTGCTAGGCCTAGGCTACTTGATAGGCTTATTCACTGCGAATGGCGTGCTCTGCGGGCACATCAAAACCATAGGCTACCACACCCTACTCCGGTTGTAAAATGGTGCCATGAACGCAATATTAAAAGGGGAGAACTAAATTATATACTCACAGAAAGATATGACACCTCACTATAACTAATACAGTAGTTGCTGTGAAAACTGTATTTTTCTCCGCAATTGCATTTTGCGCAACGGTCATATGGTTGTGCTTCTCACGATGCATCTCCCCCTTCTCCGTGAGCAGCGGGGGAAGGGGTGTGAGTGGCTCGCTCATACAGCAGCCGACAGCGAAACAAGAACAGGCAGACACTTTCATGGCAGGAATTAACATAATGCACAGGCCATTACTGTTGAACAAATAATGGTTTTAGAACAATCTACAAGAACGTTGGGAAACTAAAATCACATAAAATTACAAAACGTATGCTAAATGCGTCAGTAAGAAGGCAATGTGTGTCTAATTTTCGGTTTATCATCCCAGCGCTACCATCATGCCCCAAAACCTACCCACAAAAAAATCCTGCGTCGTCATCATCATCATCATGATCCCACATTCAATTACCGCACCTAAACTAGATGTGGTCTGTGAGTTGGTGCATTGCAGGAAGATCAACCATCCCTGTTCTGAGCTCTGACCTTACAAGTTTCAGGGTTCTCCCCAAAGAATGCAAGAGAGGCGTTGCTCCACTTTGTGTAAAAAAAAAAAAAAAAATTTTGCTCTGGATTGAAAAAAATGGCAGTTACAAGGTGTACAAAAACGCAAAAATCTCTTGAGTCCAAAAGGGGGACACAGGCCTTCGGTCCTCCCCCCAGCCCTTCATAAAACTCAAAAAATAAAAAGGCTGTCAGGGTTAATTCCATTTAAATTCCTGTCAATTCAAGGTCTATACTGAAACTATACTAGTTCCAATTCTGGTTTACTTAAAGGACTAGAACTGAAATTGACCCCAACCCTGTGTGTGTGTGTGTGTGAGAGAGATCAGAGATGGGTTAGTGGTTAGCCATCACTGGGGTTTTGGCAGGGCTTGTGTGTGTTGCTGTAATGGTTTATGCAGGTCCCTGGTAAGAAACAGACTATCCCATTCCTTGGAAATCTCTGGTCTCTGGAGTGTTTCAGGATGTGGGAGGTTGTTTCAGGATGTGGGAGGTTGTTTGTGTGTGTGTGTGTGTGTGTGTGTGTGTGTGTGTGTGTGTGTGTGTGTGTGTGTGTGTGTGGTACATTTGGCATCATCTGGCTGCTGGTGGAACCCAGTGTTCCCATGCCTCATCTTGCCTCTACCCTTCCTGTCCTTGCCCCTCCCAGGCTACTACGTCACAAGGCCAGTGTGTTGGAGACAGAGTACAAAGACACAGCAAAGTGGAGCAACGTGCCATACCATAAATTATTGATCATGAGGGGTTTTAGTTTAGAACTCTGGCCAGTTGCACACACCAGTGTGTGGACCTCACTTGAACTAACCACATTCCTGATGAGTCACCTTTCTGAGAAGTTAGCAGTTAACCAAGCACATGATCACTGCCAAGGCCTCCCTTGAGGAAACACACCCACACACTGACTGACCTCTGTATGGGATGACAACAGGAAAGAGGAATTTTAACTTGTCTGCTACTTGACTTCCCACTCGGGTCAAAGCACCACCCAAAACATTTAATTGAACGTTTCTTATAACAGAGTACAAACTTCCTGAATATAATGCTAGACATGTTACAGGACAGAGCTGCTGCTGATGACCGAATAGCAGCCTGCATTAAGAGACAAAGATCCACATAACTCCCTTGCGGAAAGCAGATTGGGACAGTGGTGGCTTTGGTACCATGCAACTTTAAAGGAGGGAGAAGCTGGGGCTCCTCTGGCAATACATTTGGGTGGTACAGACAGTGTGTGTTGTACAGTGTGTGTGCTCAACTGAGGTGGAGGTACAAAAGAGGTTGACCGGGACAGACAATAGGACCAAGCAGCAGTAGCAGCAGACATAAGAAAGAAACTGATAGGCCCCTCCGCAAAGAACAGGGTCGTTCGTGTTCATTGGGGCACGCAGAAAACATTTTAAAATCTCCTCATTGGACATAATGGACAAATCCAGGACAGTTCCCTCCCTGTTATAAACAGAAGAACACCACCCAGCTCCTAGACACAGGAGGACAGATATTGGGGAGGTGTCTGTGGCAAGTACAGACTGACAGGTCAGGGACAGACAGGAGGGCTCCCTCTACAGGGACAGAGTGTAGCAATGTGTTCGTTAGGTAGCTAGCCACAACAACAGGCTGGGCCGGGATGGAGATGGAGTGTTTTCTGGGACTAGGAATCTGCCGACGTATACCAGCACACACAAACATAACCACCAGATGGTTCACAACAGCCAGGCAACAACAATCAGGGAATCCAGGGACACACACACAGTACAAAGTACACAATTTATCCCCACTGTGTGCTATTGCTCCACTATTGGGTCTAGTCTAGTGTGATTACTTAAACCCTCAACTAACTGCTGACTGAACCTATTTGACCAGATAAGATGCAGAGCAAACACGATTAGCTCAGGCAAAGATGCCACACAAGTCCTGTTGGTTTTCACCAGGTTTTACTGCAGTTTCCCATGTTTGAAGAGATGTTTATTTAGCCCCCCCCCTCCCCTTTACACATATGTTGCATCCCAAATGGCACCCTATTCCTTATGTATTGCACTACTTATGACCAGTTCAAAAGTAGCGCACTATAGGGAATAGGGTGCCATTTGAGACGTGTTCCCTAATTAGGTCTACTTGGGTCCATTCTCACCTTCCTACTTCACATAAGTGACAGCAAAACGTTTGGTTTCAATTGGCAACAGGAAACTTTTCAGACTGGTAGTCCAACAGACAATTGACATGTACATGTCAAAAATACTAATCTCACCAGGAATAGAAGTGGCTAATCGAGAAGCTGACAAAGCCGCTGACCAATGCTTGATGGCTGACCAATGCTTGATGGCCGACCAATGCTTGATGGCCAAAACACATCCATTGTGATTAAACTGTTTGGTCACTGGGGGGGGCTCAGTCTTGGTGCATTACACGACCACACTTCAAAAGAAAACAGCATAAATACATAAATCGCTCTGATTCTTTCCTGTTGCGGTCCAAAGGGCAACAACACCAGGGCCCGTATTCACAAAAAGTCTCAGGAGTCGGAGCGCTGCTGTGCTGATCTAGGATCAGTTTTCGATTATATGGATGGGGGGGACCTTATCCGAGATCAGCACTGTCTCCTACTCTGATGTACTTTGTAAATATGACTCAGCAGATGCAGATTCCAACAAGAGTTGTGACTTCTTGCCTACCGATGTGCGTGTCTTACCACATACCCCCTACCGCTCTGGGCTCTGGAACAACAGTTGACCTGGACATAGATCACCACAGACTGCCGAGGAATGTTGGGAGAGAGGGGAGGAGGCGGCTCTGGTTATCAAGGGGCCTAGTCGTAGCCAGGAAATCAGGATCTATCAGTGACTATCACTTGAAAAGGGAAATCTTGTCCTAAACGGCACCCTATTCCCTATATAGTGCACTACTTTTTGACTAGCGTCATAGGGAATAGGGTGCCATTTGAGGGACACACACCTCATGTCAGGTTACAAAATAGATGTACTGTATCTACTAGGCTAATCTATTCCATCTAGAAAGTAAATAATCATTCACGTTTTCCTCCCGAGTGGCGCAGCGATCTAAGGCACTGCATCTCAGTGCTCGCGGCGTCACTACAGAGACAAGTGTTCAAATCCAGGCTGTATCACAACCGGCCGTGATTGGGAGTCTCATAGGGCGGCACACAATTGGCCCAGCGTCGTCCAGGTTTGGCCGGTTTAGGTCGTCATTGTAAATAAGAATTTGTTCTAAACTGATTTGCCTAGTTAAATAAAAGGTCAAATAAAACATTTAAACACCTGGGGAGGGGAGGTAGCTGCAGCCAGTAGGAAAGTAGGCCAGAGGATCCCACTCTACACAACAGTGCAGTAAGAGACATGCAGCTACAGGTAGGTCCCAAATGGCAAAAAAAAAAGTGGACTACATGTGCCTAGAGAAGTGGCCACAAAGAAAGTTGATGTTTTAAACTGCAAAACACATTTTTACATAGTTATTCCACAAAAATTCCTTATGTGAATTCACAACGCAGCGGTGCTGCTGCCAGCATTGGTTTGGGTCTTATGTTTCAGATGGTTAAGCATTGCACCTGTACAGCAGTCGGCAGTCAAAAGTACTCATCATTCTGGAATTTCATATTTGGACACAAACTGTAGTTAGTTATTTATGCCACAAAAATCTGAAACATTGGATAAATAAACTATTGGTTTGATGATGTTGAGGGAAATACACAGCCTACAGACTAATGGGTCTAGCCTATTTCATTTTAACTCTTTCCGTCTAAAGTATGTTGTGCGTCAGACAGTGGAGTGAACCGTCACATCTTCACCCAGTCCGTAATGGGCACAGCATGCTTTCGGTCAGCCTGGCCAGGATTTAGGCTACGTCTTTGTCCCAAATAACGCCCCATTCCCTACATCAGGGATCGTCAACTAGATTCAGCCGGGGGACCATTTTTGTATTGAGCGGATGGTTAAGGGTCCAGAACATAATTACAAATAATTTGTATACTGCAAATTGACCACAAGAAGCCCAAACATATGTAATATTTGACTAAAACAATTATTTCAAACCTTGTTAATTGCTGAATTAAAATCAATTGGAGGTGATTTCCTGGTGTTTTTATTTCCAACAATGAAAATGCAACAACAATATTTGGAAACTTGGGGGGCCAAATTAAAACCACTCGCAGACCACCAGTTGGGGAATCCTGCCTTATATATGGAACTACTGTGGACCAGGGAGGCAGTGCCATTTGGGAGGCAAACTGCCTCACCTCTCACGTCAGCTCTCACCTACATGCATGCAGGCTCATGCACGCATCTGGCATGCCATTCATGGAACCTAAACCCACTTTTTTGAGGGAGCCAATCTGAGTCAGAAGCATGCGTAATGTCTGACTGTTCAAAGTCCTCCTTCTCTCTACTGGCTGTGTGTGCTGTGGGGCTCTGTAGAGGCAAGCAGGCTTCCTCTGAGTGACTCAACACCACACACACGCATGCGCACACACGTGGGTTGGGCAATATTTGGGGAGACCTATTGGAATAGGTCTGATATGCTACTCCAAATATTGCAGATATCTGATATTATCATTGTGCATTGTTGATGACAAAAATAATTCCACTGTGCTTATTTATGATAGTATAGTTGCCTTCTCATTAAAAAAATACACGTATGACAAAAAAAGAGGCTTTATTCATTTAGACTTCATATTGATACACACTGATAAAACTGCACAGTTTTGATTTGTCAAGTTCAAATATCACCAATACTCAATATTATCATATAGTATATCAGCCAACCCTAACACACGCACTGCTGCTGGTGACAAGCCTACATTAACCAGGTTGGGTGTGTGTGGTCGAAGTCACAGAACACTGTGGTGAAACACTCATCTCTGACTTTGCATCTAGGTGCACCAAACACACAGGGTGGTGCTCAACAGGACAAAAAGTTTCAATACACAAAATAATCTGTTAAAAGTGGACAAAAAGCCAGGACAAAGGGGTGAGGAGAACACACACCAAGACTGGAGAGAAGAGAGTGATAACACTCACATACGATTCACTGAGTCACTTTGTAAACAAAACACAGAGAACTGGAGATAAAGGAACCCCCTTGCTATCTTTCTCCTCCCTCCCTTCCTCACAGGCTGAACTCACAGGGCCGATTCATTCACCAAGGCATTTCCAGGAATCAGGATACATTACCCCCAGAAAATAGCCCTGCTGCCACAAATACAACCCACTCTCTCTGTAACCCCCCCACACCTATCACCCTTCAGGAGAGTTACTGGCAGAATGGTGGCAAACAATGCAATCCTCCGAAACCAATGATTTCCACAGGCTTTCAACTAATAGGCTACTTCAGAGAAAATGACACATTGATAGGTCATATTTGATGTCCACAAACAAAGACCTCTCTCTGTAAACTGGAGATTTCCCTTTCAGTTCCACATTTTAGATTAGGTGGCCTTAATAGAGTACAAATGTAAGTTGTAGGCTTAGTTTATGTACACTGAATAAAATTTAAAAAAACGCAACCTATGAAGTGTTGGTCCCATGTTTCATGAGCTGAAATTAAAAGATCCTAGAAATGTTGCATACGCACATAAAGCTTATTTCTCTCAGATTTTTTGCACAAATTTGCTTACATCCCTGTTAGCATTTTTACTCTGCCAAGATAAGATAATCTATCCACTTGATAGGGGTGGCATATCAAGAAGCTGATTAAACAGCATGATCATTACAGAGGTGCACCTTGTGCTGGGAACAATAAAAGGTAACTAAAAGGTTTAGTTTTGTCACAACACAATGCCACAAATGTCAAATGTTGAGGGAGCGTGCAATTGGCATGCTGACTGCAGGAATGTCCACCAGAGCTGTTGCCAGATAATTTAATGTTCATTTCTCTTACGGTAGAGAATTTGTTAGCACGTCCAACCGGCCTCACAACCGCAGACTACTTGTATGGCGTTGGGTTGGCAACCAGTTTGCTGATGTCAACGTTGTGAACAGAGTGCCCCATGGTAGCAGTGGAGTTATAAGCAGGTATAAGCTAAGGACAACAATGACCAACAGATGCATGTGTGTTCCCAGTTACGTGAAATCCATAAGTTTAGGGCCCAATGAATGTATTTAAATTGACTGATTTCCTCTTATCAACTGTAGCTCAGTAAAATCTTGAATGGGAAACACGAGGGAATATATATATATATATATATTTTTTTTTTTAAATCTCTATCTGCCAAACGTTACCTTTTCACAGAGACAGAAGAATAATGTGCAATTTTTTCCAAGAGCGCATCCAGAGTCTGAAAATCCAGCAGATCGTTAGACTTAGCATGCATCTTGTAATCCATCTAGAAGCTTCCCTCAACACAAAGCAAAAAAAGAAAACAGGAGAAGTTTGGCTCCCTTTCTCTCCTTTTCCCACAAACACAGGAAGAGAGAAATGGGTTCTTTTCAAGGTTCCAATATAAATCAGTTTCACAAAATCCATAAACAATAATCCACACACGATTAATCCATAGATCCAGGTTTAAGTGAGGGGTATTCCTTGAAAAAAAACACAAAAAACAGAAAAGGGCCAGGGAGCGGGGTAAGATTGAGCCTGTTGAGGCCTGGCTGGAGCCGGCTGGCTGAGTTAGCTGTGTGTGCCGGTCTCCTTCGCTCGACCCCCTCCCCCTCTCAGCAGCAATACAACGGCCCAGTAGCCACAGGCTCCTCGCCCCATTGTGTGTCCACCCCGGGCCTCCCCCCTCACAAGCAGTAAGAGTGCGAAAGGAAGGAGAGGGCTCCGGTAAAAAAAAAAAATATCCAGGAGAGCTTGCTTCTTTCCTTTCTCTCGTAGCTCTTCTCTCTCTCAAACACACACACACAGCAAGCGGCGTGCTGTGGTTATTCAACACCGAAAATGGCTCGGCTGTTTCGCTTCCTCATTGAGCGCTAGTCTCAGCCCACAGCTTGTTACCCCTCCCTCTCCCTCCACCCCTCCCTTTTCTTTTCCCCCATCAATAGCTTGAGGTCCCTCCCTCTCTCTCTCCCTCCCTCCACACCTTTGGCACACCACCCTTCTTCCCTCCCTCCTTCCATAACACCCTGCCCCTCCCCCACTTGCTGTTCTCCTTTCGGGCTGATCTTGTGAACCAAAGCCTGCTTACCCCCACCAAACCAAGGGCTACCTTATCTATTGCTCTCGCTCCTTCCCCCTACATCCCTCCCTCCCTCACCACCACACTGCTGCTGCACGCGCACACTCACGCAGCACGTCTAGACTAGGCCAAAACAAAAGCATCCACGCCGGCCAGGCTTTTGTCAATGCAGAGAGAGAAAGAAAAGAAACAACGAAAGGGAGAGAGAGATATGTAAGACAGTGCTATCAGAAGGGGAGGATCGAGCTATCCATTCCTTCTTCACAAGGCCAGCGGGACTGCTAAATTGCAAATAACACATTTTAGGATGGTAAACATTCAGAGTAAACTTAAGCGAGATAAAGTATGTAGCATAAGAACACAGTGTAAACCGTGGCAAAATGTGTAGAATTGCAACAAATTAGCTTTACAACAACCAACATTTTGTCTCCGCGGCCAATAGGAAGGCCTATAAAAACATTGGTCAAAGACGGCGCAGTTGGCTGAAATAAATCCTGCTTGAAACAGTGGATATTCATCTCCCACAAACTGATATCAACTCAGACACGGGGGAGAAATTTGGCACGAGACAGGCTGTTCAAACATACTGCCCAACAATATACTGTGGAATAATAGAATTCCCACACAAGTTAACAGAAAGGCATCCCTTGCTTTACGAACATAATAAAACACTTGTCAGCAAGTAGTCATTTCATTCAAGGCTGTGTGCGTTTGCGGGAGAGAGTGTGACACACACAGCTACAGCGTTCCCCAGAAGACAATTAATAATCCCCCCCCCCCCCCCCCCGTAAATCAGCCAGCCATCTGTCTCCAGAAACAGTGATTCACCTCATCATGACCCATTAAAATGACACCAACTACTGTCTTACCAAATAACATGATGACAAGAGACCACGTCACATACAACTGGAGAGAGAAAGCAAGAGAGAAAATTAAGGGAGGGCATGACAGAAAGAGTGACAGAGCAGAAGTAAAGGGAGAGATCACCCATGTCCAGAGAGATAGATTGCAGGAGAGAGAGAGAGAATGAAGCCTGCTGTGCTGTAATTAAGACCGGGTGTCTGAGGGTACAGTAGTACCAGGGTTTCAGTTATGAAAATGTGGCACCAGACACTTGACCAGCAACATTTTAATTTACAGGACATTTGAGAAATTTACCGGACCCAGTAGCCCGATTAGGGTGTCCACCCTAATCAGAATGACAGAAATCACATTTAGATTATGGTGATTCATCTTAACAGAACATTCAAGTCGAGGATGCAAGGATGTGTGTCCTTTCCTTGCACCTTGAAGATGTTAGAATAACTGACCACATTTACTTTTCCTCTCCTTTCCAACAAGACTTGTAAGGAACAGAAAAATCACTAGCCTATGCATTGGCAAAGCCTGAGTTGTTTGGTGAAGCAAATTTTCCCCATAAAAATGCATCTTTATAATAAAGCATTCCATGAATCATCACATTTGCAGACTGATGTAAGATAGCCTACTATTAATAATGTGATGAGTAGATTAGATTACCGGGTAGATTACTGGGTAGCCAGGTGCTGACACTGACCAACAGATCAGTAAAAATGACGTTGTCCATGTAATAGGCCTACGAGAAGGGGAGACAAACTGTGGCACTGACCCAACAATGAGAGTGAAGATGTGCTGTGCGCACTCATGCACTCCGCTGGCCTACTGTTGTTCGCTCAATTAAGTTTTTTTGATGTGTCCTTTTTTTTAGTTTAGTGTATTTTCTTTACAACAATAGCCGTTTGCTTTCCAAACTATGTTATCCCGCAATTTAATTTGGAAATATTGCCATATGCCTGGCTGGGCCTATACTTTTCACTGACAGGTGCAACTCAATAATATATTTGCAGCACCAATTGCGTGCACTGCCTTTCCTTCCGATAGTAAGCAATGTGACTGTAGGCAGGCTAGGGGAAGCTAATGATCCTCTGTGGCCAAATCATGTTTTATTAGCCTATTATGAATAATTGTATTTATTTTGGTATAGACAAGAGTATGTCAACTATGTAAAGTTTTCTACTATGGTGGATAGTAGGTTGACATATTCTATTGGTCAGCTTGTCGAGAAAGAAATAGCCTAAACAGACTCTGGGACGGTAGATCCCAAATTCATACAACCAGTTGGTCTAAGCTTCATAAAAATTAAAAAGCAAATCATATTTTTTTTTCTTCTTTTCTCTGACATGTGGCCTGTGCCAATTGTATTTATCGTCTTTTTCATTATTTTTAAATGGGCAAAAGCCGGTTATTAACAGCTAACGAAAACCCTGAGTAGTAGACTGAGCTCAACCAACTGAACGACACCTTTACCTCATGGCTCTGATGCACAGATCAAGGCTCTGTTCAGGGGGGTGCAACGTCACAGAACAAATGTTCAGGTAGAAATGTATTGTGTGGAACAGATATCGGTGTCTGTCAGACCATTTGTTCACTGTTCAATTGACCTAAATCACGTGATTAATGTGTGTTATGCAAGAGCAAGCGAGAGAGAGAAAGAGAGAGTTTGGGAAAGAGAGAGCGAGAGGCAAAGAAAGAGATGGAAAGCGAGATAGGGAGAGAAAGAGAGCACGGTTACATGCACACAATAATACGATTGTGGAGAATCAAATTCAAATATTAATTCAATTAAAACATTTACATGCTTTGCAAGAAGAACAATCTCTCTAATAATCCTGTTTATATGACATCTGAAATCAGGCTACCTGATGGGACTTGTGATCAAAGCAGAAAATCAGCAACCCAATTGTTGTTTTACCACAGTTAGTGACCATTTCATTTTTGCAAATACTAATTTGATTCTGAATTTGGACATATAAAGCTTGCGCTACCGGTGTTGGCACATGCACAGATCAATCAAGTGCACTAAACACACACACTTTAAAGGGGCAGTGCAGTTTTAAAAAAACATGGTTTTTGTTTTTTTATTTCTACATCGAGGTTGAAATAACAGTCTGAAATTGTGAAAATTATGATATGCCATTTTGTGTAAGATGCTTGGAGGAAAAAAAAAGCTTGGAATTTCAGGCTTTTCGTGTGGGATGGAACTTTTGTTCCACATCATTACATCACAATGTGATCGGATTATAATAGACCAATGACTGTTCTTCTGAGTAAGGGGATGGGCTCTAGACCATCCTATCAGCCAATCAGGGCTGTGTGTGTGTGTGTGTGTGTATATATATCTTCATATTTGTTTCTTAACACCTACACAATTAGACTGCGCATTTCAATGGTCAAAGGAGAATCGGGTAGCGCTGGGCGATACATCAAATTAATTCAAATGTATGTTTAGCGTGATATTCCAAATGCCTGGATCGCAAGAATCAAGCTCGAGATGTATTTTTGGTCACATCTCCACCTGTGCCATGTGCTTCTCAATCTGAGAAATAAGGTAGGCCACTTGATTTCAACATCTGAACCAAGTGGACAGGCTAGTATGCTGTTCAAACAGTTGAGGACGGACAGAAGGGTGTGTTCATAACAATTCAACTGTTCTACCTTGTCAGTTAGCAAATAGATCCAAGTTGGCTAAACTTGAAATAGAAAGATTAGCTGGTTGCTCACTAGCACGTGGGTTTGTGCTTGAGAGATTGATTTTGAGACCTGTGTTAATGTTCTATAATGCCTGCAGTGCTACAACAAGTTAGCCATTATTAGTGAATGTGCATTATGCATGGTTCTGCTTAACTTTATAACAAAATGGGCATTTTCATTACTTGAAAAAGACTTGAAAGTCAGATCAGTGATTATTGCATTTTAAAAAAGCAGGTTGAACTTTTTATAAAATAATGAAGCTATTATGGTTGCGGGTGGCTTAGATTTAGCCTAGGCTACACAAAGTGGTAGACAAACACACGCAGACACAGACAGGGGCATTCCTGTGCTTTTGCCACTTCAGCAAGTTGAAGGAAAATATGTATCACTGACGCATTTCGTTCATGTCTTATGACAATCTTTGGCAAATGAATGGATTTTCTAATCAATTCAATACATTTAGTTGATTTTCCCACTAAGTTCATTCAATTTTGCTGAGCACTGATTTCTATAATGTTGTCTAGCCTTGATCAGTGAGAGATGTGTCAGATCTGATTTCACACATACAGCCAGTGTAGGGGTGTCTCAAATGGCACCCTATATAGTGTACTACTTTGACCAGGGCCCATAGAGTTCTGGTCAAAAGTAGTGCACTACACAAAGATTATGGTAACATAGGGCTCTGGACAAAAGTATACACCGGTCCAAAGTAATGCACTTTAGAGATTAGGGTGCCATTTCAAACACCCCCTAGGACACCTTCTGTACTACAGACACTGTCTTCCTAGCAGCACAGCACGCCCCACCCCCTCCTCCCAGACTATCCACGTGCCATACACACCCCTACCCAGGGACAATACAGCAGCTGCCAGAGTGACAAAGCTCCAGATTCATAGAGGCTGGGGCTACGTCCCAAATGGCACCCTATTGCTTTGGACCTGGGCAAAAGCTGTGCCTTCGGAAAGTATTCAGACTCCTTGACTTTTTCCATATTTTGTTAAGTTACAGCCTTATTCTAAAAAATGTATTAAATAAATAAAAAATCCTCAGCAATCTACAAACAATACCCCAGATGGTCACTGCTCAATTATGTGCGCACCACACAAACAGACACACAGGACTAATGTTGATATCGCCCTACCTTACTGAGCACTTACTGCAACATTCAGTCATGGATGGGAGAGGGGAGGAGGGGGCTGCCTGGGTCTGGCTTCCTGCATTATTAGGGAGGATGGGATGGGGGGGGTTGGGTTAGAAGGCAGGAGAGGCAGAGACAGCGGAGGCACACACACTCGGGCACACACACACACACAATTCAAATGTTATTTGTCAGATGTGTCGAATACAACGGTAGACTTTACAGTGAAATGCTTGCTATGAGCACTTATCAACAATGCAGAGCAAAAATTATTTAAAAAGTCACACAAGAAGAATTAAACACCATCTCTCGCACACAGAGGAGATGAGTGGGCCAGGAGGAGGAAGTGCCTTCAGACTTCAGAGGCCATTAATCATGTGGGCAACAGAGCAGCCAAAACCAACAGGGACCCCAGTCGAGGAGAGAGAAGGGACAGCCAGCCAATCTGCTGGCTCTGGGTGTGTGTGTTTTTACATGCAACAACAATCAGTGGTTTTATTGGACAAATGCAGTTATTAGCCTAGTGCCTCCCTGTTTCACTTCAATTTGAAACGCTTTCTCCCTGAACACGATCCAGTACACATTACACACACGGCCAGGGAAGCTATACTTTTCCCTCAGTCAGTTCCAGAGGAAAATATACTAGTACGCTAGATGATAAACTTACATGTGTATCTCTGCGTGGAGGTCCTTAATCGAGAGTGCATTTCCTCTCCGGCCTCATTCAGCAAAGAGGTGCCACGTGGCCCGGCCCGTCACCTGATCCAGAGAAGAGTCCCCTTAGGCACACTGCTGATGAGGAAAAGGGGAGTACACCTGGGAAAAGGACAGAGAGGACAGTCCATGAGAACACGAGCGAGAGAGAGGGAAGCAAACTCTCAAACATGACACACGCACAAAGACCCTAGGGTCTAGACCAGTGGTTCTTAACCTTGTTGGAGGTACTGAACCCCACCAGTTTCATATGCGCATTCACCGAACCCTTCTTAATTGGAAATTTTCAAATTCAAATCATAGGTATATATTTTACTGGTGCACAAAATGAACCGTGCATCAACATCACTGTGTTCAAAGAACAAAATCATCAAAACATGATTTTCACACAAAAACAAAAACATAATAATGAATATTTACTGCAAATTAGTGTGACTTCTGCTGTTGCCTTTCAGAGACCAGTTCAGAAATGCGCTGCTTCACCTTGGCAAGTGCCACTCTCATGTCATTTTCGCAACAAAGTCTGTTCCTTTTCTTCGTTTTTATGTCCAGCATCCTCGAAAAGGATTGCTCGCAAAGATATGTTGTAACAAACGGTATGAAAATCTCCAGAGCTTTCTTAGCAATAACAGGGTACGTTACCATTTGTTGACACCAAAATGTTGAAAGCGTTGTTGTTCTGAAGAGTTGCTGTTGAACCTGGCTCTGCTGAATTTCATCGAGGTATTCATCATTGACATCTGTTGTCTCAACACTAAACGTGAACGGCTGTCTCACCCATGCTGGATATGACTCTCTTGTAGGGAAGTATCCGTTGAGAGACTTTGCAAGCCCATCTAAGTGCGTGGCAATTGCTTGCTTCAGTTCCGCGGGTACAGAAATGTCTCCGATTCCAGATACATCTTCGATCTTACTTACACAGTCGTCCAGCAGGGGAAAGTTTGCGAAGTTATCGTTCTCTGTTCATCATTTCCATAACTGTAGCTTTTTTTGAAAAGCCTTCAGGTTTTCCTCCGCTTCGATGATGTTGACTCCACCACCCTGCATCTTTTAATTGAGATGATTGAGAGCTGCGAAGATATCAGCCATGTACGCTAAAATGAGAATGAACTCAGAATTTTTGAAGCAATCTGCATGACAATGTTGGTGCTCTTGCAAAAACAGGGCTAATTCCACACGCACGGCAAAAACACGATTCAGCACCTGTCCCCGGGATAACCACCAAACGTTAGAATGGTACAGAAGTACCTCGAATTCAGAGCCCATTTCTTTACACAGCTCACTGAAGATGCGGTGCCTCAGAGCACTAGTTCGCACATAGTTCACGCATTCCACTACAATTTTTAATACTTCTGCCAGTTTTGTAGGCAAGGTTTTTGTTGCCTACGCATGCCTGTGCAGAATACAATGCGTAACAATGATGTGTGGTGCATCGGCTTTCACTAGCGCACCAAAACCAGACTTTCTTCCCAGCATGACTGGAGCTCCGTCCGAACAAACTGCAGAAACCATATCCCATGAAAGTTTGTTGTCTTTGAAGAAGTCATCCACAAGTTTCTTCACATCGGCTGCCTTAGTTGTTGTTGTAAGAGGCTTACAAAAGAAAAAAAAATCTTCCTTTATCACGGCGTCTTTCACATGGAGCACGAATACAGCAAGCTGGCTTAGATTGGAAACGTCTGTGGTCTCGTCGAGTTGAAGGCTGAATTTTGCCGGGCTTGAAATCAGATCTGCAACTACTTGAGCCAAGATGTCTTTGCTCATGTCCTCTATTCTGTCGCTGATGGTGTCATTTGAAAGAGGAATTGGGGATAACTTAACTTCAGCCTCTTTTCCCAGCATGATATTCTCCATCTTCAACACAGCTGGTTTTCTGAGTGTTTCACCAATGGTGTGTGGTTTGCCCTGCTTTGCGATCAGGTAAGCAACTTCGTACGATGCTGTGAGGATCGGTTTGTTGATGGGTACAAAGCTGAGAACAGGCAGAGTAGCCTTTTCATCGAATCTGGCTCTCTTCACCTTGAATTCAGCGAGCGTTGTGTTCTTGTATTTTCCATCTCCATGCAGCTTAAGGAAGTGTTCTCTTAGTTTTGCCGGTGCTAGATTAGAATTGCTCAACTTGGCATTGCAAATCATGCAGTTAGGACGCTGACTCCCATCACGTTCCGTTATACATGTGAATCCATATTGTACATATTCGTCTGACCACTTTCTTTTTTTGCTCGACATAGTAAATATGAAGGAATTAAAATATTAAGACAGAAATCACAAGACGTACCATCACAAGTCGACTACTGAGCGCACCAAATTCCCTGCAGCACAGATAGGCCAAGCGATGTAGCGTGATCACCTGCAGCCAATGATGGCCAAGCGGGGCGTGTCATCACGAATCATATGAGTTGGATGTGTGTCTTGACCTCCGCCGAACCCCTGAGACTGACTCACCGAACCCCTGGGGTACAATCGAACCCAGGTTAAGAACCACTGGTCTAGACAAATCTGGGTCGCATTCAGGAAGGTGCAACGTACATGGCAGATAGAAATGTCACCACTAGAGCTGACATGATTCACCCGCTACAGGTAAGAGGCATGTGTGTTACTCTAATATATAATATTTACGCCTACATCTGATTCTCAACGAACCTAAAAGTTGTTTCATGCTGAACGCAGCCCAGTGCTACATTCTCTGGTCCTGGCATTGGCACACATGATGCAATCAGACTGCTGTTTTTAGGAAAGGTGTGAAAGGGGGAGTCATGCAATCTCCATAGAGAAACATTGGCAAAGAGCTCAGTGACTTTCAACGTGGCACAAGTCAGTTCAACAAATTTCTGCCCTGCTAGAGCTGCTTTTAGTCAACTGTAAGTGCTGTTATTGTGAAGTGGAAACGCCTAGGAGCAACAACGGCTCAGCCATGAAATGGTAGGCCACACAAGCTCACAGAACAGTACTGCAGAGTGCAAAAATAAATAAATAAATATATAACAGCACTTACAGTTGACTAAAAGCACCCGAGAGCAACACTCACTTCCGAGTTCCAAACTGCCTCTGGAAGCAACGTAAGCACAAGAACTGTTCGTCGGGAGCTTCATGAGATGAGTTTCCATGATCGAGCAGACGCACACAAGCCTAAGACCACCATGCCCAATGCCAAGCATTGGCTGGAGTGGTATAAAGCTCGCCATCATTAGACTCTGGAGCAGTGGAAATGCGTTCTCTGGAGTGATGAGAACGCTACCTGTCCAAATGCATTGTGCCAACTGTAAAATTTGTCAGAGGAGGATTAATGGTCTGGAGCTGTTTTTCATGTTTCGGGCTAGGCCTGTTAGTTCCAGTGAAGGGAAATCTTAACGCTACAGAATACAATGATGGTCTAGACGATTCTTTGCTTCCAACTTTGTGGAAGGCTCTTTTCTGTTTCAGCATGACAATGCCCCCAAGCACAAAGCGAAGTCCATACAAAAATGGTTTGTCGAGATTGGTGTGGAAGAACTTGACTGGCATCCACATAGCCCTGACCTCAACCCCATCGAACACCTTTGAGATGAATTGGACCACCAACTGAGAGCCAGACCTAATCGCCCAACCTCACTAACGCTTGTGGCTGAATGGAAGCAAGTCCCCGCAGCAATATCTAGAGGAAAGCCTTCCCAGAAGAGTGGAAGCTGTTATAGCAGCAAAGGGGTGGACCAACTTCATAATAATGTTCATGATTTTGGAATGAGATGTTCGACAAGCAGGTGTCCACATACTTTTGGTCATGTAGTGTATGCCGGACACAGCTCTACTGAAAGGCTTTTATGGAATGGCATACAAGGGAGGCATGATGAGTCAACAATGTTCCAGGAGCTGCTTTCAGACAATTTCATCAGGGAGACGGAAAGAAAATCCATACGAGCTGTTTAATATTAGACGACTAGTATAGTTTCACCATAACATGGTAATAATCAAGACTGTAAATCATTATTGATTAATGAATCATGATTAAAACAGGACGAGGTTAAAATTAAGTGATTTTGTTTATCCTCCACTCCATTCGCTCCCCTCCATTGAGGTTTTTCCACAACTAGGCCAAGGATGGAGTTACCATGGTTACTTAACCACAGAGAGTACCCGCAGATTTTCTCAAGGAGGGCAAGTAAGATCGAGGGCAATTCCACAGTAACAGAATGATACTGGACTATTTTTAATATGTTCACAGAACATTTTACTAAAACAAATTTACTTGAATAGTGCAGATGCAATGTTCGGTAACAGAATTCTGTTTTTTGCTATTTGTGCTGGCATTCTGTGACCAAAATTTGCATCTGTACCGTTCAAGTAAACGTATGAAATCTTCTGTGGAAATTGTTAAAAGTGTTTATTGTGCATAGAGTTGTATGTTTGTTTAACTTTGCAATCATTGCTTTTTTTTGTTTGGCATGCATTTTAAGAGACAAATCTGAGTCTCAGCATCATTCTGTCACTGTGGAATTGCCCTATAGCTTACATGGCCTCAATGACAATCTGAACAGCATATAGACAGATGTAGCCAAGAAATTATCCATCCCCCACCTTAGGCCTCAAAATCAATATCCTCACTAGGGATGGACGCAACTCAATTCAAGAGTTGTATTCGATTACTATTAAATGGTGTGAATGTTTAAATGTTAAAACTTTTTAAAAGAAATTGGGATCCTTAACGGCAAGAAAAATCCCAAAGTGAAAACGTTGATGCAGAAAGTAAACAGCCCAGTGGTTCAATTTCTGCAACAACTAAGAGTGTTGAAGCGCGAGGTTCAACTTCCGAGCTCTTTGGTTGCCCTGGCTACCAAACCTGCGCATATACTGTGTTTGAGCAAAGTGTTGCATCTCACTCATCTCAATATCCTAGCCAATTCATTGATGCTAGGCCCTGGTTTATTGAAGGTTTGAGACATTGCAAGCCAAGAAATTATGAAATACAGCATTCCATTGCGAGATACAGTTTTTGATTGCCGATACACAGGCCTAGTGCACGGTTTTGACTGTCGACCTGGTGGTCAACCTGCTTATACTGTGCCCCTCTCCCCGTCCCTCTGTAGCTAGCTATGAAAGATGCGAGTGTCTGTGTTCTCGGAAGTAGGGCAACTAATCACTCCTCCGTTCCAAAAATACTACATCGTAGGAGTCGATTCATCAATTATTTGAGTCAACTACCCACTATTAAGCCATCATTGTTAACAGTTGGAAAATGGCAGCAAAAGACAAGCGACAGCAGCAAAGTCCTGTATGGCAAGCAGTTAAATGAGAAAGAAATACAGTAATGGCAGTACAGGTGCAATGTTTAATCTTATGAAAGGGATGCACTGTGGGACCCAAACCATTGCCAGCTGCAGCAAAGCTGCATTGTGAATTCACGTGGAACTTTATGCATTTTATAGTTTTAGTGCTAACCTGTTTAAAAAATAGCAGTTTAAAAAATTATTATTTTTCATCCTGAATTAATATAGCCCTAACTTTCTCGCTCTACTAATATTGTGAATATTTAACATGCATTTTTCTGGAAATAGTGGAGTCGTCACACATTTAACTTGATCAAAGGGTTTAGCCAAATTCTCCTGTTCTTCTTCTAAACTCAACACCCCTCCTGTTTACAGCACATTTTATTGGATGCTCCCTAACTATTTCCACTGCCCTTTGACACAAATCCAGATGCATTTGGTACCAGTGTAGATAGATACGGATGGACATAAACACACTAACCTAAAAGCTTCATAAAAGCAATTCAACTTAACCAATAACGTTAATGGTAAATGCAATTGATTGTCAGAAAAGCAATGCAACAGAGAAAAAGAGGTGACAGCCCCCGAGGGGTCCTGGTACATAGAGTAGGAAAAATACCATTAAGTGAAGTGTGTGTACTTAAGGATACAAATACAAGGCCTGGGCAACATCAATACGTGAAATGCTTGTTCTAACCCTAATCAGAGGATACTAACGGTATGCCAAAGTCGAGAGTAACCAGTCAAAACGAAAGTACAGCGTCGACAGCAGCAGCGAAATTGTCACGGAAAACAAGGCTACGATACTGTACTTGAAATACACCAACAATGTTCACTCTATGGATGAGATTTTAGACAAACAAAATATGACAATTCGGCTTGTTTCCTTACATCTGTTCTATAAACCACCAACGTTTTTCCACTTCTCTTCAGACCTCCTGGGACAACACAAAATGGCGACTGCAAGCAAGCAGCTTCAAGTCCCTATTCAAAATCCCAAACGCCTTTTCAAATGTTTTGTTACTATATTACTCTAGTGGCAACTGCATAAGTGCAGATGTCACGGTTTCGCCAAACCGAGCAAGAGAACACGCTTAAAACGAAGTCTCGTTAGATATACAAAGAGTCCAGTCCGAAGCAGCTAACGTTAGCTAGCAAGCTAAGTTAACATTACAGTGGTGGATCCTTGGCGTAGTTACGAAATATTACCTACTTCAAATCCAGTTGAGGGAACGACAATGGCGTTGTATGAACAGTCACTTGTCATTGTCAGGCCAGATATGTGAGAAGTAAACACGTTCATCCTCGTTAAATTTGGAAAGTGACCATTTGTTAAAAATCCAGCTAGTTAGCGACCTACTGAACTGAAAATCATGTGTTTCTTGCGTATCTTCTCTTCTAGAATGTAAGCTAACTACGTAACAATTTTTGTACCAGTATTCCCAAAAGGTTAGGTAGTCTCGCGCATACCATCCAACACAGCAAGCTGAGCTCATACGAAAGCAACTTTAGTTGTCTTACTTGCTAGCTAATCAACTAGATGTCAATACTGTTGTTGTTAGCTGGCCAACAACTAGCCAAGTCAACGACCTGTGGAAAGGTACTTATCTAATACTAGTGATGATAGGTAGCTAGTTGATACAGTTAGCTTAGCTAACGTTACTGTAATCTTGTGTTAAGAGAGGCCCGTGGAAATCCAAATGAAGTAGGTTGTGATGTAATCAAGACAATACTAGGGCATAACGTTAACACTGAAGGGTTCGTTTTTTGTTAGCTTAGTCAGAGATATTAGAAAGGGATATCTTAGTTAGCTTGTTTAATTCCCGTGTCTCAGTAGCAGGCCTTTACAGACCGCTCGCTCCCTGTAGGCGCACGCTACGTCGACCTCAAACGACGAAGTCCTTAGATTTGTGCTCAACAGGAGCTTCGTGTGAAATACATTACTTTATAAAGGCGTGCATTCACACGGTGTGAAAAAAAAAAAAACGAATACGTTTTACCTCGTTTATTCGGTTGTCAAGGTGCGCGGGATCTTTCTTTCCCAGGATCCAGAACAAACACCTCTCGTCGTCGGTGACGTCATGCGCAGACAGAACGTGAAGTACGTAACGCCGCGTACACGCACAGGTTGCATTAGTACATTGCTATACCGTACATTTTAGTCTTCACAATCACATGCGCTGCATCACAACAAAAATGATCACGCTACACATTATCAGCTTCTTCATTGGTTTATCTACTTCAGTTCATTATACCACATGGCAAAGCAACGCACAAGCGTTTACCCAAAAGGCTCGAACTTTCATTTACATGGGCACCTGCTCTCACCTGGGGCCAAAGCCAGGCCACTGCTTCTTTTGAGCTTGCATTTACATAACACTAGCCAACTGTGAACTTTAATATAAGCTGTTTTGATTATGCAAAGGTGTTAATTATTTAATCTATCGTAATACCCGTAAAGGAATTCTGGGATACTAGTAGATGTAAAACTTTTCAAATCCTGCAACACAAACTCAAAAAAGTTCTGGGACACTGTAAAGTCCATGGAGAATAAGAACACCTCCTCCCAGCTGCCCACTGCACCGAGGATAGGAAACACTGTCACCACCGATAAATCCACTATAATTGAGAATTTCAAAAAGCATTTTTCTACGGCTGGCCATGCTTTCCACCTGGCTACCCCTACCCCGGTCAACAGCACTGCGCCCCCCACAGCAACTCGCAACCAAGCCTTCCCCATTTCTCCTTCTCCCAAATCCAGTCAGCTGATGTTCTGAATGAGCTGCAAAATCTGGACCCCTACAAATCAGCCGGGCTAGACAATCTGGACCCTTTCTTTCTAAAATTATCTGCCGAAATTGTTGCAACCCCTATTTACTAGCCTGTTCAACCTCTCTTTCGTGTCGTCTGAGATTCCCAAAGATTGGAAAGCAGCTGCGGTCATCCCCCTCTTCAAACTGGGACACTTGACCCAAACTGCTACAGACCTATATCTATCCTACCCTGCCTTTCTAAGGTCTTCGAAAGCCAAGTCAACAAACAGATTACCGACCATTTCGAATCCCACCATACCTTCTCCGCTATGCAATCTGGTTTCAGAGCTGGTCATGGGTGCACCTCAGCCACGCTCAAGGTCCTAAATGATATCTTAACCGCCATCGATAAGAAACAATACTGTGCAGCAGTATTCATTGACCTGGCCAAGGCTTTCGACTCTGTCAATCACCACATCCTCATCGGCAGACTCGACAGCCTTGGTTTCTCAAATGATTGCCTCGCCTGGTTCACCAACTATTTCTCTGATAGAGTTCAGTGTGTCAAATCGGAGGGCCTGTTGTCCGGGCCTCTGGCAGTTTCTATGGGGGTGCCACAGGGTTCAATTCTTGGACCGACTCTCTTCTCTGTATACATCAATGATGTCGCTCTTGCTGCTGGTGAGTCTCTGATCCACCTCTATGCAGATGACACAATTCTGTATACTTCTGGCCCTTCTTTGGACTCCAGACGAGCTCCAATGCCTACAACTCTCCTTCCATGGGCTCCAATTGCTCTTAAATACAAGTAAAACTAAATGCATGCTCTTCAACCGATCGCTGCCTGCACCTGCCCGCCCGTCCAACATCACTACTCTGGACGGTTCTGACTTAGAATATGTGGACAACTACAAATACCTAGGTGTCTGGTTAGACTGTAAACTCTCCTTCCAGACACACATCAAACATCTCTAATCCAAAGTTAAATCTAGAATTGGCTTCCTATTTCGCAACAAAGCCTCCTTCACTCATGCTGCCAAACATACCCTCGTAAAACTGACCATCCTACAGATCCTCGACTTAGGCGACGTCATTTACAAAATAGCCTCCAATACCCTACTCAATAAATTGGATGCAGTCTATCACAGTGCCATCCGTTTTGTCACCAAAGCCCCATATTTTTTATTTAATTTTTTTTATTTCACCTTTATTTAACCAGGTAGGCAAGTTGAGAACAAGTTCTCATTTACAATTGCGACCTGGCCAAGATAAAGCAAAGCAGTTCGACACATACAACGACACAGAGTTACACATGGAGTAAAACAAACATACAGTCAATAATACAGTATAAACAAGTCTATATACGATGTGAGCAAATGAGGTGAGATAAGGGAGGTAAAGGCAAAAAGGCCATGGTGGCAAAGTAAATACAATATAGCAAGTAAAACACTGGAATGGTAGATTTGCAATGGGAGAATGTTCAAAGTAGAAATAAAAATAATGGGGTGCAAAGGAGCAAAATAAATAAATAAATAAAATACAGTAGGGAAAGAGGTAGTTGTTTGGGCTAAATTATAGGTGGGCTATGTACAGGTGCAGTAATCTGTGAGCTGCTCTGACAGTTGGTGCTTAAAGCTAGTGAGGGAGATAAGTGTTTCCAGTTTCAGAGATTTTTGTAGTTCGTTCCAGTCATTGGCAGCAGAGAACTGGAAGGAGAGGCGGCCAAAGAAATAATTGGTTTTGGGGGTGACTAGAGAGATATACCTGCTGGAGCGTGTGCTACAGGTGGGAGATGCAATGGTGACCAGCGAGCTGAGATAAGGGGGGACTTTACCTAGCAGGGTCTTGTAGATGACATGGAGCCAGTGGGTTTGGCGACGAGTATGAAGCGAGGGCCAGCCAACGAGAGCGTACAGGTCGCAATGGTGGGTAGTATATGGGGCTTTGGTGACAAAACGGATTGCACTGTGATAGACTGCATCCAATTTGTTGAGTAGGGTATTGGAGGCTATTTTGTAAATGACATCGCCAAAGTCGAGGATTGGTAGGATGGTCAGTTTTACAAGGGTATGTTTGGCAGCATGAGTGAAGGATGCTTTGTTGCGAAATAGGAAGCCAATTCTAGATTTAACTTTGGATTGGAGATGTTTGATATGGGTCTGGAAGGAGAGTTTACAGTCTAACCAGACACCTAAGTATTTGTAGTTGTCCACGTATTCTAAGTCAGAGCTGTCCAGAGTAGTAATGTTGGACAGGCGGGTAGGTACAGGTAGCGATCGGTTGAAGAGCATGCATTTAGTTTTACTTGTATTTAAGAGCAATTGGAGGCCACGGAAGGAGAGTTGTATGGCATTGAAGCTTGCCTGGAGGGTTGTTAACACAGTGTCCAAAGAAGGGCCAGAAGTATACAGAATGGTGTCGTCTGCGTAGAGGTGGATCAGAGACTCACCAGCAGCAAGAGCGACCTCATTGATGTATACAGAGAAGAGAGTCGGTCCAAGAATTGAACCCTGTGGCACCCCCATAGAGACTCCCAGAGGTCCGGACAGCAGACCCTCCGATTTGACACACTGAACTCTATCAGAGAAGTAGTTGGTGAACCAGGCGAGGCAATCATTTGAGAAACCAAGGCTGTCGAGTCTGCCGATGAGGATGTGGTGATTGACAGAGTCGAAAGCCTTGGCCAGATCAATGAATACGGCTGCACAGTAATGTTTCTTATCGATGGCGGTTAAGATATCATTTAGGACCTTGAGCGTGGCTGAGGTGCACCCATGACCAGCTCTGAAACCAGATTGCATAGCAGAGAAGGTATGGTGAGATTCGAAATGGTCGGTAATCTGTTTGTTGACTTGGCTTTCGAAGACCTTAGAAAGGCATGGTAGGATAGATATAGGTCTGTAGCAGTTTGGGTCAAGAGTGTCACCCCCTTTGAAGAGGGGGATGACCGCAGCTGCTTTCCAATCTTTGGGAATCTCAGACGACACGAAAGAGAGGTTGAACAGGCTAGTAATAGGGGTGGCAACAATTTTGGCAGATCATTTTAGAAAGAAAGGGTCCAGATTGTCTAGCCCGGCTGATTTGTAGGGGTCCAGATTTTGCAGCTCATTCAGAACATCAGCTGAGCAGATTTTGGAGAAGGAGAAATGGGGAAGGCTTGGGCGAGTTGTTGTGGGGGGTGCAGTGCTGTTGACCGGGGTAGGAGTAGCCAGGTGGAAAGCATGGCCAGCCGTAGAAAAATGCTTATTGAAATTCTCAACTATGGTGGATTTATCAGTGGTGACAGTGTTTCCTATCTTCAGTGCAGTGGGCAGCTGGGAGGAGGTGTTCTTATTCTCCATGGACTTTACAGTGTCCCAGAACTTTTTTGAGTTAGTGTTGCAGGAAGCAAATTTCTGCTTGAAAAGCTAGCCTTGGCTTTTCTAACTGCCTGTGTATAATGGTTTCTAGCTTCCCTGAACAGCTGCATATCACGGGGGCTGTTCGATGCTAATGCAGAACGCCATAGGATGTTTTTGTGTTGGTTAAGGGCAGTCAGGTCTGGGGAGAACCAAGGGCTATATCTGTTCCTGGTTCTAAATTTCTTGAATGGGGCATGTTTATTTAAGATGGTTAGGAAGGCATTTAAAAAAAAGATCCAGGCATCCTCTACTGACGGGATGAGATCAATATCCTTCCAGGATACCCCGGCCAGGTCGATTAGAAAGGCCTGCTCGCTGAAGTGTTTCAGGGAGCGTTTTACAGTGACTAGTGGAGGTCGTTTGACCGCTGACCCATTACGGATGGAGGCAGTGATCGCTGAGATCTTGGTTGAAAACAGCAGAGGTGTATTTAGAGGGCAAGTTGGTTAGGATGATATCTATGAGGGTGCCCGTGTTTAAGGCTTTGGGGAGGTACCTGGTAGGTTCATTGATAATTTGTGTGAGGTTGAGGGCATCAAGTTTAGATTGTAGGATGGCTGGGGTGTTAAGCATGTTCTAGTTTAGGTCGCCTAGCAGCACAAGCTCTGAAGATAGATGGGGGGCAATCAGTTCACATATGGTGTCCAGAGCACAGCTGGGGGCAGAGGGTGGTCTATAGCAGGCGACAACGGTGAGAGACTTGTTTTTAGAGAGGTGGATTTTTAAAAGTAGAAGTTCAAATTGTTTGGGTACAGACCTGGATAGTAGGACAGAACTCTGCAGGCTATCTTTGCAGTAGATTGCAACACCGCCCCCTTTGGCAGTTCTATCTTGTCTGAAAATGTTGTAGTTTGGAATTAAAATGTCTGAATTTTTGGTGGTCTTCCTAAGCCAGGATTCAGACACAGCTAGAACATCCGGGTTGGCAGAGTGTGCTAAAGCAGTGAATAGAACAAACTTAGGGAGGAGGCTTCTAATGTTAACATGCATGAAACCAAGGCTATTACGGTTACAGAAGTCGTCAAAAGAGAGCGCCTGGGGAATAGGAGTGGAGCTAGGCACTGCAGGGCCTGGATTCACCTCTACATCGCCAGAGGAACAGAGTAGGAGTAGAATAAGGGTGCGGCTAAAAGCAATAAGAATTGGTCGTTTAGAACGTCTGGAACAGAGAGTAAAAGGAGGTTTCTGGGGGCGATAAAATAGCATCAAGGTATAATGTACAGACAAAGGTAAGGTAGGATGTGAATACAGTGGAGGTAAACCTAGGTATTGAGTGATGAAGAGAGAGATATTTTCTCTAGAAACATCATTGAAACCAGGAGATGTCATTGCATGTGTGGGTGGTGGAACTAATAGGTTGGATAAGGTATAATGAGCAGGACTAGAGGCTCTACAGTGAAATAAGCCAATAAACACTAACCAGAACAGCAATGGACAAGGCATATTGACATTAAGGAGAGGCATGCTCAGTCGAGTGATCAAAAGGGTCCAGTGAGTGGAGAGGTTGGTTGGGGGTCACGGCGATTTAGACAGCTAAATCGGTAGCAAGCTAGCATAGGAGCAAGCTAGCATAGAATGGAGGTCTGTTATTAGCCAACTCTTGCGTTCCGTCAGTAGATTAGTGGGTTTCCGTGTGGTAGAGGGGATTAATCCAAATCACACAACAACAACAAAAATAAAAACAATAGATATAGTCATAGAGGCCCAAGAAGAAAAATAAATAAATAAATTAAAATAAAATAAAAATTGTCCGATTGTCTATTCAGATAGCAGCCGATAAGATAGCCAATGGCTAGCAGGCCGCAGATGGGCGCCCAGGCAACGTTGCGCCGGAGGAGCCAGCCGGACAATTCCCTCGGGTAGACAACGTCGGCAGTCCAACTGTGAAGGCCCGGTGGGGCTCCGCGTAGGCAGCAAAACGGGTCCGGATAGGTGACTGCAGCCCAGGAGTGATTGATGGAACTCTTCAGCTGGCTAGCTCCGGAACAATTGATGTTAGCTCCGGAATCAACGAAAGACGATAGTCACACGGATAGCAGCTAGCTAGCTGTGAGATCCAGGTATGGATGTCCAGAGCCAGCGGCCGAAATCCGGTATGTTCCGTTCCGAGCCGTGCTGCGCTGCACCGCGCCGTACAAAACTGGCGATAGATTCTCGAGCCAAAGGACAGCCGATGACCACAAACCGTGGTTAGCTGAGTACTAACGATTAGCCAGTAAATAAGCTAACTAGCTTCTGAATACTATAATACTATAATATACTACCCACCACTGCGACCTGTACGCTCTCGTTGGCTGGCCCTCGCTTCATACTCGTCGCCAAACCCACTGGCTCCAGGTCATCTACAAGACCCTGCTAGGTAAAGTTCCCCCTTATCTTACCTCGCTGGTCACCATAGCAGCACCCACCTGTAGCACGTGCTCCAGCAGGTATATCTCTCTGGTCACCCCCAAAACCAATTCTTACTTTGGCCGCCTCTCCTTCCAGTTCTCTGCTGCCTATGACTGGAACGAACTGCAAAAATCTCTGAAACTGGAAACACTTATCCCCCTCACTACTAGCTTTAAGCACCAGCTGTCAGAGCAGCTCACAGATTACTGCACCTGTACATAGCCCATCTATAATTTAGCCCAAACTCTCCCCCTACTGTATTTCTTTATTTTGCTCCTTTGCACCCCCATTATATCTATCTCTACTTTGCACATTCATCCACTGCAAATCTACCATTCCAGTGTTTATTTTATTTATTTTTTAATTGCTATATTGTATTTACTTCACCACCATGGCCTTTTTTGCCTACCTCCCTTATCTCACCTCATTTGCTCACATTGTATATAGACTTATTTTTCTACTGTATTATTGACTGTATGTTTGTTTTACTCCATGTGTAACTCTGTGTTGTTGTATCTGTCGAACTGCTTTGCTTTATCTTGGCCAGGTCGCAATTGTAAATGAGAACTTGTTCTCAACTTGCCTACCTGGTTAAATAAAGGTGAAAAAAAACCAACAAAAAAACTGAGCTGTCAAGAAGTAGAGGAATGGACTAATTGGGCAACCTTGCCTCACTCCTCTGTTGACTTCAAATGTAGGTGGTGTGGTTTTACAGAGCTATTACTTCCATTGTAAAGAGTTCTTATTGATTTAATAAAGACATTTCCAAATGTAAAAAAAAAAAAAAAAAGTGGGGGGGGGTATTAAAAATAAACCTATGGCTTACAGTATCAAAGGCGGTACCAAGGACCGCGAATAGCGCTGACCGTAAAGAAATGGGACTCTAGTCACTGATTGGATATTTTATGAAAAGACGAAACCCTAAAACCAGGAAGTACAGTGTAAAGGTTGGGTCAGCAACAGCGTAAACATGGGGGGTGAAGATAGAGGTGTTTCGTGTGAGTAAAATATGTTTGTTCGTTCAATCATAATGACGTGATAAATAGCATACACGAGGGTACAATGTTTCTTTTGTAAAGGATCTTAACTGCAACAAGAAAATAGACTGCATGCGAAATGCTCTGTATTGTGGTAGATCGTTACAGTACATTCGCTAGCTATTCAAGTGGTCACGTAACATCGTCCTCGACAACACTGATATTATTTTAGGGGACACACTCTTTTCACGCCACTTCGATAGTGATTTTTCGTAGCAGTTTAGGAGAGCATATTCGCTAACCCTTTTCCTAACTTTAACCTCAGTCGCCTAACCTGCTACGTTAATTATCTTAAGTTAACCTGCTACGAAAAAGTAGGGATGTCAAACGTTCAGGCTGCTACACAGACACTAGACAATAGGCTCTAGTTTTGAGCGCTGATTGACATGCATGTCATTCTTCAGTAGGTTGAGTGGGCAACATACTATCATCTTAAATTAACATTGTTAGCCTACACCTGTTTACGAAGCATGTGACAAGTAAATTATTTTGCCATATTAAATTATTGTATATTGTGCTAATTTCCCTAACGTGGATAGTTTGTTACTACTTTACACAAGCTTGCATTTTCAACCCACAAAATGTTGTGTAATTACATATCCTTCTTGTCTCAGATTGGTGATGTTAGTTTAAAAGTTTATAGTCATCAGGATGATATAAAATTGATTTCTTTAAAGGTGCAATATGCAGAAGTCAAGCCTCCATTTCCTGGTTGCTAAAATTATTTCATTTGACAAAACAATGTATAGTGTAGAGAATCATTGTATCATCTAAACTGCTGTGAAATCTTTTCAATAACCAAAAATATTGTATTTTAGGCTGTTTGACGCTGGTGTACAAAATCTTATGTAAAATTTGCAAAAACGAAACTTAAGAACCGGAAGCATAGATAACGTGCAAATAGAGCATATCTACCGCATCTTATACCTGTGTTCAATGAGAATGATTGAGATATATATATATATATATATATTAATTTGGTAGGGTTGTGCAAAATGTTAATATTGCAGCTTTAACAGATCAGATCAGTATTTTTGGTTTTGTACCTGTGATTTTGTTACACACACTTTTGCACGGAAAATTCGGCATGGTCTCTATAAAAGTTGCGTGCCTCAAACCAATACATCGATTTGACAGTCAAACTATTACTTAAATATCAGCCAACCGTTGTCACTGTTTATATCCTATGCCACGTCTTGATTCGTATAAGTTAACAGGAAAAAGTGGTCTGTTCCCTTTTCCGTGATGGCAGCCTCCTGAAATCAACATCCAACACTCCAAAATATAGATATAAGCCTACAAGTTCTCATCTAACCAACCATGTATAGGTTATTCCAAGTGTCTGTGTGCCGTTTGAATAGTGTTAGTTTAAACAGCGCTACACCCTAAAAGTTTGCCCCATGTTCTATTTATTTCAGCTCGATATTGATGGACGTGATTAACAAAAAATTTATTAATTTAGACTTACCACGTTGGCCACCCACTTGACTCTAAATGCAACACTTCAAAATGTAGCTAGCTGTTTTCTACAAATGATCCTTTAACCAGCAGGGCGGTAACCAGGGTTTGAGTTTTATTCGGTGTATTTGAAAGTTGAAACGTATTTACTGAATTTCTATACAATTAAAACACATTTTAAAAATGCTATTTGGAGAACAGCAAAAACAAGGAAAAATGACCCCAGCAACCACATTGGCTGCAGTAGGTTCATTCACTTTATTCAATCTACAAACACATAGCCTAATAGCTATACAATTGTAATGTTATACCCCGGAATGATTCAAACTGACATCATTGACGAAACGAAAACGTATTACTTTTTTTATTTTTATTTTTTAGAACTGTATTGTTTGCATTTTAATCTTGGCCTATAGCAAATATAGGCCATGTGTTTCAATATGAACATATCCACATCTTTTTTTTGTTTTAACTTGTTTGATAAGATTAGTAAAAAAAAATTCAGGGGACTCCCAATGGCACCTAGTCCCCAGGTTTGGGAACCACAGTACTAACCTCTATCTCTGCTTGCTTCCCCTCTCTTTCTCTGTCTCCTCTGCTCCCTCCTGCATGCATTTCAGCCCACCTCAGCCTCACCACTGAGCGTCAGTAGCCTACTCTCTGTAAAGCAAAGTTATTATTAGAATTTTGTAGCATATTTTTTGCTCCTTCCTCAGTAGGCTCCGTTTAACGTTAGCTTAGAAGTCTTCCGGCTGCTAGCCACCTTAGTGACTGAGATATATATCTATCTATCTATCTATCTATCTATCTATCTATCTATCTATCTATCTATCTATATATCTATATATATATATATATATATATATATATACACACTGCTCAAAAAAATAAAGGGAACACTTAAACAACACAATGTAACTCCAAGTCAATCACACTTCTGTGAAATCAAACTGTCCACTTAGGAAGCAACACTGATTGACAATACATTTTACATGCTGTTGTGCAAATGGAATAGACAACAGGTGGAAATTATAGGCAATTAGCAAGACACCCTCAATAAAGGAGTGGTTCTGCAGCTGGAGACCACAGACCACTTCTCAGTTCCTATGCTTCCTGGCTGATGTTTTGGTCACTTTTGAATGCTGGCGGTGCTTTCACTCTAGTGGTAGCATGAGACGGAGTCTACAACCCACACAAGTGGCTCAGGTAGTGCAGCTCATCCAGGATGGCACATCAATGCGAGCTGTGGCAAGAAGGTTTGCTGTGTCTGTCAGCGTAGTGTCCAGAGCATGGAGGCGCTACCAGGAGACAGGCCAGTACATCAGGAGATGTGGAGGAGGCCGTAGGAGGGCAACAACCCAGCAGCAGGACCGCTACCTCTGCCTTTGTGCAAGGAGGAGCAGGAGGAGCACTGCCAGAGCCCTGCAAAATGACCTCCAGCAGGCCACAAATGTGCATGTGTCTGCTCAAACGGTCAGAAACAGACTCCATGAGGGTGGTATGAGGGCCCGACGTCCACAGGTGGGGGTTGTGCTTACAGCCCAACACCGTGCAGGACGTTTGGCATTTGCCAGAGAACACCAAGGTTGGCAAATTCGCCACTGGCGCCCTGTGCTCTTCACAGATGAAAGCAGGTTCACACTGAGCACATGTGACAGTCTGGAGACGCCGTGGAGAACATTCTGCTGCCTGCAACATTCTCCAGCATGACCGGTTTGGCGGTGGGTCATGATGGTAGTGACTTGGTCAGTCATGGTGTGGGGTGGCATTTCTTTGGGGGGCCGCACAGCCCTCCATGTGCTCGCCAGAGGTAGCCTGCCTGCCAATAGGTACCGAGATGAGATCCTCAGACCTTTTGTGAGACCATATGCTGGGGTGGTTGGCCCTGGGTTCCTCCTAATGCAAGAAAATGCTAGACCTCATGTGGCTGGAGTGTGTCAGCAGTTCCTGCAAGAGGAAGGCATTGATGCTATGGACTGGCCCGCCCGTTCCCCAGACCTGAATCCAATTGAGCACATCTGGGACATCATGTCTCGCTCCATCCACCAATGCCACAGACTGTCCAGGAGTTGGCGGATGCTTTAGTCCAGGTCTGGGAGGAGATCCCTCAGGAGACCATCCGCCGCCTCATCAGGAGCATGCCCAGGTGTTGTAGGGAGGTCATACAGGCACGTGGAGGCCACACACACTACTGAGCCTAATTTTGACTTGTTTTTAAGGACATTACATCAACGTTGGATCAGCCTGTAGTGTGGTTTTCCACTTTAATTTTGAGTGTGACTCCAAATCCAGACCTCCATGGGTTGATAAATTTGATTTCCATTGATAATTTTTGTTTGATTTTGTTGTCAGCACATTCTACTATGTAAAGAAAAAAGTATTTAATAATAATATTTCATTAATTCAGATCTAGGATGTGTTATTTTAGTGTTCCCTTTATTTTTTTGTGCAGTGTATATATAATCAAAGTGACTATTTACCAGTTTTGCACTCATTCTCAGTATGTTTTTGTTTCTTTTGGGGAATGTATTTTGTCCGGCATCTTGTAAACACTGTCAGCGGCATCTCAAGTTGTCTACTTGAGCTTACTGCGTGTTGGGGTAGTTTGCTTCACGCCTCTATCACACCGATAGCGTTATTGCGCAAAATGGTCCGCAGCATCATCTGGATATGTGTGCAACAAAAGTTCAACATTCACCTTCTGCTACCATTTCTGTCAAGCCGTCTATGCATACATTTTGATGCGTACGTTCTTACATCTTATGCACCACACAGAATGCACTGCAACTGCTTCTCCAACGCGAACACAGCGTTCGATTGGAAATTAATGTACTTCTGGTGTGCCAAAATGCATTGACGCTATCAGTGTGATCGAAGCGTCAGGCCATTGGCCTGTGCCGCGAGAGGGCGGAGTTAGCCATTTCAGAGAGTTGTGAATGTGCTGCTTAAAGGCAAATCTGGGGGACACATCCGAACATAATGAACAAACCACTATTCATGATTCCACTCATTTGCAAAGAGGCAGGCACGATTAGAACTCAGTCAGATCAACATAAGCATTCTGAGCTTTGATTAACGCTCTGACTGATATTTAGATAGTGACCCTTATATATTTTGTACACAATAAAGAAAATAATTTATTTCAAATTTAGAAAAACAATCCACATACCTGTGTCCTCCATATATACACTGAACAAAAATGTAAACGCAACATCCAACAATTTCAAAGATTTTACAGAGTTACAGTTAATATAAGGAAATCTGTCGATTGACACATTCATTAGGCCCAAATCTATGGATTTCACATGACTGCTAATACAGATATGGAACTGTTGGTCACAGATACATATAAAATAAAGGTAGGGGTGTGGATAAGAACCAGTCAGTATCTGTTGTGAACACTATTTGCCTCATGCAGCACGACATCGCCTTCTTATAGACTTGATCAGGCTGTTGATTGTGAAACACGCCATCATACATGTTGATCCAGAGCATCCTAAACAGGCTCAATGGGTGACATGTCTGAGTATGCACACTGTTCACATTGTTGACATCAGCAAATTGCTCGCCCACGTGAAGCCATACATGCTATCTTCCCAGTTCAGTTGAAACCGGGATATATCCATGAAGTGCACACTTCTCCAGCATGCAAGTGGCCATCGAAGGTGAGCATTTGCAGCAGGAAGTTGAGTGCCGTCTGGTAGCCGTGACTGCGGTAGATGGAACTGCATTAACCCCCTGAAGTTGAACGCCGAACTGCGGTCAGGGCAAGAATATGGTGATGACGAAGAGCATGCAGATGAGCTTCCCTGAGATGGGTTTTGACAGTTTGTGCAGAAATTCTTCAGTTGTGCCAACCCACAGTTTCATCTGCTGTCTCGGTGTCTGGACTCAGAGGATCCTGCAGGTGAAGAAGCCGGATGTGGAGGTCCTGGACTGGCATGGTTACACGTGGTCTGTGTTTTGTGAAGCCGGTTAGTACACCCAGTAAAATAATACAAATATTTGGGGGTGGGAGCTCCTACTGGGGAAAAATCGCTTTGAAGCAGCATACAACTCGGAATTCCAAGATGGAATCAATGGCATCTTTCTAGAGTTCCGACTTGAAGATCACTGACGTCATTTTTTCCCCGAGGTCCCAGTTGTCTTGAAAGCACCAACTGCCTGATTGTTGACTGATGACATTCGTGCTCACTGATACACAAATCAATGTTGTTATCTATTATATTGACTCATGTAACATGTCTGACAAAGAGATGGTAGTGACTTGAAATAGTTGTTTATTGTGTCTGCATTTTTTTGTAATCAGATGATGCTGTATCTGTCTTTCCCTGTGACCATGTTCTGGATCTCCAACCAAGCAGAGTATTTTGAAGAATATATTGTGAAGAGGAAGGTTAGTGTGGTCTTATCTTGATTGATTGGTTGATTTGATTCATTTTATTTTATTTAATGATTAAAAGTACATAGAACTAAGGTTGCTTCAGCCGGAGACAACAGTTGCTACATGCATAACAATTGTTGAGGCTAATACATAATAAAGTCCAAAGGGTTATTAGGCTCTGGTTCATTCTTTCAGTACTTTAAACTTTGTTTAGGCTACACATTATTATATTGTCTGAAAATGTCTGAAAATGTTGACAGTACTCTCTGACAAACTAAAGCAAATTCTGACATTTTGTGTATGACCATGTCATAAGTAGTTTTTATCTGATGTTCATTAATGTTAAACTTTACTTTCCTCTTTCATGGTGATCTTTTCTACAACCTTCAGAGGGAGATTTTCCCACCTGATGAGAAGATGCATGTGAGTGTGTGAATAATGTCATGTTATCATGCCAACATATCAAATCACATTTTATTTGTTACATGTGCCGGATACAACCAGTGTAGACCTTACAGTGAAATGCTTTACAAGCCCTTAAAACTTCTTAGGGATCAAATCCCGTTAACGGGATTGATTTGACAACAGCCAGTGAAATGGCAGTGCGCCAAATTCAAACAACAGAAATCTCATAATTAAAATTCCCCAAGCATACAATTGTTATACACCATTTTAAAGATAAACTTCTTGTTAATCCAACCACAGTGTCCCGATTTCAAAAAGGCTTTATGGTGAAAGCATACCATGCGATTATGTTAGGTCAGTGCCTAGTCACAAAAAACATACAACCATTTTCCAGCCGAAGAGAGTCACAAAAAGCAGAAATAGAGAAGAGTTATCTCTAACCTTTGGCCATCTTCATCAGATGGCACTCATAGGACTTCATGTTACACAATACATGTATGTTTTGTTCGATAAAGTTCAAATTTCTATCCATAAATCTTAGTTTACATTGGCGCGTTATGTTGAGTAATGTTTTGCCTCAAACATCCGGTGAATTTGCAGAGAGCCACATCAATTTACAGAAATACTCATCATAAACTTTGATGAAAGATACAAGTGTTATACATAGGATTAAAGATACACTTCTCCTTAAAGCAACCGCTGTGTCAGATTTCAAAAAAGCTTTACGGCAAAAGCATACCATGCAATAATCCGAGTACAGCGCTCACCCACCAAAACAAGCCATACAGATATCTGCCAAGTTGTGGAGTCAACAAAAGTCAGAAATAGCGTTATAAATATTCACTTACCTTTGATGATCTTCATCGGAATGCACTCCCAGGAATCCCAGTTCCACAATAAATGTTCGATAAAGTACATCTTTATGTCCAAATACCTCCTTTTTTGTTCGCACGTTTAGTTCACTAATCCAAATGCACAAAGCGCAGGCACTAAGTCCAGACAAAGTCAAAGTTCCATTAAAGTTCGTAGAAACATCTCAAACAATGTATATAATCAATCTTTAGGATGTTTTTTTTAATCATAAATCTTCAATAATATTCCAACTGGACAATTCCGTTGTCATTAGAACGGAAAGGGAACGGAGCTCACGGCCACGCACGATAAACAACTGATGGCTTTCGCTGAGCCACTTACTCCGAATGCTTTTATTCTCTCCCCTTTCACAATAGAAGCCTGAAACAACTTTCTAAAGACTGTTGACAACTAGTGGAAGCCTTGGGAAGTGCAATCTGACCCCATTTACACTGGATATTGGATAGGCAATCACTTGAAAACCAACAAGCCTCAGATTTCCCACTTCCTGGTTGGATTTTTCTCAGGTTTTTCACCTGCCATATGAATTCTGTTATACTCAGACCTCATTCAAACAGTTTTAGAAACTTCAGTGTTTTCTATCCATATCTATTAATATGCATATCCTAGCTTCTGGGCCTGAGTAGTAGGCAGTTTACTCTGGGCACGCTTTTCATCCGGACGTGAAAATACTGCCCCCTAGCCCAAAGAGGTTGTTTAACCAACAATGCAGTTTAAAAAATACCCCCCAAGAATAAGAAATAAAAGTAACACATTTTCTCTTAAGTTGGGAACAATGAAGTATGACGAATATCAATGCCTACTAATAGTGATACTTTTGGAGGGTAAAGATTTGAGATTAAAGGAATATCCCACTCCCAAAACAATTGAACATAATATTTTGAGTAGAATATCCCTTTATCTTGTTATGGCTGCAATCCCCCTATCAGGATAAGTGTCATCAACAACCTCTGAATAGCATAGCGCTACATACAACAAATATTACTATAAATATTTATATTAATGAAATCACAAGTGCAATATAGGAAAACACAGTTTAGCCTTTTGTTAATCCACCTGTCGTGTCAGATTTTTTGCGCGATAAAACATTAAGTACACTTAGCATCAGGTAGCTCGGTCACGAAAATCAGAAAAGCAATCAAATTAATCGTTTACCTTTGATCTCCGGATGTTTTCACTCACGAGACTCCCAGTTACACAACAAATGTTCCGTTTGTTCTATAAAGATGATTTTTATATCCAAAATACCTCCGTTTGTTTGTCACATTATGTTCAGAAATGCACAGGAAAGAGCGGTCACAACAACGCAGACAAATTCCAAATAGTTTCCATAATGTCCACAGAAACATGTCAAACGTTTTTTATAATCGATCGATAATATATCAACCGCAAATGTCTTTCACAGTAGGAGAGGGGAAAACAATGGCTGTCCAAATTCTGTTGCGCACTTGACGCGATGTTATCGTTCTGGCTAATTTTTCAAAATAAAAGCCTGAAATGTCTGAAGACTGACAACTTGAGGAAGCGATAGGAAAAGGAATCTGGTTCATATCCCTTTAAATCCAGCAAAGGAAGGCTATGGAACATGGAGTTTTCAAAATAGAAGCCACTTCCTGTTTTGATTTTTCTTAGGGTTTCGCCTGCAATATCAGTTCTGTTATACTCACAGACAATATTTTGACAGTTTTGGAAACTTTAGAGTGTTTTCTATCCAATACTAATAATAATATGCATATATTAGCAACTGAGACTGAAGAGCTGGCCGTTTTACAATGGGCACCTTTTCATCCAAGCTACTCAATACTGCCCCTGCAGCCGTATGAAGTTAAGAACTGTTTTGATGGTGGGGTATCGAAGGACAGACAGAGTATGTTGTATTTGTTATCAATGTCTCTGTCCTCATAATTGAAAATCTATCAATAAAGTTTAAAATGAACGGTTTTGATTGACAGTGGTTGATTATGACTGAACGATCTGTGTTACAGAGGAAAGAGCTGGAAGACTTCAAAGAGCGGATGCGAGACTGGAAGGAGCGGCGGCTACTGAAACGGATGGCCTTTGATGAGGCTGAGAAGGAGTGAGAAGGACAGTTCAGAGAGACAATCAGAGTAGGACGATGCCCAATCAGAAGCCTTGTTGTTCCACAGGAGGGGGAGCAGTCTCACTGTCAGGCCTGTGGACTGGAACATGTGTAAAGCCCTGAAAGAAATTGATTAAAAACAATCCCCTGGCCCTGATGAACTAGACCCCCGCCTCCACCTAGCCACAGACATCATTGCTCCCCCTTAACATGTATTTTTAACCTTAAGCTTGATGTTAAGGAAATCCCCAAGTTATGGAAATCTGCTTTTGTACTGCCTCTTTTGAAAGGTGGAGATCCCCCGCTACTTGACAACTATCGACCCATATCAAAATTGTCTGTACTGCCAAAGGTACTGGAGTCCTTAGTTAGTAGGCAGCTTAAGACCTACTTCCAAGAAAACATCTTAAATGGAATGCAATCAGGTTTTAGGTCTGGCCACAGCACTGTTTCAGTAACATTGAAGATTTTAAATGACATCCACTGTGCTCTTGATAAGAAGTTACATTATGTGTCTGTTTTTATTGATTTGTCGAAGGCTTTTGACACCGTGGACCATGCTGTGTTAGTGCAAAGATTAAAATGTTGTGGAATTACTGGTCATGCTCTAGATTGGTTTATAAATTACCTATCAAATCGTACACAATGTGTAATGGCGGATGGTTGTAAATCCATAGAGGTGTGCTCAGGTGTTCCTCAAGGTTCTATTTTGGGCCCACAGTTGTTCATTTTGTATATCAACAACATCGGGGATCTTATTGAAACAGCGGATGTTAATTGTTAAGCAGATGATACTGTTCTTTATTCAAGTGGTGGTAGTTTCTTTAGCTTTTGAAAATGCCCAAAGAGCATTTAACATCATACAACAGAATCTGTATGATTTAAAGCTGATTCTAAATTCGGTTAAAACAAAATGCATGGTATTTTCAAATGCCAGGCATGTTACAAATCATGTCATTGCTACATTGGCTGGACATACTATAGAGCAAGTTGGTGTACAACTATTTGGGTGTGTGGGTTGATGATAAGCTGAGCTTCAACTGTGCATGTAGAGAACTTGATAAGGAAGCTCAAGCTGAAAATGTTATTTTATTACCAGCATAAGGCTTGTTTTTCTTTTAAAATGTGATGATCTAGTTTTGTTGGTGGAGTTTAAACACTTGTTCGATGTATATATCATAGAAGAGTGTAATTGTTTTTAGGCCAGCCGTTTTTAGTCAAGATGTTTGTGTTTTTAATGTAATATGTAATTGTTGTACTGTATGTGTGTTTATAGTTTTGTTTAATGTAGTGTTTAAGTTGTTTTGTCTGAAAAGTTGTTCCCCTTGCTGCTATTGGACCATGTCTCTTGGAAAAGAGATATTATCTCAATGAGAAAAAACCTGTATAAATAAAAAGGTAAAATTTAAAAATGTTCCCTGTCACAAAAGGCACCCTATTACCTATTTAGTATACTACGTTGACCATGGCCCATAGGGCTATGGTAAAACTTAGTGCACTTTATAGGAAAAAGGGTGCCATTTGGGGTTGGAGGATTTTGGATGTCGTGGAGCATGTAGGCTATACTATACAGCCTTTGGGAGGTTGTGCTGGAGGGGGACCTTAAAGTTACCCCTTTGAACTGAAAAGCTTTTTATGAAATGCTTTATTTCACTGCAGTAAACCACGACTTGACTGTTGATGATCTGCTCTGTGATGGTAAACCTTGTGTGTGTGTGATTGTCTCAAGATGTGTGAATGAAATATGAGGACAGAATCATATGGCTTGGAATGTTATTTATAATGTTTTATTTAGAATGTGTCTTTTGTAAATGTATGTTTCAACTCTGTCCTTTTAATTAAAGTTTAAATATCTCTTTGTTGAACCTCTTCAGCTTGTTTTGTGATGACTTACTTTGGAATATGACCATTCTGGTCTAGAAACAGTATGATGTCACAAAGCCCCTGTGTTGTGATTTGTGACATGTCATTTTATTGCTGAGTCGTGTTCAGTTGGGAGAAAATGTTTTGAATCTGTAAACTCTCCTCGATTCCTCATGTCCTCTTGCCTCCTGAAAACATCAGAGGGAAGCAAGGACAGACAGCATTAGAGGCGAACATCCAAGATTTGAAGAACGACTTAAAATTCAACCAAAGTTACAGAAATACTATTATCAAGTTGTGTGTGTAACCCGCAGACTGGAAGTCCAGCACCACTCAGTCCAATGGGGGAAGATGTTTGAGTGACAAAACAGCTTGTCTGGAGTCCTGGATGACTGCATGTATAGACTGTCAGTTCGAAAGGTTAGCTAACTTATCATAAATAAGAGGCTTTGCCTTAAAACTGTATATTTGTCCCAAATGGCACCATATTCCCTATATAGTGCACGACATGGGGAATAGGGTACCATTTAGGATAAAGATATGACAATTGTTGCTCAGTGGAGTAAAATGAGATAAAATCCCCCATCTAAACTCAGCAAAAAAAAGAAATGTCCTTTTTTCAAGACCCTGTCTTAAAAAAGATCATTCATAAAAATCCAAGTAACTTCACAGATCTTCATTGTAAAGGGTTTAAACTGTTTCCCATGCTTGTTCAATGAACCATAAACAATTCCTGAACATCCACCTGTGGAACGGTCGTTAAGACACTAACAGCTTACAGACGGTAGGCAATTAAGGTCGCAGTTATGAAAACTTAGGACACTAAAGAGGCCTTTCTACTGACTGAAAAACACCAAAAGAAAGATGCCCAGTGTCCCTGCTCATCTGCGTGAACGTGCCTTAGGCATGTTGCAAGGAGGACTGCAGATGTGGCCAGGGCAATAAATTGCAATGTCCGTCCTGTGAGATGCCTAAGACAGCGCTACAGGGAGACAGGACGGACAGCTGATTGTCCTCGCAGTGGCAGACCACGTGTAACAACACCTGCACAGGATCGGTACATTTGAACATCACACCTGCGGGACAGGTACAGGATGGCAACAACAACTGCCTGAGTTACACCAGGAACGCACAATCCCTCCATCAGTGCTCAGACTGTCTGCAATAGGCCGAGAAAGGCTGGACTGAGGGTTTGTAGGCCTGTTGTAAGGCAGGTCCTCACCAGACATCACCGGCAACAACGTCGCCTATGGGCACAAACCCAGTGTCTTCGTCCTCGGCTCTGTCTCCCTCTCCAGTGGCCTCTACCTCGTGTTCGGATCCTCGGAGCTCCCAGCCATGTGACTGCCTGAGAGATCGGCCCATTCAACAACACCAGCTGTCATCAAAGGCAGGTCTATGGTGAGAAACTCGGGCCCCAAGGCAAAAAAATGGCCAATAATTTCAGGTCCAGTACCATCGTTGGGCCGCGGGTGTGAAAGATTCAGCGGACTGCTGGCATTACACATCTTGCTAAAAGACTTGCTAGAGTCACTTTTATTGATAGCTTCTGGAAACAGAAGATACTCTATAGGAATGACAGAGTCCATCCAAATCATCTTGGCTCCTGTCCACGCATTCAAGGCTGCGTTGAAACAATTATTAGTAGATGTTTTTTATTTTTTTTATTTAACTAGGCAAATCAGTTAAGAACAAATTCTTATTTACAATGATGGCCTAGGAACAGTGAGTTAACTGCCTTGTTCAGGGGCAGAACGACAGAGTTTTACCTTGTCAGCTCAAGGATTCGATCTAGCAACCTTTCGATTACTGGCCCAACACTCTAAACACTAGTCCCATAAATGATCCAAGACCAGCTCAGTTAATCCCTACCATTGTGACAATGAGTCATCATAATGCTGCATCAAATGTACATGATATTTGGGGCATTGGCAAACACAATGTAAGTAATTTAATTTATGTACCCCTAATTGCACCGAATACATATGTTTATCAGGAGACACTGTGGCCCCATCCGATGACACCCCCGACAGGGCCAAACAGGAAGGAAAACCCCCCACCCACTTTGCCAAAGCAACAGCCCCCACACCACTAGAGGGATATCTTCAACCACCAAATTACCACCCTGAGACAAGCAGAGGATAGCCCACAAAGATCTCCGCCACGGCACAACCCAAGGTGGCGCCAAACCAGACAGGGAGATCACATCAGTGACTCAACCCACTCAAGTGACGCACCCCACCTAGGGACGGTATGAAAGAGCCCTAGTAAGCCAGTGACTCAGCCCCTGTAATAGGGTTAGAGGCAGAGAATACCAGTGGAAAGAGGGGAACCGGCCAGGCAGAGACAGCAAGGGCGGTTCGTTGCTCCAGAGCCTTTCCGATCACCTTCACACTCCTGGGCCAGATTACACTCAATCATATGACCCACTGAAGAGATGAGTCTTCCGTAAAGACTTAAAGGTTTGCATCTCTCGAATGGGTAGGCAGACCATTCCATAAAAATGGAGCTCTATAGGAGAAAGCCCGGCCTCCAGCTGTTTGCTTAGAAATTCTAGGGACAATTTGGAGGCCTGCGTCTTGTGACCGTAGCGTACGTGTAGGTATGTACGGCAGGACCAAATCAGAGTGCTAGGTAGGAGCAAGCCCATGTAATGCTTTGTAGGTTAGCAGTAAAACCTTGAAATCAGCCCTTGCCTTGACAGGAAGCCAGTGTAGGGAGGCTAGCACTGGAGTAATATGATCACATTTTTTGGTTCTAGTCAGGATTCTAGCAGCCATATTTAGCACTAACTGAAGTTTATTTAGTGCTTTATCCGGGTAGCCGGAAAGTAGAGCATTGCAGTAGTCTAACCTAGAAGTGACAAAAGCATGGATTAATTTTTCTGCATCATTTTTGGACAGAAAGTTTCTGATTTTTGCAATGTTACATAGATGAAAAAAAGCTGTCCTTGAAACAGCCTTGATATGTTCTTCAAAAGAGTGATCAGGGTCCAGAGTAACGCTGAGGTCCTTCACAGTTTTATTTGAGACGACTGTACAACCATTAAGATTAATTGTCAGATTCAACAGAAGATCTCTTTGTTTCTTGGGACCTAGAACAAGCATCTCTGTTTTGTCCGAGTTTAAAAGTAGAAAGTTTGCAGCCATCCACTTCCTTATGTCTGAAACACATGCTTCTAGCGAGGGCAATTTTGGGGCTTCACCGTGTTTCATTGAAATGTACAGCTGTGTGTCATCCGCATAACAGTGAAAGTTAACATTATGTTTTCGAATGACATCCCCAAGAGGTAAAATATATAGTGAAAACAATAGTGGTCATAAAATGAAACCTTGAGGAACACCGAAATTTACAGTTGATTTGTCAGAGGACAAACCATTCACAGAGACAAACTGATATCTTTCCGACAGATAAGATCTAAACCAGGCCAGAACTTGTCCGTGTAGACCAATTTGGGTTTCCAATCTCTCCAAAAGAATGTGATCGATGGTATCAAAAGCAGCACTAAGGTCTAGGAGCATGAGGACAGATGCAGAGCCTCGGTCTGATGCCATTAAAAGGTCATTTACCACCTTCACAAGTGCAGTCTCAGTGCTATGATGGGGTCTAAAACCAGACTGAAGCATTTCGTATACAATGTTTGTCTTCAGGAAGGCAGTGGGTTGCTGCGCAACAGCCTTTTCTAAAAATTTTGAGAGGATTGGAAGATTCGATATAGGCCGATAGTTTTTTAAATCTTTTCTGGGTCAAGGTTTGGCTTTTTCAAGAGAGGCTTTATTACTGCCACTTTTAGTGAGTTTGGTACACATCTGGTGGATAGAGAGCCGTTATTATGTTCAACATAAGAGGGCCAAGCACAGGAAGCAGCTCTTTCAGTAGTTTAGTTGGAATAGGGTCCAGTATGCAGCTTGAAGGTTTAGAGGCCATGATTATTTTCATCATTGTGTCAAGAGAAATGGTACTAAAACACTTGAGTGTCTCTCTTGATCCTAGGTCCTGGCAGAGTTGTGCAGACTCAGGACAACTGAGCTTTGAAGGAATACGCAGATTTAAAGAGGAGTCCGTAATTTGCTTTCTAATAATCATGTCTTTTCCTTTTCCTCAAAGAAGTTCATGAATTTATTACTGCTGAAGTGAAAGCCATCCTCTCTTGGGGAATGCTGCTTTTTAGTTAGCTTTGCGACAGTATCAAAAATTGTTCTTATTTTCCTAAATTAAGTTGGAAAAATAGGATGATCGAGCAGCAGTAAGGGCTCTTCGATACTGCACGGTACTGTCTTTCCAAGCTAGTCTGAAGACTTCCAGTTTGGTGTGGCGCCATTTCCGTTCCAATTTTCTGGAAGCTTGCTTCAGAGCTCGGGTATTTTCTGTATACCAGGGAGCTAGTTTCTTATGAGAAATGTTTTTGTTTTTAGAGGTGCAACTGCATCTAGGGTATTGATTTTTGTCCTCTGGCGTCCTTGGGTAGACAGAGGGAGTCTGGAAGGACATCAAGGAATCTTTGTGTTGTCTGTGAATTTAATTTATAGCACGACTTTTGATGTTCCTTGGTTGGCGTCTGAGCAGATTATTTATTGCAATTGGAAACGTAATAAAATGGTGGTCCGATAGTCCAGGATTATGAGGAAAAACATTAAGATCCACAACATTTATTCCATGGGACAAAACTAGGTCCAGAGTATGACTGTGACAGTGAGTAGGTCCAGAGACATGTTGGACAAAACCAACAGAGTCGATGATGGCTCCGAAAGCCTTTAGGAGTGGGTCTGTGGACTTTTCCGTGTGAATATTAAAGTCACCAAAGATTAGAATATTATCTGCTATAAGGTCCGATAGGAATTCAGGGAACTCAATGAGGAACGCTGTATATAGCCCAGCAGGCCTGTAAACAGTAGCTTTGATGATTGAGTAGGCTGCATAGATTACTTTTTCATTGGCAAGATAAGCAAATTTAGGGATTGTTATTTTGAATTACGTAAAGTCAGTGTGGAAGAGGTAAAAAAATGACTGTTGTCTATCAACAATGACAAGCCACCGGCGTCTGACAATCTGGATGGAAAATTACTGAGGATAATAGCAGATTGCCACTCCTATTTGCCACAACTTCAATTTAATCCTACTAGCGAGTGTGTGCCCTCAGGCCTGGACGGAAGCTAAAGTCATTCTGCTACCCAAGAATAGTAAAGCCCCCTTTACTGGCTCAAATAGCCGACCAATCAGCCTATTACCAAACCTTAGTAAACTTCTGGAAAAAATTGTGTTTGACCAGATACAATGCTATTTCACAGTAAACAAATTGACAACATAACTTCAGCATGCTTATGGGGAACAAGCACAGCACTTACTCAACAAGCACAGCACTTACACAAATGACTGATGATTGGCTGAGAGAAATTGCTGATAAAATGATTGTGGGGGCTGTTTTGTTAGACTTCAGTGCAGCTTTTTACATTATTGATGATAGTCTGCTGTTGGATAAATGTATGTGTTATGGCTTTACACCCCCTGCAATAATGTGGATAAAGTTAATTGTTACTTGTCTAACTTAACACAGAGGGTGTTCTGGAAGCCCCTCAAATATAATCCAATTAGAATCAGGAATTCCCCAGGGCAGCTGTTTGGCCCCTTGCTTTTTTCAATTTTGACTAATGACATGCCACTGACTGAGTTAAGCTAGTGTCTATGTATGCGGACGACTCAACACTATACACATCAGCTACTACAGCGACTGAAATGACTGCAACACTCAACAAAGAGCTGCAGTTAGTTTCAGAGTGGGTGGCAAGGAATAAGTGTCCCTAAATATTTCTAAAACTAAACGCATTGTATTTGGAACAAAACACTCACTAAACCATAAAACATCAACTAAATACTGTAATAAATAATGTGGAAATTGAGCATGTTGAGATGACTAAACTGCTTGGAGTAACTCTAGATTGTAAACTGTCATGGTCAAAACATATTGATGCAGTAGTAGCTAAGATGGGGAGATGTCTGTCTATAATAAAGCGACGCTCTGGCTTCTTAACAACACTATCAACAAGGCAGGTCCTACAGGCCCTAGTTTTGTAGCACCTTGACTACTGTTCAGTCGTGTGTCAGGTGCCATAAAAAAGGACTTAAGAAAATTGCAATTGGCTCAGAATAGGGCAGCACGGCTGGCCCTTGGATGTACACAGAGAGCTAATATTAGTAATATGCATGTCAATCTCTCCTGGCTGAAAGTGGAGGGGAGATTGACTTCATCACTACATTTATTTATGAGAGGTACTGACATGTTGAATGCACCGATCTGTCTGTCTAATCTACTGGCACACAGCTCCGACACCCATGCATACCACAAGAGGCCTCTTCACAGTCCCCAAGTCCAGAACAGACTATGGGAGGCACACAGTACTACATAGAGCCATGACTACATGGAACTCTATTCCACATCAATTTTTAAAATGTATTTAATTTAACTAGGCAAGTCAGTTTAAGAACAAATTCTTATTTTCAATGACGGCCTAGGAACAGTGGGTTAACTGCCTTGTTCAGGGGCAGAACGACAGGTTTTTACCTTGTCAGCTTTGGATTCGATCTTGCAACCTTTCGGTTACAAGTCCAACCACGAGGCTACCTGCCACCCCAAGTAATTGACGCAAGTAGTAAAATTTGCTTTAAAAAACACCTTATGGAACAGCGGGGACTGTGAAGCAACACAAACATTAGCACAGACACATGCACATACACACACAATAACATACGCACTATACATACACATGGATTTAGTACTGTAGATATGCGGTAGTGGAGGAGTAGGGACTGGAGGGCACACAGTGTGTTGTGAAATCTTTGAATGTATTGTAATGTTTTTAAAATTGTATAAACTGCCTTAATTTTGCTGGACCCCAGCAAGAGTAGCTGCTGCTTTGGATCCATAATAAATACAAATGCAAAACATTTAGCATAGTAAGGGCTTGCTTACACTTATCCAGACCCTTTAGATTGGCAGACATGGAAGGTATAGATGCATGAGGGTTGTTTTTTCAGTAGGGAATCACTTTTTCTCACACCTTCAGTAATAATATCTCCCCAATTTCCATGTTATTTGTATTAGGTGGGTTACCTCGACCTCAACCTGTCTGAGTATTCAGGCTCTGGGTATGTGACCCGACACTGCCTCCTAGAGGGATATGTGAACAAGGACAACAAGCTGGACAACTAAGTGAACCCCACAATGTATTTCAGATTAATCAGAGGACACCCTGAGAAGGCAGCTGGCGATGAAGCGGGGCATCCAGACTGGATGCCATGCCAGTCAGAACCCGGAGGCAAAGGAGAGAGTCAGAGTTGCCGGTCAGTTGACTCGGGTCAAGAAAACACGGCTGGATGGCCAGGATGTGGTTGAAAATCTCTGTCTGGAGAGCTTGTGCTCAGTATTTGAGCTCCCTCCTCCCATGGAAGGTGCTTTGAACTTGATGCTGGTTTCAAGAACACAGATTAATCCTAGCCTATGTAGGATGTAAAGCATGACATATTACTCAATAGAGAATGCTAATGCTTAGTATCTATATCTATTACAGAAGCTGGACTTGCACTCTTTATTGGTCAGGATGGCACCACAACCCTTGGTGTCACTCATATACAGAACAGGTAACCTATTGGAGATGGATCTCAACTGATCCTTTAATTGTCATGTGTTGATTCTAATGTAATTCCGATTCTAAATTCGATTTCTAGTGATGATCAACAGGGACTCACTCCTATGCTGAAAGTTAAGAGAAAGTCATCATAATGAAATAAATATATTGAAATAAAGATGTTTCGCCCCCAAACCACAAGAACATCTTATTTTCTTTGCTCCTACCCTATATCAGAGACCTACTGTAAATTACTATTGTTTTAATGCAAATGCACCCATGGAGAATATTAATAACACTTTAGTAAAATTGGAAACTCTTCTTTGCTTATTAATTTTGAGTGCATTTGGACACGTTTCTTGCTTTGATAAACGAAGCGGACACGACGTAGGTGTTGTGATGATTATGTCAGCCAGTTAAAAAGTTGCAGGAAAAAATATCGACAACACGGAAGTGTCAAGATGGCTCCAAGTGGACTGAAGGCGGTAGTCGGAGAGAGTAAGTCAAGAAATGTGTTCATTTTATAACTATCAAATCTCTATTTTTCGGCGGTAGAAATATTGAATGTTTTATACCATCAAGCTTTTAGCTTGTTGTCACGAAAATTAAGAACAGAAAACATCCAAACAAACTGCCTGGTTTAGTTAGCGATACATAGCCTTCGTCACTCAAGCAAGTTGCTTCCTAGTAATGCCTGGCCATGGTTGATAGTTAGCGGTCATTAGGCTATTTAAAATTGAAATGTAAAATGTGACTGGGAAGGGTATGCCTTATCACTAGTAGTAGTATTTCAAGTAGGCTCTAAAACTTGAGTGTTTTGCTGACTCAAGAAAAGTTTGTGGTCATACGCACATCCTTTAAAACAGGTGCTGGGCTAAGGAAGAATACTGAAGAACAAGAAGTCCCGCACACGGTTAAAGCTCCCAATTCACCGCTTTATTGACAACGTTTCGATTCGAAACGGATCCTCGTCATGTCGAACAAACTAAGTGCTCACATCCCAAAATATACATATTCCTCATCATGTCTTCTCTACTTTTGGTGGCCTTAACCTCATGTTTTGCAATTATAATATTGACAAAGTTCCAGTGAAACTGCTTTTCATCGGCAGGTTCTTGTCATGGTCCTTAATTTATAAACATTATTTTTCTCCACACAGATATTATATATGGAATAATCTGGATATATGGTATAAAAATACTTCTTTGTTTTTAGAATATTGGTTCCGAAATAATATCCTATTGGTGAGCCAACTTGTACATGCAGAGGGTTTCTTACTTAGTTACAAGGAATTCTTATCACTTTACAAGGTCCCTGTTAACACCTAAAGATTTTGCAATTGTTTTAGATGCCATTCCCTCAGGTGTTGCTCTGTTATTCAGGAACGTGTCAAGACCTGACCCTCAGAGCCTACCTTCTATTGACCCTTATGACTCATCAGTAGGAAAGATTTGTTTCTCTTTTGGTGATACGAACCTTGTTTCAGCAGGATGTTGTACCTTATGTCATGCCTTATTGGAATGGATTTATTGATAATAACTGTTGGAAAAAGTTTGGATGTTGCCACACACCTACTTGTTAACAAAATTAAGGAAGTTTCCTTTAAAATGATTCATAAATATTATCCTGCCAACCACTATATGAAGAAGTTTAAGGAAAACATCAACTCAAATTGCTCCTTTTGTAATGACCACCCAGAAACAGTGTTGCATCCTTTTTGGCATTGTATTCATGTAACTGTGGCAAGACATCAGTAGATTTATAATTTAACATATTTATGAAGATTTTACACTATTGTGGATAGATGTACTGCTTGGAATCTTTACCTACGATAGAAATAAGCTGAAACATTTTTATGTAATTCATTTCATTATTCTTTTGGCCAAATTTCATATACACAATTGTAAATTTACAAACAAAAAAAAACATTTTCTTACCCTACAAAAATAAATGTAACTGTATTTTAAGACAGTTAAATACTCTACTAACAAAAAAGCTGTTAGAATTGTAAGGGTATGTATGTCCCTTAAGGTCCTTGTGTAATTGTAATGTGATATTGTACCCCTGAGCTCGATTGTCCATTGTATATAATCTATATATACTTGTGTTCCCTCATGTACTTTCTGTATTGATTGTTGTTAAAAATAAATAAAGAAAATCCCAAAATATACATATTTCACCTCACATGACCATTGCGGACATGATGCATGGTGGATGCAAAACAATTTATCTCTAATAATTTAATAACAATGAGATGGGTCCATGTAGTAGTTCCAGAAAATAATATATATTTACAAAATTACCAAGTAGATGACCTGGAAGGCAAGACAAATCAAAATGGCATTCATGTAAGAAATGGTCTGTTATCAAACTCCTGGTTCAGATTTCTAGGAGACATGGTACACAAACGATGACTCCAATACAATTCTCTTCTCAATAATAGATTATCAGTATCTGCCCACCATCCTAGAAGTCTCAACATGTTCGATGACAATGTGTCTCAAAGAGCTAATGTTGTGACGAGTCACCATGATATGCGCAGCCAAAGGCTTTCTCTGGTCAAGGGTGCTGATATTACTCCTGTGTTCTGCTTTCCTTGTTTTCAAAGCTCGTTTTGTTGTTCCTACATTGCATAGACCACACATACACTTGATCAGGTATATCACATTTTTTCAAACGTGATGATGCCCTTATCTTAATGGCCTTCACAGTAGGATAATTGAACATTGTGCATTTGTTTGTAAAGTTACACTGGGTACATCTGCCACATCTATAGTTACTGTTCGGCACATTGTCTAGAAAGATACTACGTGGCACTGGTGGAAGATCAGACCCCACCACCATTTGACTGATGTTGTGGGCGCGTCTGAAGACCTACCCTCGGGTTCCTTTAAACGTCTTTTCCAGTTGTGGATCAGTGCTCGAGATGTGTTTTTATTTTTTTTAATGATGTGGTCAAACTGTTTACTCAGTGGGGAGTATTGAAGGAAGCATTGAATGTGTTGGTCAGGAGGGTGGGACGTTTTGGGCGTGAGGCTGTCATCCTGGGTCATATTTTTACAACGTTCCCTTGGATTTTGCTGACTTTATTAAGGAAGCTGTGATTGGAACACTAGGTCAAGTAGCTAGTTGATTTTTAAAAAATTGTAAAATTTTATTTTACCTTTTTTATACAGGTTTTTTCTCATTGAGATTATCTCTTTTCCAAGAGACATGGTCCAATAGCAGCAGGGGGAACAACTTTTCAGACAAAACACCTTAAACACTACATTAAACAAAACTATAAACACACATACAGTACAACAATTACATATTACATTAAAAACACAAACATCTTGACTAAAAACGGCTGGCCTAAAAACAATTACTCTTCTATGATATATACATCGAACAAGTGTTTAAACTCCACCAACAAAACTAGATCATCACATTTTAAAATGTTCAGGAGAGAATTCCAGGACCACGGTGCTAAGTAACAAACTATTTCTACCATGACCTGTCCTAATTTTTGGTACTGTTAGAAGCAAATCAGAATGGGACTGTAATTGATATTTATTTACTGACCTGACTAGAAAAGAACAGAGGTAAAATGGCATTTTACCCAATATGGCCTTATAAATCAGTGTATACCAGTGTTTAAGCCTACGCAAGGTCAATGACGACCAGCCAACAGCGCACAATGATGTGTTAGACGTTTCTGATTTGTAATGAACCCGAGGGCTGCATGATACACTGAATCAAGTGCTCTCAGGGTAGTGGCTGAGGCCTGCATATATTTAACATCACTAAAATCAAAAACCGACAGTAATGTACATCGTACCAGCTCCTTCCTGGCCTCAAAAGAAAAACGGGCCTTATGCCGGTAATAAAATCCTATTTTCAGCTTGAGCTTCCTTATCAAGTTCTCTACATGCACAGTTGAAGCTCAGCTTATCATCAACCCACACACCCACATATTTGTACACTAACTTGATTGTGGGTTGCCTTGTGATCAACTGTATGTGAAGGAAGACAATGTGGACCTACTACCTGTGTAAGTTCATGTTCCTTTGCCTTTTACTACCCAATTAGTTACTGTTTGACACTGGCTAACAAATGCCATCTGAAAAAACATGGATCAATTGGGTCAACTTTAAGAGACCCTAGACTACTGTTGTCTGTTTCCTTATTTTTTTTTTGCCTCTTGCCAGGCTGTCATTGTAAATAAGAATTTGTTCTTAATTGACTGCCCCCAGGTAAAATAAACACCACTACGCATTCTAACTCTAAAATGCAACTGAGTTGTTGGGACACATTTCAGTTTTGGTACTGTAATATTTCATACTTCCTCTGTCCGTCTTTCCTCATCTCTTAAGAAATCCTGAATGGAGTTATCAAAAGTGTGAAGAAGGATGGAGAATGGAAGGTATTGTAAAAAGTATTTAGCGTTGCTCTGAAAAGATCCAGGTCAAAATACATAATGTCTTACTATGTTAAATTGTCTTTCATGATAGCCTAATGATCAATTGAATATTAATTGATAATGGCCATCTCTGTTTGTCCAGGTGCTCATTGTGGACCACATCAGCATGCGAATCCTGTCCTCCTGCTGCAAGATGTCAGATATCATGGCAGAGGGGGTGACTAGTAAGTGTTAGGATCGGATGGCCAGTGGGCTAGGCTACTTGTATTTGTCAACAACTATTTATTATATCAAGGGACACCCCAGGCTTCGTTCTAAACTAGGGTCAGAGTAGACCTGGGTTCAAACAGTGTTTGTTTTCTTTCAAATACTTAAGCTGTGCTTGACTGCGCTTGTCTGGTGCAATGGAATAAATGGCCCCAAAAGTATAAACCCAACCCCTCCCATCTGGCACTCGAGACAGGCTCAATTAAACGGTATTTGAAATAAACTATTTGAACGCCCGGTATGGGTCATAGTGTGAGGAAGTGAGTGTCTGTGGAGGTGTTCTTCAGTTAGGATGTACAGTGACTAACTTATCTTCCTTTTCCTCCCACAGTTGTGGAGGACATCAACAAGTGCAGGGAACCCATCTCCAGCCTGGAGGCCATTTATCTGATCTCTCCTTCAAAGAAGGTGAGAAGTGTTTCCCCTGTCATTCCTACTTTCACTGTCATCAACTGCCAGATTCTGTATTGCTGTAAAGCCATCTCATGCTCTTCCTCTTTTTCTCTCTCACCTGTGTGTGTGTGCGGATGTTCTCAGTCAGTTCATGCTCTTATCAATGACTTCAAAGAGATTGCTTTCACCTACAAAGCGGCGCACATCTTCTTTACAGACAGTAAGACCATTTGTTTTGAAGTGTTAGAAAACTACTCTTCCCTCGTCTGATACAAAAAATGTAGTGTTTTGTCATTCTGGTCATGTCTCGAAAGGAGATTCTAAATCTTAATGAGATGGACCTTGTAAATTTACTAAAAGCATGAATGTTTTAAAATAATTCTAAGTAACAGTTGGTTTTGTGCCAATCACCTATCCTGCAGATTGCCCAGATGCTCTGTTTGCTGACATTGGGAGGTCCAGAGTTGCCAGAGTCATCAAGACTCTGAAGGAGATCAACGTGGCTTTCCTGCCGTACGAATCCCAGGTGGGTAACTACCTACAGCACCTTCTTTGAACTTCACTCAACTCTGGTCGCATCTTGCCGCCTCCCATCGAAAAATACACATTTTATGGTAGTTTGATCGCTCTAAGGAGTATCCTGTGAAAATGCCCAGTAAGTAAGCTCTCGGTCTCACTCCCTCATGCCCTTCCTCTCCCTTCACTATTCTAGGTATTTTCCCTTGACGATCCCAGCTCCCTGCACTTGTTCTACAGTCCAGTTGGAGATGGGAATAAAGACAGAATGATGGAGACTCTGGCAGAGCAGATCGCCACCCTCTGTGACACCCTGAAGGAGTACCCTGCCATCCGCTACCGCAGGTACCTATACACACCATACCTTAACTTAGACATGTCGGATAAATACAGGCATGCAAGTGCAACCAGAGGTTTCAGTGGCAATTGGGTGCTCATCTGAGATACTTTTGGTCCTCCAATAGTGGAAAAAGATAGCAATACCCCAACTGGATCGCGAATTGTCACTTTTTCAAAGCTCATCACACAGGTCTTGCATAGCGAGCCTGTCTTCAATGGTCTTTTTGTATGTCTTTTTCTCTTGGGTACAGTGCCTTGCCAAAGTATTCATCCCTCTTGGCGTTTTTCCTATTTTGTTGCATTACACCCTGTAATTTAAATTGATTTTTATTTGAATTTCATGTAATGGACATACACAAAATAGCCAAAATTGGTGAAATCAAAAAAAGAATAAAATTCAAACAAATAAAAAACAGAAAAGTGGTGCATGCATATGTATTCACCCCCTTTGCTATGAAGACCCTAAATAAGATCTGGTACAACCAATTACCTTCAGTAGTCACACAATTAGTTAGATTGCATGCAGGTGGACTTTAAGTGTCACATGATCTCAGTGTATATATACAACTGTTCTGAAAGGCCCCAGAATCTGCAAGGGGCACCACCAAGCAAGCGGCACCATGAAGACCAAGGAGCTCTCCAAACAGGTCAGGGACAACGTTGTGGAGAAGTACAGATCAGGGTTGGGTTATAAAAAAATATCTGAAACTTTGAAAAATATCTGAAACTTTGAACATCCCACGGATGTATAAATGTATAGAATATGGCACCATAACAAACGTGCCAAGAGGGGGCCGCCCACCAAAACTCACGGACCAGGCAAGGAGGGCATTAATCAGAGAGGCAACAAAGAGACCAAAGCTAGCCCTGAAGGAGATGCAAAGCTCCACAGCGGAGATTGGAGTATCTGTCCATAGGATCACTTTAAGCCGTACACTCCACAGAGCTGGGCTTTACGGAAGAGTGGCAGAAAAAAAGCCATTGCTTAATGAAAAAATAAGCAAACATGTTTGGTGTTTGCCAAAAGGCAGGTGGGAGACTCCCTAAACATATGGAAGAAGGTACTCTGGTCAGATGAGACTAAAATTTAGGAAAATGCAATGTCTGGCGCAAACCCAACACGTAAAATCACCCAGAGAATAGTGAAACATGGTGGTGGTGGCAGCAGCATCATGCTGTGGGGATGTTTTTCATCGGCAGGGACTGGGAAACGGGTAGGAATTGAAGGAATGATGGATGGTGCAAAATACAGGGACATTCTTGAGGGAAACCTGTTTCAGTCTTCCAGAGATTTGAGACTGGGATGGAGGTTCACCTTCCAGCAGGAAAATGACCCTAAACATACTGTTAAGCAACACTCAAGTGGTTTAAGGGGAAACATTTAAATGTCTTGGAATGGCCTAGTCAAAGCCCAGACCTCAATCCAATTGAGAATCTGTGGTATAACTTAAAGATTGCTGTACACCAGCGGAACTCATCCAACTTGAAGTAGCTGGAGCAGTTTTGCCTTGAAGAATGGGCAAAAATCCCAGTGGCTAGATGTGCCAAGCTTATAGAGACATACCCCAAGATACTTGCAGCTGTAATTGCTGCAAAAGGTGGCTCTACCAAGTATTGACTTTGGGGGGATGAATAGTTAGGCACGCTCAATTTTTTTTTTTTTTTTTTTGTCTTATTTCTTGTTTGTTTAACAATTAGTATTTTGCATCTTCAAAGTCGTAGGCGTGTTGTGTAAATCAAATGATACAACCCCCCCCAAAAATCTATTTTAATTCCAGGTTGTAAGGCAACAAAATAGGAAAAATGCCAAGGGGAATGAATACTTTCACAAGCCACTGTACTTGAGTGTCTCTGCTAGTTCAGTTGCAAGTTACCCTCTCTTTCTCTCCCTCCCTCTATCATAGCGGTTCTGAGGAGAATGCTAGACTGGCTGAGGAGGTGTATCAGCGTCTGAACGCCCATAAAGCAGACAACCCCAGCATGGGAGAGGTGAGGAGACACCAATGCCTCACCACCTCATGCAATACACAACACTTCTTTACAGTACTAATAGTACCATGTCTGCTTGGTTCAAAATGACCATTCACTTTGTCTTTATGATACTAGGATTAATATATGATTATTGAAACATTTTGGAAGTCTTACATCTGTGAGTTTCTCATAGCTACTTCTACTTTCTGACTTGATTTCCTGTTATCTTTCACACTCTCTGCTCGGCTGCATTTTCTCTCCTTTTCTGTCTTTCCTAGCTGGCATTTCCTTAAGCTTGTGTTGGACTTCTGAAGGCATGTATTCATTTGATATCATTTCTGCTCTTATCTTCTCCATGGTCTCTCTGCCTCAGTACCAGCACAGTAATACAATTTTCACACTATCGTGCAGAACTGTACTATGCTGGCTTGGATGTGTTTTTTTTCACAACAAAATATCCACTGTGGTGGGTGCATAAAGCAGGCCAGTGCAGTACAGTGTGAAATGGGTATTAGAATACACAAGGAATATATATTTTGTTGTTATTGGGGTTGTACTTTAAGGGGGGGAACTATTCTGAATGTGGTAAAGTCTGATAGTGGCACTAACTGAGTGACTTGTTGGTTAAACCTGTTACCCAAAAGCATTCCTGACATTCTATTGTGGAGCTAGAGGCAATAGATTTGACCTAAAATAATGTCCTTTCTGCCAAAGCATTGAAGTGGTTAACTGGTAATTCATGTTTTTATTTTAATTTTATTTTACCCCCTTTTCTCCCCAATTTCGTGGTATCCGATTGTTTTTTTTAGTAATTACTATCTTGTCTCATCGCTACAACTCCCGTACGGAGCTCGGGAGAGACGAAGGTCGAAAGACATGCGTCCTCCGAAACACAACCCAACCACTGCTTCTTAACACAGCGTGCATCCAACCCGGAAGCCAGCCCGCACCAATGTGTCGGAGGAAACACAGTGCACCTGGCAACCTTGGTTAGCGCGCACTGCGCCCGGCCCATCACAGGAGTCACTGGTGCGCGATGAGACAAGGCGCGAACCCAAAGTCTCTGGTGGCCCAGCTAGCGCTGTGATGCAGTGCCCTAGACCACTGCGCCACCCGGGAGGCTATAAGTTACATTTCTAGGTATCATTTCTTGCCCTGACATGAAATGTCTGATGCGTTTTCAGGGTCCTGACAAGGCCAGGTCACAGCTATTAATTGTGGATCGTGGCTTTGACCCCATCTCTCCCATTCTGCACGAGCTGACTTTCCAGGCCATGGTCTATGACCTTCTGGACATCAAACAGGACATCTACAAGTAGGCTTAGTTTGGCAACCTATTCCCAATATAGTGCACTACTTTTGACCAGGGCCTATGATGAACATACGGAAAATGCTATACAGACACTCCTGACCTGCAAAACAATTCTTAATTTCAGAATTGTTTAAGGGTTAGTTTTACATTTCAGTTAGTCATTTTACAGGTTAGGAGTATAACCTTTCTCCGACATTATTATTGTTAATGTAGCTATACATAGTACAAATGTATATTTACCTTCTAATTATGATATGTATCTCTCATATGGTATCCCTGTATAATACAATCCCTGTGTGTTGTAGATATCAGACGACTGGGATCGGGGACTCTAAGGAGAAGGAGGTTCTTCTGGACGAAGACGATGAGCTGTGGATCCAGCTGAGACACATGCACATAGCTGACGTCACCAAGTAAGACACACAATCATCAAGATTGCATACAACTAGTGTTTTTAACTAATCTAACCTCGACCAATAAGAGGTGATATGATCCAGAGTTGGTTGAGGTAAGTTTCGTGTTCTATTCAGGAAGTGAATTATAGAAATGTATATCATGAATACGCTTTCTTAATTGAACACTGAATTGAACCCAACCCTGGTATAGTCTTTGTCAGATGTTGATGCTCATTGTTCGTGTTCCAGGAAAGTGACGGAGCTGCTGCGTGTGTTCTGTGAGAGCAAGAGGATGTCCACTGATAAGGCCAATATCAAAGACCTGTCTCAGATGTTGAAGAAGATGCCACAGTACCAGAAGGAACTCAGCTTGGTGGGTATTCCTCGTCTTTCCATCTAAAATCAGTTGATTGGTTGAGACTGGCTTTCATGTCTCTCCAGTGATCACATACTGTCAGTCTAAATGTCAACACGTGTTCTATTCCCATTTAATAGCATATAGAAAAGCACCTGGGTGTTTTGTCAAAGACATGGGCCATGTTCCCAATGTCTTTACTAGCAAACAGTATGTTCTTTACCTGCTCCGCTGAAAGCTTAGTGCAAGCTACTGTTGTGTCATTAATGTGTTTGGCTGTTATTTTCTAACATGATTACATACCACGTTCAATTATTACGTGATTAAATTAATCATATAACAATTAAGTATTAATCTGGGGCACCACAGAAAGTTATTTAACGCGTTACTATCTCCCGACTAAACTCTAAAGATATAAATATCTCTTACATCAGTCAGTCAATTCATTAATTCTTATTTACCATCAGTCTTGTTCTGAATGTCGCCTATGATCCTCACCCAAAAGGGCAAGTCATTGTTCTCGGGCGTGAGCTGCACATAAAAAAACCTGTGAATTTTACACTCAAGGGGTGTGTGATTTAAATGAATAGGAGCGTATTACCCTCTGCAAACATTGCGCATCCGGTGTAGCAGGCCACTTTTATAATGCATGCCCAGTAGCATTTCTTCATTCTACTGTGCCTTCAGAAAGTATTCACACTCATTAACTTTTTCCACATTTTGTTTTGTTACAGCCTGAATTTGAAATTGATTAAATTAAAATGTTGTCACTGGCCTACACACAATACTCCACAATGTAAAATTGTGTTGAGTATTCAACCCCTTGGTTATGGCAAGCCTAAATATGTTCAGGAGTAAACATTTGCTTAAGTTACACAAGTTGCATGGATTCACTCTGTGTGCAATAATAGTGTTTATGATTTTTGAATGACTACCTCATCTTTGTACCAAACAAAATTATCTGTAAGGTCCCTCAGTTGGGCAGTAAATTTCAAACACAGATTCAACCACAAAGACCAGGGATGTTTTCAAATGCCTCGCAAAGAAGGGCCACCTATTGGTAGATGGGTAAAAAAACAAAATAATACAGACACTGAATATCCCTTTGAGCATGGTGGTTATTAATTACACTTTGTATGGTGTATCAATCCACCCAGCCACTACACACATACAGGAGTCCTTCCTAACTCAGTTGCCGGAGAGGAAGGAAACCACTCAGGGATTTCACCATGTTACAGAATTTATTTGCTGTTTATATAAGAAAATTAGGGATGGATCAACAACATTGTAGTTACTCCACAATACTAACCTAATTGACAGAGTGAAATGAAGGAAGCCTGTACAGAGTAATCTTTAAGGACTGGGTAATTTTTCAGGATTAAAAAATAAATGGAATGGAGCTAAGAACAGGCAAAATCCTAGAGGAAAAGCTAGTTTGGTCTGCTCTCCACCAGACACTGGGAGGTTAATTTACCTTTCAGCTGGAGAATAACCTAAAACACAAAACCAAATCTACACTGGTGTTGCTTACCAAGAAGACAGTGAATGTTCCTGAGTTGCCGAGTTAGTTTAGACTTAAATCTGTCAAGACCTGAAAATGGTTGTCTAGCAATGATCAGCAACCAATTTGACAGATCTTGGAAGAATTTTGAAATTAATAATTGGGAAATGTTGCACAATCCAGATTTGGAAAGCTCTTAGAGACTTACCAAGAAAGACCCACAGCTGTATAATCAAAGGTACTTCTACAAAGTATTGACTCAGGGGTGTGAATACTTGTGTAAATGAGATACTGTATTTCACCCCCCACACACAATTTAAATATGTCTAAAAACATGTTTTGATTGTGTCATTATGGGGTAGTGTGTGTGTGTGTGTGTGTGTGTGTAGATGGGTGAGAAACTACAATTTATCCATTTGAATTTCAGGCTGTAACAACAAAGTGGAGTATTATTATAGTGTGGAGTGATGACATCAACTTTTTATTAGTTAATAAGTAATGTTTGATTGCAGTACTCCACTCACCTGCACCTGGCTGAGGCCTGCATGAAGAAATTCAAAGCCTCGGTGGACAAGCTGTGTGAGGTGGAACAGGTCAGTGTTGCCACAAGTCCCAAATGGCACCCTATTCTCTATATAGTGCACTACGTTTGACCAAGACCCACAGGGATCTGATCAAAGTAGTACACTATATAGGGAATAGGGTGCTGTCAAGCTCCCTCCCTCTCTTATGAAACCATATGCAAATGACCTGGCAGGTACTCCCAGGAGCATGTTTTTGATTCTCGGAAGTGTAAAAAAGGCTATTTTTATTCAACCTTTTAACCAGCAAGACCCTTGAGATGAATCATCTCTTTTTCAAGAGTGACCTATAGCATTTTAATTATGTTTGTGTTCTGTAATTTTCCCATCTTTCCTGACATCCGTTCTACACTGAAATGTTTATTTTCCCAAACTGATATCTTCATCCGTTTTCTATATAATATATTTTTTTAAAGAATGTCTTGAATAATCAAATCCCTGGTTGTTAGCCTTAGGTGGTTAAACCATGAATGACCAGGTCACCATGATGTTGTGTAATATATTTAGTACTATCGTATCATATAATAATACTCACCCCATCTAGCCTCCACTGGGGTGCTGACCTCCCCACGTTCCCATCTCTATTTTTACCTCTCTGAGTCTCATAAAAGCTTCATAGGCTGCTGCTTCCCAAATGGCACGCTATTCTCTAGTGCACTACTTTTGACCAGTGCTTACTTTTGACCAGAGCCCTGTGTGTCCTGGTCAAAAGTAGTGCACTATATAGGGCATAGGGTGCCATTTGAGACTCAGACATTGTCTGACGCTTTCTGGCGGCCTAGTGGGCATCCACTTCACTAATGTTGTGTAAAGGGCTTGAGACGAGACGTGTCGCACACCTTGATCAACTGTCCCCCTCTGAACCTACAGTAATGCACAGGAAGCTGTTATGCCATTATGTCAAGTCTTTTAAAAACCATTCATGTTGCCAGGCTGTTATTACAACATCCATCCATCCATGTCTTCCAGAAATCTTACACCATAAGGCATCAAACATCTCTATAACCTCTTTCCCTTCCTAGTTCCCAGAACAGCTCCTACTTTCTCCCTCAACACAATTACTACATCCCAAATGGCACCCTAGTCTTTATTTAGTGCATTACTAATAGCGTGCCATTTGGGATGCAAGCATTGCTTTGGTCTTAATAGTTCTAATAGCTCCGCACAGGTTTGTTTTTGATAATCTCTAATATAGTCGGTTTAGTGGTCGATCATTTGAAACATTCCTAACATGTCCAGGAGTGATGTAATCTGGGTCTGGTTGTGGGATTATGATCTGAAGTGTTAATGCAGTGATGTAGCTTGGGAGAACTTAAAGGCATCATTCTTTGTTGATTGTTTTCCCCCATATGTTTCCCAGGACCTGGCCATGGGGACTGATGTAGATGGGGAACCCCTGAAGGATGCCATGAAGAGCATCGTCCCTGTACTCCTCAACACCGACATCGACCCCTACGACAAGATCCGCATCATACTCCTCTATATCTTCCACAAGAAGAAGGGTAGGTCAACAGAATGGCACTGGCTGCATGATCCCAATGTCTGCTTTCTGTCAGTGCATTGTCAAGATACACACAGCAGGTACAGCAATATGAGTGTTTCTAATATGATATGACACAGCTACTACTCTCCACATGGCTGCTATTGAAATTAAAGAGGAGCAGATGGGGATCTTTAAGTTGAGCATTTGGCTCCTCTCTGTATATAATGGTGGTCTCTGTGGTTACTATTGATCCTCGTGGAATGACAACAGGCTAGCTAAAGAAGCAGTTTTGATTAGGCTAACTTGGTGATGAGTCGTCATTACATTCTCCAGCTCTACTCTGTATAACGGTGGCCTCCTCACACACAGGCATTGGAGAGGAGAACCTGACCAAGTTAATCCAGCACGCCAACGTGCAGGCAAACAGCAACATCATCACCAACCTACAGCACCTGGGCTGCCCCATCATCGCAGGGGTCAGTAGGGCTCTGTCTGTCTGTCCCTCTCTCGCTCTGTCCAACTGTCTGTCTCTGTTGCTCTCTCTCACACATTGAACAATTGCATCTCTTTACAGTGAAGCCTTTTTTCTCTTGTTTATATTTGAATTATGTGAAATGTTTCAGGCTCCCAATGCTGGGAAAACACTGCCTGAGAAGAAAGAGCACAAGGAGAGCACGTACCAGCTCTCCCGATGGACACCCACCATCAAAGATGTGATGGAGGTATGGAAGAGGAAGGATAGACAGACAGTGTGGTAGAGGACTTCACTGGTCCAAAATGTTGGACCTGTTCTGAAATGGGCCTGGGGATTTCCCACCCGGACCCGATATGTGTATATATATTTTTTCAATATAGAGACACTTTCCGAACGGACCCGGGACAAGTAGACCCGTTCCATATAGACCTGGTCGGATCCAGACTCGGTCGGATCCGAATGAGGGAAGCAGCAGAAAAGTACATTTTTAAGATACTTCATTAACAAGAGCTGATAAAGTGTGAGGAAGAGAGGTGGCTCTCTAGCAGGGGCCGTGCTTGTGTGTCTGAACTGTGAGTGAAGGAGAGACTCCAAGAAAGACTTGTACTATAGTAGATTAATGGCAGCCATAGTTAGGTTATTTATCATTCAATATGATATAGTTCAATATACATAGTACCTGTCTTGACTGCATCAAACATGAAGCTAGTCTAATTGAGGCTGCATGTACTTTCTCGTCTTACTCAGTTACAAATAACTCCATTCAGATTATTACGTAGCAAGCCTACCTCTTGGTCGGTGTAGCCTTTCGTTCTCCTTTAACAATGAATTCCGTTATTTTAATTCCATTGATTAGATATCTCCCAACTTTTGCCAGACACGGAGGCTCTGACTGTAGCCAATTGCAGCTTTGATGACTTATGCTTGGCCAACAACAAGCTCCAGGCGCCGCTCTTGTGGAAAGCAACATCAATTATACAATTTCTGAGAAGTCTCATTCACACCATTCGGGACCATTCGGACCTGTATGGGTCCTTCTGGACAAATGACTTCTACCGTGACAATAATATAAGATAAGACCCGTGACATTATTTACAGTTCTGGATCCGGATCGGGTATTTTGATACAGGTGGATCTGTGAACAGCTGACTGAAAACAGGATGGCCGGGCAGTAGTGCAGTTGAGTCCGTTTTGGTGGATTCTAAACAAAGTGATTAAACTTTGTTGCTCCTTACTGAAACAAGCAACAAAACACCCCCCACAATGCAGCAGCACACAGAAATAAAATGAATAGAAGTGGCTTGGAACCTATAACCTTGGCAATTTGACTAGTAAACTCATGGGTACACTCGCAATGACTTCCTGATATAGACCCAGTCGGTATTAGAACGTCGCGACCCTGCCCGTCTGTGTGGAAGACAACCTGTGGTTACCCCAGTGGCTCACAGCAAAAACATTTTTCGCAATTTCCTTGTTTTAGTCAATTACAAAAATACATTGAAGAAAAGTACTAAATGTCTAAAGATTACGTTTCAACATTGCCTACTCTCTTGCATTCTCACTACTTAGAAATAAACGCAAGGCTTCCCACATCCCCTTTTCTGTCTTGACGGTGCTAGCTAGCCAGCAGCGACTTGAGTGAGAGTACTAGCTACCGACTGGAACATTAAGCTAGCGAAGACCAACAACACAAACAAACAGACTATACAAGTAGTGAGTGGAGTTACAAACGGACTGTACTAAACAAGTTAAATGTCTTGTGATTAAATGTTTTCCACACACCTACTTTTTGACTTGGCTACATGTACATTGAGCAACACAGCAGCTTTTCTGCATGTTTTGTTGTTTCTGTATAACAAAACAAATCCTGTACAATGGGGAATAACAGGAAAGAAGTTTGGTTTTCCCCAATTTGTGGGCGTGGTCAAATTCCTTATTACATGAGAACTGACTGGTACTATTGTGAGGCAATATTTCCATGATAATAAAGAATGTTCATTCAAAAATGTTTAACTGATGTGGCTTATGCAATGGAATGTGTTTTTTGTAAGGTCAGCTGAGTTGAATCAACAATTGATGGGTACACTTCCTGCTTTGCTTCTATGGGTACATTGGCAATGGCCGCCAGTCCACCCATTATGCCATCATTGACTTGAATAGGGACGCCTGTTCTATTCGTTCTATTTCTATGGCAGCACATGCAGTCAGAAGGAGATTATTGAAAGTATTTTATTATATGTTTTGCTATTTGAAAGGTTATCCAAAGGCCATGACTGTCACAGCCCAAGTCTGACCAACCCTGTCTGTCTATTTTCCCAGAATGCCATAACAGACAAGCTGGACAGGAAGCAGTGGCCGTTCATCTCTGACCCTGCCCCCATTAACACCATGCAGACGACTGTCAGGTGTGTGTGTGTGTATACACCATGGGGGGGGGGGGGCACACAACATGGAAGGGGTGGGGCTGAGCCAGGGACAGAGACAGAAGGGTCACATACATTAACACTTTATCCTCACTTGTCATCTTGAAAATAGAGCTTTGCTGTAGTTATGTGAGCTGGAGAGGTGAACAGTTAGTTGATCCAAGCTGCCATTAGACAGCCTGTGAATAATCTCCCCTGCCCCATACCAGGAGTTATTTTATTTTTAGTTTGTTGACATCGCTTGTTCATGTTGTTCAGTGCATTTTGAAAGTATTCAGACCCCTTGACTTTTTCCATGTTTGTAATGTTATAGCCTTAATTCTAAAATGTATTAATCAATTTTTTTTATCAATCTACACACACAATACCCCAAAAGGACAAAAACATGTTTTTTTATTTATAAATTAGCAAACATCTCTAAAAACCGACTCCTTATTTGCATAACTATTCAGACCCTTTGCTATGAGACTTGAAATTGAGCTCAGGTTCATCCTGTTTTCATTGATCATCCTTGATGTTTCTACAACAAATGCTGACGCTCCAGATACTCAACTGTTGTTTTGATTAGACTAGTTTTCAGCTGGGCTAACATACAGTTGAAGTCGGAAATTTACCTACACTTAGGTTGGAGCCATTAACTCGGTTTTCCACCACTCCACAAATGTCTTGTTAACAAACTATAATTTTAGCAAGTCGGTTAGGACATCTACTTTTGTGCATGACACAAGTAATTGTTCCAACAATTGTTTACAGACTATTTCACTTATAATTCACTGTATCACAATTTCAGTGGGTCAGAAGTTTACATACACTAAGTTGACTGTGCCCTTTAAACAGCTTGGAAAATTTCAGAAAATGATGTCATGGTTTTAGAAGCTTCTGATAGGCTAATTGACATCATTTGAGTCAATTGGAGGTGTATCTGTGGATGTATTTCAAGGCCTACCTTCAAACTCAGTGCCTCTTTGCTTGACATCATGGGAAAATCAAAAGAAATCAGCCAAGACCTCATGAAAAAACTTTGTAGACCTCCACAATTCTGGTTCATCCTTGGGCGCAATTTCCAAATGCCTGAAGGTACCACGCTCATCTGTACTAACAATATTATGCAAGTATAAACACCATGGGACCACGCAGCTGTCATACCGCTCAGGAAGGAGACACGTTCTGTCTCCTAGAGATGAACGTACTTTGGTGTGAAAAGTGCAAATCGATCCCAGAACAGCAGCAGAGGAGCTTGTGAAGATGTTGGAGGAAACGGGTAAAAAAGTATAACCTGAAAGGCCGCTCAGCAAGGAAGAAGCCACTGCTCCAAAACCGCCATTTAAAAAAAGCCAGACTACGGTTTGCATCTGCTCATGGGGACAAAGATTGTACTTTTTAGAGAAATGTCCTCTGGTCTGATGAAACAAAAATAGAAGTGTTTGGCCATAGTGAACATTGTTATGTTTGGAGGAAAAAGCGGGAGGCTTGCAAGCCGAAGAACACCATCCCTATAGTGAAGCACGGGGGTGGCAGCATCATGTTGTGGGGGTGCTTTGCTGCAGGAGGGACTGGTGCACTTCACAAAATAGATGAAATCATGAGGACGGAAAATGATGTGGATATATTGAAGCAACATCTCAAGACATCAGTCAGGAAGTTAAAAGCTTGGTTCCAAATGGACAATGACCCCAAGCATACTTCCAAAGTTGTGGCAAAATGGCTTAAGGACAACAAAGTCAAGGTATTGGAGTGGCCATCACAAAGCCCTGACCTCAATCCTATAGAACATGTAATGGCAGAACTGAAAAAGCGTGTGCGAGCAAGGAGGACTACAAACCTGACTCAGTTACACAAGCTCTGTCAGAAGGAATGGGCCAAAATTCACCCAACTTATTGTGGGAATCTTGTGGAAGGCTACCCGAAATGTTTGACCCAAGTTAAACAATTTAAAGGCAATGCAACCAAATACTAATTGAGTGTATGTAAACTTCTGACCCACTGGGAATGTGATGAAATAAATAAAAGCACAAATAAATAGTTCTCTCTACTGTTATTCTGACATTTCACATTCGTAAAATAAAGTGGTGATCCTAATTGACCTAAAACAGGATTTTTACGAGGATTAAATGTCAGGAATTGTGAAACACCTTAGCCAAATAAATGTATGTAAACTTCTGACTTCAACTGTAATTGCAAAAGGGTTTTCTAATGATCAATTTGTCTTTTTTAAATGATACACATGGATTAGCTAACACAACGTGTCATTGGAACACAGGAGTGATGGTTGCTGATAATGGGCCTCTGTACACCTTTGTAGATATTCCATTAAAAAAAATCTGCCGTTTCCAGCTACAATAGTCATTTGCAACATTAACAATGTCTACTCTGTATTTCTGATAAATTTTGATGGACAAAAATGCCGACGTGACTCAACTTTTGAATGGTAGTCTACATGTGTTATTTTATTTTGCTGCCGCAGATAATCTGTACATAATTAGGTATCTATATGTTTTACATTTATATCATACTGCAGCAGTGCTCGGTTTGGACAATGGCACAAGAACAAGTCTCCAACGGAGTATCGTTCTGGCCCTCGGCTCATCATCTTCATGATCGGAGGTGTGTCCCACTCTGAGATGCGCTCCGCCTACGAGGTCACTCGAGCCACCGACGGAAAATGGGAGGTCCTGATTGGTAAGGAACACAATAGTTGGACTGAACCTTAATAGTGTACACTTTATTTTATTTAACATTTTCTTTAACCAGGCAAGGCAGTTTAATTGTTTTATTTTATTTACAATGATGACACACCATGTACCCTCGTTTGGATTCCCCTGCTGGTGGCGCTAAAAGATCCTACAGTGCCTTCAGAAAGTATTCATACTCCTTGACTTATTCCACATTTTGTTGTGTTACATGTAATCCATTTTCAATTCAGGCTGTTTTTTCTTCTTCTACACAATACCCCATAATGAGAAGGTGGAAACATGTTTTCAGACATTTTTGCCAATGTATTGAAAATGAAATGTATAGAAATATATCTAATTTACTTAAGTATTCACACCCCTGAGTCAATACTTTGTAGAAGCACCTTACACCTCTGGGTAAGTCTCTAAGAGCTTTCCACACCTGGATTGTGCATTTTGTATGTTTATTATTTTCAAAATTCTTCAAGCTCTGTCAAATTGTTTGTTGATCATGGCTAGACAACCATTTTTCAGGTCTTGCTGTAGATTTAAGTCAAAACTGTAACTCGGCCACTCGGGAACATTCATTGTCTTCTTGGTAAGCAACTCCAGTGTAGATTTGGCCTTGTGTTTTAGGTTATTGTCCTGCTGTCAAGTTGAAGCAGACTGAACCAGGTCGGACACAAAAAAAAATCCCAAGTGGGTGTGTCTATGCCTTCCCAGGCCCACCCATGGCTGTGCCCAAACCATTCATGTGAAATCCATAGATTAGAGCCTAATTTATTTATTTCAATTGACTGATTTCCTTATATGAACTGTATCTCTGTAAAATCTTTGAAATTGTTGCATGTTGCGTTTATTTTTAATCAGTACACAATGTTGTTGATCCATCCTCAATTTTATCCTATCACAGCCATTAAACTCTAACTGTTTTAATGTCACCATTGGCCTCATGGTGAAATTCCTGAGCGGTTTCCTTCCTCTTCGGCAACTGAGTTAGGAATGACGCCTGTATCTTTGTAGTGACCGGGTGTACTGATACGCCATCCAAAGTGTAATTTAATAACTTCACCACACTCAAAGGGATGTCTGCTTTTATTTTTTTTATTTTTTTTACCCATCTCCCAATAGGTGCCTTTCTTTGTGAGGCACCTCTGGTTGTTGTGGTTGAATCTGTGTTTGAAATTCCCTGCTCAACTGTGGTACCTTACAATTATCTGTGTGGGGTAGAGAGATGAGGTAGTCCTTCAAAAATCATGATGAACACTATTATTGCACACAGTGAGTCCATGCAACTTATTATGTGACTTGTTAAGCACATTTTTTATTCCTGAACCTATTTAGGCTTTCAATAGCAAAAGGGTTGAATACTTATTTACTCAAGACATTTCAGTTAAAAAAATTTACAAATTTAAAATATTTATTTTTAAACAATTCCACTTTGACATGGGATATTGTGTGTAGGCTAGTAACAAAACATGTCTAAATTCAGGCTGTAACCCAACAAAATGTGGGAAAAGTCAATACTTTCTGAAGGCACTGTATATTCCCCAGCATGCATGTTTTTTTATGTCTGGTAAATGCACCGCTAAGTCTGTCTCTCTCCATACATTTTCGTCGTGAATCTTCAACGAATGTAAGCATCTTTTGGGTTTCAGAAAAGTACTACTATAGTGTTAATGTTTCTGTGTTGTCTGTTCCCCTTCTCTCTATAGGTTCGTCTCACATTGTCACACCCACCAGCTTCCTAAATGATCTGAAGAAGCTGGACCTGGATCCAACTCCTGAAAGCTAGATATGTCCTCGGCCTGGAAGGGAGCTGTTCTGAGTCTGCAGAGAGAATGGATCTGAACACAAACCTGGATTCAAATTGTGCTTGTTTTCTTTCAAATATGTTGAGTGTTTCGATTAAGCCTGCTGGGAGTGCCAGATCAGTGGGATTTGCAGTTTGCACTTTTAGGACTGTTCCAGTGGTTCTTTTGGGTTAGACAAGTTCAATTAAGCACAGTTAAAGTATTTGAAAGAGAACAAATACTATTTGAACCCTGGTCTGCTCATTATGAGACACTTGTGTACTCGTCTAACTGTAAAACAAAGTGCCGGTTTAAGATGTAGTCATTAAAGGATAGTATCTTTTGATTCTCAATCTTTTATTGAATTTCTTTAATTACGGTTGAAGTAAAAATAAATTATGTACATACATTAATACGTAATGCTGTGATGGACATTTTTTGCTCTGAATATTAAATTAAAAACAGTCCTTATATTATGAGGATCATTTTAATCTGTCTCTGTCTTCGAGTTACAAATATGGGTTGCATCTCAAGTCTAAAGTGGCTTCTTCTCCTTTTGTCCTGTTAGTGCAGATGAACTAAAGGACATAAGGAGCAGTGGCCTCTAGACTATTGAGATGCAACTTTTGTGTTGGGACCATTAAATACTTGTGCCTCTCCCAAGTTACATTTGTTTTCATATGTCTAAATGTCTTTACTACTGTAGTGTGCCTCTGAAATCATGCACTTTCATGTTTGGGCCTTTGTCTTTTAGTCAATTATGAATAAACAATATGCATACATTTTACTTGTTTTGTACATTGTGTCTTATTGAAATGTCATATGTTCTAGCTGCCATGAGAATGCCTATAGAATCCCTGGTTTTGAAGCTAGGAGAAAAAAACAGTACTAGTCTGGGTGCAGATTAAGCCTGGAAAAACACTTGGTTGAGATTATTTTTAGCCCAGGACTAGGCATATTATGTGTCCAGGAAACTGTCCCTATATTTATTGCATACATGGATTCTAATTTCCATTTCTATGGCTTTCACAATCGATGCTGAAGGTATTTGTTTAATGTAATTGACATTGACCATAAGCCTGTTTAGAATTAGAGACCTTATGGCACTGATCTTAATTGCTTATGCATGCTTAACCTCACCTCTTAATACTGCATTATGTCTCAGTCTGAATAGCAAATATTTGTCCCACTTGTTTTAATGTGTAAAGGCTTTGAGCATTCATGAGGTCTTCATAAACACCACATGCTTCTCAAGTCATTTATAGCATTTATAATTAGATAAAGGGGATATAACAGGCCCTTACATCTGGCATTTGCTATGGTCCACTGTAGCTCAGCTGGTAGAGCATGCAATACCAGGATTGGGGGTTCAGTTCCCAGGACCAACTCTTTGTTATTGTCCAACAGGGAGCACCAGCTGAGCAGGACAAGTTCCTCACCATGATGAGTCACGCCCAACGTGGTCGTATGGAAGAGCAGCACTGTCTTGAACCCTACCGGGACCACTCCCTCTACCCCCAAACACACCACTACTATACCCTCAGGTCAGTACTGTACTAACCTAACGTAGCAGGTGTTAAAGAAATACCCTTGCAGGATCCTCACATCAGATTTTCAGGGGAAAATGAAGCTAGGTTGAAGATAATGTATTCCTGAAAAATGTATTTTTCTGGGTTTTTATGATGCTGTTAAGGATGGCACTGTACTGAAAATGCAGATATACAGACAAATAGCTGCCAGTAGTTCTTTCTATTCATCTTGGAAAAGTTGGTATTGATTGTTCTGTCTTCTTTCTCTCCCCTCTTTCTTTCTCTCTCCTCCCTTTTTTCTCTCCCTCAGTCCCACTCAATTTCTCTCTCTCCCTCCATCTCTTTCTCTCTCTCTTCTTCCCCCTCCAACCCCCCCTCTCTCACTTCTCCATCTCTCTCTTTCTGATAGCACAAGATGCTGACCTGTTCTTTAACCTGTTGGCCAACACCCAGGGGCATCGGCTTGACGACCAGCAAGGGACCCTTCCCTTGTTGCCGGGGATACTGCTGGTCATCAGGATGGGGTGAAGACGAAGGCTGGACCCGGTCAAGCTGTCACACCCCAGGTAGGCCCTATTCTGACTTCCAAATCAACCCCTAGCCCAGTGTTTTTCTTCCCAAAGGGGTGCACATTTTAGCCCCTACTTCTAAGAGGTACGAGGGGGACAAGGGGAGCAGGTAGGTGGCTATTTAGCAGCCTGATGGTCTGGGGGTAGAACGTATTGGCCAGTCTGTTCGTTTTAACCATGATAATCCTGTACTGCCCACGTCTGAGTGATGGAAGCGGGGAGAACAGGCCGTGGCTTGGCTGAGGAACCTGATGATCTTTGTGGCCTTCCTGCGACACCTGGTGTTGTAGGTGTCATGGAGGGCAGGCAGTGTGCACCCAATGTGCATTCGGCTGAGCATACCACCCTCTGTAGTGCCTTGCGGTCAGCTGCAGTGGAATTGCCGTACCAGGCTGTGATGCAGGCCGATAGTATGCTCTCGATGGTGCTCCTGTAGAACACTATGAGGGCCCTCGGGGACAGGCTACATTTCTTTAGCCTTCTGAGGTTAAAGAATCGCTGTCGTGCCTTCTTGAACATGGTATGGTTTGACCATTTCAGCTCCTTGGAGATGTGTACGCTGAGGAACTTGAAGTTTTTGACCGTCTCCATGGCAGTCCTGTTGATAAGGATGGGGGCGTTCCTGAATTCCACAATCAGCTCCTTTGTTTTGCTGACATTGAGGGAGAGGTTGTTTACCTGGCAACCTCCTCCCTGTAGGCCGCCTCGTCGTTGTTGGTAATCAGTCCTACTACTGTTGTGCCATCAGTGAACTTGATGATGGAGTTGGAACTGTGGGAGGCCACGCAGTCGTGGGTATACAGGCAGTACAGGAGGGGACTGAGGATGCACCCTTGTGGGGCCCCTGTGTTGAGGATGAGTGTGGAGGAGGTAATCTTGTTAAACTTCACCACCTGGGGTCGGCCGTCAAGAAGTCCAAGACCCAGTTGCTTTGGGAGTTCAGTTCCGGATGCTGTGAGCTAAGACGAGCTAAGACACGATGGTATGCATTCCTCTTGTCCAGGTGGGTGAGGGCAGTGTGCAGTGCAATGGTGAAGGCGTCGTCCATGGATCTGTCGGGGGATAGGCGAATTGGAGAGGGTCGAGTGTGTCGGGGAGAGAGGAGGTGATGCAGTCATTCAGTTCAGTTACTTTCCCTTTCTTGGGCACTGGGAGGATAGTGGACGTCTTGAAGCAATTGGGGATAACAGCCTGGGCTAGATAGAGATTGAAAATGTCTGAAAACACAACAGCTGCAGATGCTCTGAGGGCGCCCCTTTCCTGAACCAGCAGACTCCCAGAGAGACACACCGAGATCAGCCTCCTTTAGCCCTAGCTCTGAATAAGACCATACAGGATCCCCCAGCTCAAGTAAATAAATTCACTTGAAATGTTTATTGCTATTGTGGGATAACATCACATGCACATTTAGGAAAACAAATTCAGAGGTATTCATATGTGGGTTAGACAGGCAAGTCACTACGCAACAGGGAAGATCAAGTAAATATATGAATGTTTTCATGTTTTCTTATATTTCATTTTCATTATATATTTTCATTCTCATTTTGATAAACCGTTGTCTATTGATTATGGATGCATGTTGATTTATTAACTTGGCTTCTTATACATTCCCACCATCAGACGCTTGTATTTTGAAAGCATGATTAAATCAGTTTATTCTATGCTTGCTATACTCAACATCTGAACTCTGAAAGAATAGTTTTATTGTTGTCTGTGTTGTTTTTTAATGACATTAACTGTGATATCTTCTCTCTGAAGGTAACATTGAGGTTGCTCATGTGCTTCACTCCACAACTGGTAAGCCTATGCATGATGTTGGTTACAGTCTACTTGTTTGAAGAGTGTGGTCATACAGTACGTCACTATTGTGGTCAACAAGTAAAACGTCAACCTACAACACTGTGTTGATTACTCATTTGGGAACTCATAAAGGCAGTTACAGAATGCAGTTATATAAGACTAAGAATGCAATAGAATTCACATTACAATTCGTTTTCCGTTTCTTTCACTCAGGGACGCAAGGTCGACAACAAATGCCATGCTCCTTACCAGAAATGTTCCTCGATTTGGGACCTCCAGGAGAGGCTCTGATGGTCACTCTGAGCTTAACCCCAGGAAGACCCCTATCCTTCAACATGGATCCAGAGAGTGGGCATTGCACAGCTCCAGAAGGGTCTGGGACTAGTGGGGGAGAAGGGGAGAGGAGATCTAGAGAAGGGAAGGGTCAAAGAGGATCAAGGAAGGGGAATGGAAGAAAAAACAGGAAGGAGGGAGGCAGGAAAAGATAGTTGGCGATCAAATGTGGAATATCTGGAGATGAGATAGGTTGAGCTGCAGTACAGAGATGACAAATTGCAAGGGTTGATATAAATACAGTCTTTCTTCATTGTTTTTTATTTATCATTGTCTGTTATTGTTGTTTCTGTTTGTCTTTGAGTGAAAGCGAAACGAGCCAAGCAATTCCTGACTTTGTCATGCTCAGGGAGGTGAAGTTAGGGTGGAAAATGGGTCTGTTCCAGGTTGTGTTTATTTCAATCATGTTGCAGATGATCAGATCTCACTAAGCCTGGTGAAGTGCTCCTATGTGTTTTAATCTTCCAAGATGTGTATCCCCATTGAAAAAAAAGACTGTCTGGAACAACACCACCATATCAGAATCTCGAATGTCTTGATATATAGTCATATTTTTCAGCCATGTTATGCATTTTATGATGAGCTGCAGGTGAGAATGCAGCATTATGTGAAAGTTCTTGTTTTGAAAAGCAAGTTGTAAGTCAGTGTAACTCTTGTTAATAGCTATCCAATAAAAAATACATGATTGGTTGAAATTCTGTTGCTTCTCATTGAATTTTTAATTCATGTCGAGTCGTTTTTGAAGAATGTCCTAGTGTGTATTCAGTCATGTGAAATGTTCAGAACCTTGCAGATAATAGCTTTGGTTCAGTCTGCAGCATCACAGTCAAAGACCAAACGTGCCATGGAAGTCTCTCAATCACCAATGGGAATGGAGAAAAGCAGAATAGTACACAATTGAATCACTAGCAGAAATTGAGGCCAAAAATGCAAACTTTATTCAGAATGTTGAGAAGATAATTTTAATTCCCATCATAACAGGTCAATATTAGATCTAATCTAAACAGATCACTTCTGTGGTTGGGTTTACGTAGGCCTGGATTTGGGTTAGGCCGGATCCAGCATCCCAGCCAATTAAATGCGTCCGACTGTGGATTTATATATATATATTTTTTTTTAAATTAGCTTGGCTGTCAACAAGATACAGAATGCGTCCCTTTATGCACATAAATAACCTCTGTCTGCTATTTGCAGTTGGTAAACTAACTAATGGATACTACTGTGCTGATTCCATAATGCAATGCATTTGTCCTGAAGGGCTGTTCTCCTGTCCAATGTTGGTTAGAATGTGCCTCAAACTTCTGTCTGATACCATAACCCATACAAGGCATTGTCATGTTGTATTCTCCTTCTTGTGAACACTCTTTGTGTGCCTTCTTTGGGATTCAAGCGCTTTGAAGCGCGTACCGCAATCAGTGCACACATACAGTCATTCCTCATTGTGCATTGTCTGGTGCTTATTCAGTGAAGCTAACGTGGCAAAACATTTATAGCATTCAGAACACATTTAGGGTCTCTCCCCTGTGTGAACTCTCATATGCACTTTCAGGTTATCTCGTCTGTTAAAAAGACGATGGCAAACCGGGGTAAGGAAACGGTTTGTCCCGTGTGAATACTCCTATGCTTTGTCAGACAAATCACCCGACCTGAAGCCTTTGCCACAGTCACTGCAACAATGGGATCTTTCCCTTGTGTGAATCATCATATGTCTTTTCAGATTACTAGTCCAGTTGAAACATTGACCACATAAGTGACAAAAAATATTTTTCATGTGAGTTTGGAGATCGTCTATAAGAATTTTTTGTTTTCCACAGACACCACAAAGGCAATCTAGGTTTATATTCGTGTGTGTTCTCGTGTATGTTTTATTAAAAAACTCAGAGTAACATTTTTTCCACACACACCACACCAACAGGTTTTGACAGTGTGGGCTAAAATGGGATGAGACTGGATTTCCTTCCTTTTTTCCAGATACCGGAGATTTGGCTTGTTATTTTCTGTGCTTTCTTTGATTTGAGTGGCTTAAACCTAATCCAAGGTTCTGTTTCCTCTTCTTTGACAACTCACTTGGGATTGGATAACAGTCTGGATTTACTGCAGAGAGGGGCTGAGAGTCACTCGTTAGCTCTAATACTCTGTAGCCCTCTCCATCGGTTTCAGCTTTGATCTGTTCCAATGAGGTGGTAGGTAGAGAGGCTCCCTGTCCATATTCCTCACTTTGGGTTTGGTAAAGATGTGAGGGCTGACATAAGTCCTCTTCCTGATCATAGTCACTTTTCACACAGTCAGAGCTAATTATGAAGGTGTCATTATGAAACTCTTCCTCCTGACGGGTCCTGTTTGTTGTTCCTCTTTAATCTGTGTGGGCTCTGGGTCTTCTTGCCCCAGACTGGGGCTCCACTCCTGCTCAGTGTTGCTGCTCAGGGGAAACCTCCTCTTCGAAGACAGTGAGAGAGAGCTGCTGAAAGTCTGGAGAGGAGAAAGGATTCAACAAAAAAGTAAAAGCTGACATGAGACCATAATTACATTCCTATGTATGCAACATAATACAAAATGTCTTTCAGCAAGACATGACATGTATCGTGCTCAAATGTAATAAAATAAAAAAGATGGCCAATGTCGCATAATATTGATGTCAGCGGGAAAAAATGTAATAGCTAATGACAAACCTGTCCTATGTAATTTTATCTCTGGTGGTTTGAGAACGATATCAATCAAGCTGCCTCTGTAGAGGCCGTTCTCCTCTTTTGAACGATACACTTCTTCCAGGTACTCTGCTATCGTTTTCTCAACAGCCCCAAATATCTCATTAGCAGCTGCTGTTAAGCGCTGGTTGAGAAACATTGTCAATAACTGTATTTTAGCCATTATAAATAATCCAAGTAGCCTACGCGGCTGGCTAGGGCGTTCGTGTTTGTCGACGTTTTGATAACATTTCACCTTTAGTTTTGTCCATGCACGAGCATATCAGATTTTCCACTGTCGCCACCTGCTGGGCTGGAGTGCTAACATATGCTGTTTTCTTTGTGACTAATGATTGGATAGTCTGTTGAGTGACCGTTATACTACCCAATATTATTTCCACACGGGGCGGGGTTTATTTTACATTCTGAACACGTTGGAGGAGTCAGGAAGTTTAGTAACAATACCTACATTTTTGGGAACTTTTGACAACTACGGGCGTTTATTTTGGTCTTAAAATAAAAAATGGCGTCTCTAAATGGGAAACCGGACGTAATATTTGTAAGTTATTTAATGAATATTGATATTTCCTTGTGGAATTCTCTCAGCATGCTGTAATATTTATGCGGCCTCCTCGACCTCGGCTGTGTCGATTTGAATGTCCCGGCAAACTGTTCCTTGAGATACTGTACAGTCTACTGTGTGTGAATTTACAGCATATTGTTGCCCTTTCTATTCTCCGAGCAACGTTGCACTAGTTTTGAGAACAGTGCCGCGTTTTTCGAAGGAGAGAAAAGTGTTCAACTTCCGAAGGAGAGAAGGCTTCCTGTTGACCGTTTTGCTGGGTTTGTGATGGTATTTTTCAGGAGGAAGATGACCTGCCTTATGAGGAGGAGATCATCAGGAATCCGTACTCGGTCAAGTGCTGGATGCGTTACATCGAGTTCAAACAAAACGGCACAATGTCCATCCTCAACATGATATACGAACGAGCTCTGAAAGAGCTACCTGGCAGGTAGAGGCAACGTTTCTCCCAATCCTGGTCCTGGGCAAAGGGGTGCGTGCCATGCATAGTTTTGTTTTTGCCCCAAAATACACCCCCCTTGGCCTCCAGTGCCAGAATAAGAATACACTGCTAAAGGTTCATGGAAAATACTGTAGTGTCCCAGACTAATGTTTGTAGTCTGTCTCTAACTAGAGACAGGAACATTTTCACAGACAGTTACTGTTGCACATATACAGTTGAAGTCGGAAGTTTACATACACCTTAGCCAAATACATTTAAACTCAGTTTTTCACAATTCCTGACATTTAATCCTAGTAAAAATTATCTGTCTTACATCAGTTAGGAGCACCACTTTATTTTAAGAATGTGAAATGTCAGAATAATAGTAGAGAGTGATTTATTTCAGCTTTTATTTCTTTCATCACATTCCCAGTGGGTCAGAAGTTTACGTACACTCAATTAGTATTTGGTAGCATTGCCTTTAAATTGTTTAACTTGGGTCAAACATTTCGGGTAGCCTTCCACAAGCTTCCCACAATAAGTTGGGTGAATTTTGGTCCATTATTCCTGACAGAGCTGGTGTTACTGAGTCAGGTTTGTAGGCCTCCTTGCTCGCACATGCCTTTTCACTTCTGCCCACAAATTTTCTATAGGATTGAGGTCAGGGCTTTGTGATGGCCACTCCAATACCTTGACTTTGTTGTCCTTAAGGCATTTTGCCACAACTTTGGAAGTATGCTTGGGGTCATTGTCCATTTGGAAGACCCATTTGCGACCAACCTTTAACTTCAAATCAAAATCAAATCAAATCAAATTTTATTTGTCACATACACATGGTTAGCAGATGTTAATGCGAGTGTAGCGAAATGCTTGCGCTTCTAGTTCCGACAATGCAGTAATAACAAGTAATCTAACTAACAATTCCAAAACTACTGTCTTGTACACAGTGTAAGGGGATAAAGAAAATGTACATAAGGATATATGAATGAGTGATGGTACAGAGCAGCATAGGCAAGATACAGTAGATGGTATCGAGTACAGTATATACATATGAGATGAGTATGTAAACAAAGTGGCATAGTTAAAGTGGCTAGTGATACATGTATTACATAAGGATACAGTCGATGATATAGAGTACAGTATATACGTATGCATATGAGATGAATAATGTAGGGTAAGTAACATTATATAAGGTAGCATTGTTTAAAGTGGCTAGTGATATATTTACATAATTTCCCATCAATTCCCATTATTAAAGTGGCTGGAGTTGAGTCAGTGTGTTGGCAGCAGCCACTCAATGTTAGTGGTGGCTGTTTAACAGTCTGATGGCCTTGAGATAGAAGCTGTTTTTCAGTCTCTCGGTCCCTGCTTTGATGCACCTGTACTGACCTCGCCTTCTGGATGATAGCGGGGTGAACAGGCAGTGGCTCGGATGGTTGATGTCCTTGATGATCTTTATGGCCTTCCTGTGACATCGGGTGGTATAGGTGTCCTGGAGGGCAGGTAGTTTGCCCCCGGTGATGCGTTGTGCAGACCTCACTACCCTCTGGAGAGCCTTACGGTTGAGGGCGGAGCAGTTGCCGTACCAGGCGGTGATACAGCCCGCCAGGATGCTCTCGATTGTGCATCTGTAGAAGTTTGTGAGTGCTTTTGGTGACAAGCCGAATTTCTTCAGCCTCCTGAGGTTGAAGAGGCGCTACTGCGCCTTCTTCACAATGCTGTCTGTGTGAGTGGACCAATTCAGTTTGTCTGTGATGTGTATGCCGAGGAACTTAAAACTTGCTACCCTCTCCACTACTGTTCCATCGATGTGGATAGGGGGGTGTTCCCTCTGCTGTTTCCTGAAGTCCACAATCATCTCCTTAGTTTTGTTGACGTTGAGTGTGAGGTTATTTTCCTGACACCACACTCCGAGGGCCCTCACCTCCTCCCTGTAGGCCGTCTCGTCGTTGTTGGTAATCAAGCCTACCACTGTTGTGTCGTCCGCAAACTTGATGATTGAGTTGGAGGCGTGCGTGGCCACGCAGTCGTGGGTGAACAGGGAGTACAGGAGAGGGCTCAGAACGCACCCTTGTGGGGCCCCAGTGTTGAGGATCAGCGGGGAGGAGATGTTGTTGCCTACCCTCACCACCTGGGGGCGGCCCGTCAGGAAGTCCAGTACCCAGTTGCACAGGGCGGGGTCGAGACCCAGGGTCTCGAGCTTGATGACGAGCTTGGAGGGTACTATGGTGTTGACTGACTGATGTCTTGAGATGTTGCTTCAATATATCCACATAATTTTCCGCCCTCATTGATGTCATCTATTTTGTGATGTGCACTAGTCCCGTCTGCAGCAAAGCACCCCAACAACATGATGCTACCACCCCGGTGCTTCACTATTGGGATGGTGTTCTTTGGCTTGCAAACCTCCCGCTTTTTCCTCCAAACATAACGATGGTCATTGTAGCCAAACATTTCTATTTTTGTTTCATCAGAACAGCGGACATTTCTCCAAAAAGTACAATCTTTGTCCCCATGTGCAGTTGCAAACCATAGTCTTTTTTTATTGCTGTTTTGGAGCCGTGGCTTCTCCCTTGCTGAGCAGCCTTTCAGGTTATGTCGATATAGGACTCGTTTTACTGTGGATATGGATACTTTTGTACCTGATTCCTACAGCATTTTCACAAGGTCCCTTTTCGCACCAAAGTACGTTAATCTCTAGGAGACAGAACGTGTCTCCTTCCTGAGCGATATGACGGCTGCTTGGTTCCAGGGTGTTTATACTTGTGCACTATTGTTTGTACAGATGAACGTGGTACTTTCAGGCATTTGGAAATTGCTCCCAAGGATGAACATGACTTGTGGAGGTCTACAATTATTTTTTCTGAGGTCTTGGCTGATTTCTTTTGATTTTCCCATGATGTCAAGCAAAGAGGCACTGAGTTTGAAGGTAGGCCTTAAAATACATCCACAGGTACACCTCCAATTTACTCAAATGATGTCAATTAGCCTATCAGAAGCTTCTAAAGCCATGACATCATTTTCTGGAATTTTCCAAGCTGTTTAAAGGCACAGTCAATTTAGTGTATGTAAAACTTCTGACCCACTGGAATTGTGATACAGTGAAATAATAAGTGAAATAATCTGTAAACAATTGTTGGAAAAATTACTTGTCATGCACAAAGTAGATGTCCTAACCGACTTTCCAAAACTATAGTTTGTTAACAAGAAATGTGTGAAGTGGTTGAAAAACAAGTTTTAATGACTCCAACCTAAGTGTATGTAAACTTCCGACTTCAATTGTAGGGCTGATTTCCAGGACTCATCTTAAACTAGCCTTTCAACGAATCTGAGAGTGGAAGACGCCTATTTCTCGTCTCTAACATGTAGTCTCATTTTTGTGACCAGTCCCATCACAAGTCAGACTGTTGAATAAACTTAATTTGAACCTGCTTGACCTGTTGTCTGCTGATTTTGTCTTAATGTAGGAGTTACTCTGAGACAAAATATCCACAGAGTAGTGTTATTAACCCGACTTTTAGTACGCTGGTCTGTATGCCGGTTTGTATTTCTGTTTTATATTTTCAATGCTGACACAATTTGCACGCAACTTACACAATATGTCAACAATGGCCGAGTTTAACCAAAGCACAGACCACATGTTGTCCCACGCAAAGAGCTGGCAAATATCACAAAAACTTCCAGCTGACTGTGAGGGAACGCGCTTTGGTCGACAGCATTCGGTTACATCCGGCTATTGTTCACATATTGTGCATCGCGTGAAATGCGTCAAGAATGGAAAATGCAAGCAACAGAACCTTCCGGCCCTCAAAAACGCGAGGTAAACAACACTATCCTGTGGTTACCTTATCTCCACTTCCTACCACCAAAAGAACCAACAGCATGGACAACCGGTAGAGTATGTTAAAATATCATTGTATTCAACATTCTGGCTTGTTGAGACTATTGTGTCTTTACAGCAACTTCTTTCAGACTGACATCCATGGAGTAACCATGGTAACATGCTGATGTTTAGACAAATCTTAGACCTAGTCCTGGACTAAAAACATTTGTCAATCAGTCTCTGGAAAATCGGCCCAAAATCTAGGCTTATTTGAAAATCATAGAATGGTATGGTATTCAATAACAACCAGTGTCTGGGTTATGGTTTTAGGCATTGCTAAATGTCATGACTGTGTTCACGGATTGTTCATACGTGACCTTGCAGTTACAAGTTATGGTACAACTACCTGAGAGAGAGACGGAAACAGGTCAAAGGGAAGTGCATCATGGAGCCAGCCTACGAGGAGATCAACAACTGCCATGAAAGAGCACTGGTTTTCATGCACAAGGTAGGCATATGCTTATGTCCCGTTGTCCGTCCATCCCCTGTTAAGAGAAAATACTCGCACAAACTCTGAGGAATATCATTGTCCATTCATTGGCACAGACTATCACAGAGTACATTTATGTGTGAGAGTATTTTTTACTTGGAAGTAGATTTTGTCGTCTGAGATTGTAGGAATAGTATCCCACATAACTTGTTCTTCCCGTGGATGTCCTAGATGCCGAGGATATGGCTGGACTACTGCCAGTTCCTGGTGTCTCAGTGTAAGATCACCAGGAGCAGACGCACATTTGACCGAGCGCTCCGAGCCCTTCCCGTCACTCAGCACCCTCGCATCTGGCCCCTGTACCTCCGCTTTGCCCGGAACCTGCCCCTGCCTGAGACCGCCATCCGTGTCTACCGCAGGTACCTCAAGGTAAGAGGACATTTCTAGAAGATTTGCTCCTCTGTGATTGAACTACAACCAAAGCTGAAGCCACGGAAGCCTCACCTTATGGAAGATAGTCACAGGATTAAAAAATAAATAAATAACAAATCAGAATTCACATTAATACACACTATTTATTTTCAACAATGGTGATAAGATTTTGTCTTGGTTATGAGATTATAACAACACCAACCACACGTCACATCAGAAACCTACAATATATCACTTAACATAGAAGGTAGGCCTGGAATAGATGACAGTGTGCATTTGCCCGTAGGCGTATGTACACCTGATCTCCCACCTCCAGCTGTAGAGTGACTGCATCCCCGTTATCTGCTGTATCAGTACTAGACTTGTGATCAGATGTAATAGGCATACACTCTTCATTCTTGAACAGGGATGTGTGGGAGTCTTCAGATCCTCCAGCATGAAAGAAGAAGCTGAAGTAGTACACCCCTCTTACAGGGGCTGTTAACTCTCCTATGTGGGGGTGGTAGGCATTGCCAATGTTAGGGATGACCTTGCTGTAGGTCAGATTAGTTCCTGGCTGAAGGGCCCTATTTCTCCAGTCTCTCTCAGGACAGTGGAGAAGAGCACCTTTGACTCCTAGTTTTTCCATTGTGGTTTGCAGTTTTTCCACTGTGGTTTGCGGTTTCTCCTCCATGACTCCGAATTCTGTAATCAGAGTCAACATGTAGCATGAGTTCTGCAGCGCATTCCACCTCATGTTCAGTCATTGGGGTGTCGTCCTGTGCCACAGACAGGCCGCAGCTCAGAGACACCATCAGAAATGCAGTAGTTTTCATCCTTCACCTGGGTTCTGATACCTCTCTGAGTAACCTGTATTGGTCGGCCTAACCTTTTTTTGATTCCAGAGTTCTCTCAGCTTCTTTTCAAGCAGCCAGGTTTGACGTGATCCAGTTCACTGGAAGTTAGTCCTTGTTGGTTTTATAGTTAACTATTCAACCTTATAGTCCATAAGTCAGACCCCCAAATTTGATCTGTCGGTACCATCTGGGGCTGTGATTTTTTGTTGTTGTTTATTTGTCTGTGATTTTGTACCTAGAGTGGGCTTGGACAAAGCTTACTTACTGGCCCTGTTCCTAGAGTTTCCTAACTTGTGATAACATTGCAGCAATGTCATGTTGTGTGTGTAATCTCCAAATCATATATCATTAGAAATCTGAAACATTTTCTGAATATTTGGGTCAAGAGAGCTCTGACCTCTAGGGTTCATATTGGAATTACCTGTATGCATTACCCTGATAACCCTAGATATTTATTTAGCTCTTGTAATTATTTGAAGGAATGGACAGGACCATATACATGCGTTCAAAATATTTTCTCTCTGCTTAATGTTTTCTTGTCTTCCACACAAGCAGCAGTGTGGTATTCCAGAATTATATATATATATTTTTCTCCCCAATTTAGTGGTATCCAATTGGTAGTAGTTAGTCTTGTCTCATCACTGCAACTCCCGTACGGACTCGGGAGAGGCGAAGGTCGAGAGCCATGCGTCCTCCGAAACCCAACCAAGCCGCACTGCTTCTTGACACAATGCCCATCCAACTCGGAAGCCAGCCGCACCAAGGTGTCGGAGGAAACACCGTACACCTGGCGACCTGGTCAGCGTGCACTGCGCCCGGCCCGCCACAGGAGTCGCTAGTGCGCGATGAGACAAGGATATCTCCGCTGGCCAAACCCTCCCTTAACCGGACGACGCTGGGCCAATTGTGCGCTGCACCATGGGCCTCCCGGTCGCGGCCGGCTGCGACAGAGCCTGGACTCTAACCAAGAATCTCTAGTGGCATAGCTAGCACTGCGATGCAGTGCCTTAGAACACTGCGCCCGTATTCCAGAATTATTAGATACATGGTTGATAAAGAAAGCTACATTTATATATTGGTTGTCATGTGCCAAAAGTTTATATTTCTCAAAATGACAGTTATTTCTGCAACAGCCCCCTGGATTTGACTCTCTCTTTCTCTGCAGCTGTCCCCAGAGAATGCGGAGGAGTACATAGATTACCTGCGTTCCTGCGGCAAGCTGGATGAAGCAGCAGTACGTCTGGCAGCCGTTGTCAACGATGAGAGCTTTGTGTCCAAGGAGGGAAAGTCTAACTACCAGGTAAGACCACGTCTGGCTCATCCTCCTTATCCCCATGTTGTTGTGTGGTTGATATCTAACGTTATCCCCATGTTTGTTTGGTTAATATCTAACAGCTATGGCACGAGCTGTGTGACCTGATCTCTCAGAACCCAGACAAGGTGAACTCTCTGAATGTTGGGGCCATCATCCGTGGAGGCCTCACTCGCTTCACAGACCAGCTGGGCAAACTCTGGTGCTCCCTGGCTGACTACTACATCCGCAGTGGACATTTTGAAAAGGTACTGGTCTGGATAGATGCTTCCCAAACGGCAGGGATGACCCTATTCCCTTTGTATTGCACTACTTGTGACCAGAGCCCTATAGACGATCATCTTTATAGTCCACTTTTGACTCTGTCGTCATGCATCAGGGTCATTAGAAATGATGTAGGATTATAGGGTAACTCACCACCATAACATTGTCATAATATATATTTGACACGTTTTTAATAGCTATCATGCATGTTATGAAGCTTTACAACATTGTTATGTAGTGCAAGTTAAGTGTTAATAAATATATTCACAGTTTTTGGGATGCACACACACAGACTAATTTGAATGCTTGTGTGTTGTGGCCCACCAGGCTCGTGATGTGTATGAGGAGGCCATCTTGACGGTGGTGACGGTGAGAGATTTCACCCAGGTGTTCGACAGCTACGCCCAGTTTGAGGAGAGCATGATCGCTGCCAAGATGGAGACTACCTCAGAGTTGGGGAAAGATGAAGAAGGTAGGTGCATCTCAATAGTCTAAAGTGTCTTACTCTCCTTGTCTCCTGCTCAGATCTCAAATAACTATTAACCTGTCTAGGACTAGCGGAACCCCACCCCTCCCGCAACAGCCAAATTAACAACAACAAAAATTAAAATTCCTCAAGCATACAAGTATTTTGCACCATTTTAAAGATACAATTCTCGTTAATCCAGCCACAGTGTCTGATTTCAAAAAGGATTTACAGCGAAAGCACCACAAACGATTATGTTAAGCCACAGAAAAACTGTCATTTTTTCCAGCCAAAGAGAGGAGTCACAAAAAGCAGAAATAGAGATACAATTAATCACTAGCCTTTGATGTTCTTCATCAGATGACACTCATAGGACTTCATGTTACACAATACATGTATGTTTTGTTTGATAAAATCTGAGTTTACATTGGCGCGTTACATTCAGTAGTTCTAAAACATGCGGTGATATTGCAGAGAGCCACATCAGAAATACTCATAATAAACAATGATAAAGATACGACTATTATACATGAAACTTTAGATAAACTTCTCCTTAATGCAACCGTTGTGTCAGATTTCAAAATAACTTTACGGAGAAAGCAAACCATGCAATAATCTGAGTACAGCCTTTAGACAACAAAGCAGCCAAAAAGATACCCGCCATATTGGGTAGTCAACATTACTCAGAAATAGCATTTTAAATATTCACTTACCTTTGATGATCTTCATCAGAATGCACTCCCAGGAATCCCAGTTCCAGCATAAATGTTTTGATTTGTTCGATAATGTCGATCAGTTAGGTCCAAATATCTTCTTTTGTTAGGGCGTTTGGTAAACAAATCCAAAAGCGCGTTCAGGTTTAGAAACTTCAGAGTGTTTTCTATCCAATACTAATAATAATATGCATATATTAGCATCTGGGACAGAGTAGGAGGCAGTTCACTCTGGGCACGCTATTTATCCAAAAGTGAAAATGCTGCCCCCTATCCCAAAAAGGTTAAGGGAAATCGATTCCTGACCTAGGTATCCATGTTACTGTTTTCCCAATCCTGGTTGCGACTTTGAGTAAAAAAAATCGAGTTAAAACAAATGTTATTTGTCACGTACACAGTTTACAGAAATGCTTGTGCGCTAGTTCCTTCAACATAAATGCAACTGAAGAGAGTAGTCTTGGGAAGCCAGCCATTTTAGAGTATTGAGATGCACCCAGTGTGTCTGGATTGTAGAGTATCACAATTTCTCGCAAAAATAGATTTGATCTCAACGAGAATAACTGTAAATAAATATTACAAGGGGGGGAATCACAGCCGCAAGTGAATGCTTTGCCTTTGTCGTTATGCTCAACTCGTGTTCCCTTTCCCGTCTCAGAGGACATAGACCTGGAGCTGCGTCTGGCCCGCTTTGAGCAGCTGATCGCCCGCAGGCCCCTCCTGCTGAACAGTGTGCTGCTGAGACAGAATCCCCACAACGTCCACGAGTGGCATAAGAGGGTCAAACTGTACGAGGGGAAACCACGACAGGTAGCTGAAACCAGAAGTGGATGATCCAGGATCAGTTTATTCTGAATATGATTATATGAACAGATGGGACCAGATCCTAGATCAGCACTCTGAGACCCTTTGTGGATACAGGCCCTGAGCTCTTAGCCCTAGTCTTACTGTGCCATCTTTTTGGCACTGTCTCTAATACCCATTTTATTCTACTGAACTGCGGTGTACTGCCCTGGCCTGGTTCCGCGTCCACTGTTGTAGCTGGAACTGTGATGTGAAATGAAAATATCCGAGCCAGCGCAGTACTTTTCAGGTTGGAATTATGTGAAAAGGGTTTGAGAAAAATCCGAGCTAGTTTACATCTGTGTTATTGGTAGAGAGTAGCAATTAATACATGTTTAAAGATTTTACATTTAACATGGTTTCTTAGTCTTTCTAGCTGGCAATAGGTACCTTGCATGCTCTTCCTCACATACATGTACAGTGTCTCTTAACCCCCTTTTCAGATCATCAACACCTACACAGAGGCAGTTCAGACTGTGGACCCTATGAAGGCTACAGGGAAACCCAGCTCTCTCTGGGTCTCCTTCGCCAAGTTCTACGAGGAGAACGAGCAGCTAGACGACGTGAGTCTCAAACTAAGGTTTCCCCATTTAGGAGATTTACTCCTTCAACCCAAGAGGAAGTTAAGTTTTATTTATTGTTTTAAATGTTCTTTTTCCACTTTTCCCCACCATCAGGCGCGGACCATCTTTGAGAAAGCCACCAAGGTGAACTACAAGCAGGTTGACGACCTGGCTGGCGTGTGGTGTGAATACGGGGAGATGGAGCTACGCCATGAGAACTACGAACAGGCGCTACGTATACTGAGGGTGAGACGGAAACACAGGCACAACAAATACTGTCACACACTCCAAAGACACGTACATTTTGTTTTTACTTTTCTGTCATCCTGAATTATTTCTAATGCGTTTAAACTGCTACACATTGCTGTGTGGGCGGCTGACCTGTACTTGCTTTTTTAATGTATCTATTTAATAACTTCAATAAATGAATACCCTCATCTAATCTCAAATTCTATGATGTAGACTGCTCTTCTCATAGTTTCAAATATTCTTTCTATAGATGTACATTTTTTATTTTACCCTTATTTTACCAGGTAAGTTGACTGAGAACACATTCTCATTTACAGCAACGACCTGGGGAATAGTTACAGGGGGATGAATGAATGAACTGGATGCATGTCTGTGCAAATATCCCTCGACTTTCTCTCTTTCCAAATATGTAGAAAGCAACTGCCATCCCGTCCAAGAAGGCAGAGTACTTTGACGTGTCAGAGTCCGTGCAGAACAGAGTGTACAAGTCTCTGAAGGTCTGGTCCATGCTGGCTGACCTGGAGGAGAGTATGGGAACCTTCCAGGTACTTTCTTCATGTTTCCCTCTACGGTGTCTGTCTTCGTTGTATTTCAATTGCACTGATTTAGAAAGGAAAAGAAGGTAGCTTTGATGCAACACATCTAAGCCTGCATTTATACAGGCAGCCCAAATCTGATCTTTTGCCCCATTATTGGCAAAATAAATATCTGCTCTTATTGGTCAAAAGATCAGAATTGAGCTGCCTGTGTATACGCAATAGTCAACTAACGTTTTGGCTGCAAGAAGCTTTCATTAAAAAAAAAAAAAAAAAAACATTTATTTAACTAGGCAGGTCAGTTAAGAACAAATTCTTATTTACATTGACGGCCTACCCTGGCCAAACCCGGACTACGCTGGGCCAATTGTGCGCCGCCCTATGGGACTCCCAATCATGGCCAGATGTGATACAGCCTGGATCTGAACCAGGGACTATAGCGACGCCTCTTGCACTGAGATGCAGTGCGCCACTCGGATGCAGTGCGCCACACTTAGACCGCTGCGCCACTCGGGAGCCCAAAAATCCTTCATTAGGGTTTCTGGATTGGATTGATTAACATTGTTTAGGTTATACGTTTCTTGTATTCCGTGAGCTCTTCTCTCAGATGAAATCTTGTTAGAATAGGAGAAACTGAAAATTGCATCTTGTGCATAGTGATGACCCGGTTTTAGGGACCAAACATGTAACGACCATACGATGTAACTAACAACCCTACCTTTTGTCTTGGTCGTTTCTCCCCGTCAGTCCACCAAGGCGGTGTACGACCGCATCATTGACCTGCGCATAGCCACGCCCCAGATAATCATCAACTACGCCATGTTCCTGGAGGAGCACAACTACTTTGAGGAGAGCTTCAAGGTGACACCAACCACCTGCCCTGCTGCACACATCTCACTAGCCTGGTCCCAGTTCTGTTGTGCTGTCTTGACAACCTTTATGGTCATTGTCATGATGCCTGAACTGGGACCAGTCTAACATTTCACAGCCTAGAACATAAACGCTAACTCATACTGCATTCAAACTGTTACTTTACAACTGGGTCATGTCTAGGGCCGAGTTCCCTACTGAACACGAACGACCCTGACCATGCCTTCACCCTTAACTACAGCATTTTGATCAGTTGTAAATTCCTGTCGCTGATGGTCTTCATGCACTCTCTGCAGGCGTACGAGCGTGGCATCGCCCTCTTCAGGTGGCCCAACGTCTATGACATCTGGAACACCTACCTCACCAAGTTCATCGACCGCTACGGGGGCAAGAAGCTGGAGAGGGCCCGGGACCTGTTTGAGCAGGCGCTGGATGGCTGTCCAGCCAAGTTCGCCAAGAGTAAGATACATTGTTGTCTACGTGACTTCTGTATGTCTTTATGTCTAATGCATGTTTGTGACGTCTGTCTAGACTCTAAGTTGACATGCTGTACAATGAAAAAATAATTTCCTGACTTATACAATAAAGTCATCATCATCACAGTTGCTTTTTAGGTACTGAGAAGCACCAAAGAAAATACAATCCTTTTCACACTACGAAGCCAAGCTGTACTGTGCTGGCCTGGTTACGCATCGACCACAGTTGCAGGAATCGTGCTGGGAATGACAGATGTTAAAAGACCATGACCGAGCCAGCTCAGTACGGTTCAGGTTGGCATGATAGTATGAAAAGGGTGTTCAAGTATCTTTCAGCCTCAGTCAGTTTTTATAATCAGTTTGTTGCTGGGTTCTATTTGTGATAATGGCCTTATTTATGTGGTACTATCCCCCCAGCTACAGGAATGACGAGTGATATGTTAACTATTTTCTGTTGTGATTGACAGCTATCTACCTGCTGTACGCCAAACTGGAGGAGGAGTTTGGGTTGGCGCGTCACGCCATGGCGGTGTACGAGAGAGCTACGCAGGCGGTGGACAACACGGAGAGGCATCACATGTTCAACATCTACATCAAGAGGGCTGCAGAGATCTACGGTGTCACCTACACCAGAGCGATCTACCAGAAAGCCATCGAGGTAAGAGTGTAGTGGCTCATTTTGTTATGCACACACACACAGGTACATCTCAATAGTCTAAATCAGTGTCCCGTGAGGGGCGTCCAATCCGGCCTGTGGATGGTTTGAGTAAAAAAAAAATATATATATATATATATATATTTTTTTTACTCAAACCATCCACAGGCCGGATTGGACGCCCCTCACGGGACACTGATTTAGACTATTGAGATGTACCTGTGTGTAAAGTCGGAAGTTTACATACACTTAGGTTGGATTCATTAATACTCGTTTTTCAACCACTCCATTTCTTGTTAATAAACTATAGTTTTGGCAAGTCGGTTAGGACATATACTTTGTGCATAACACAAGTAATTTTTCCAACAATTGTTTAGACAGATTATTTAACTTATTCACTGTATCACAATTACAGTGGGTCAGAAGTTTACATACAATAAATTCCGTGAAGCTTCTGATAGGCTAATTGACATCATTTGAGTCAATTGGAGGTGTATCTGTGGATGTATTTCAAGGCCTACCATCAAACTCAGTGCCTCTTTGCTTGACATCATGGGAAAATCTAAATACATCTTCCAAGACCTCAGAAAATTGTAGACCTCCACAAGTCTGGTTCATCCTTGGGAGCAATTTCCAAACACCTGACGGTACCACGCTCATCTGTACAAACAATAGTACGTAAGTATAAACACCATGGGACCATGCAGATATCATACCGCTGAGGAAGGAGACACGTTCTATCTCCTACTTTGGTGCGAAAAGTGCAAATCAATCCCAGAACAACAGCAAAGGACCTTGCTGGAGGAAACGGGTACAAAAGTATCTATATCCACAGTAAAACGAGTCCTATATCGACAACCTCAAAGCCAGACTACGGATTGCAACTGCAGATGGGGACAAAAGATGTACTTTTTGGAGAAATGTCCTCTGGTCTGATGAAACAAAAATAGAACTGTTTGGTTATAATGACCATCATTATGTTTAAACGAAAAACAGGAGGAGGGACTGGTGCACTTCACAAAATAGATGGCATCATGAGGACGGAAAATTAGCTGGATATATTGAAACAACATCTCAAGACATCAGTCAGGAAGTTAAACTTTGGTCGCAAATGGGTCTTCCAAGTGATGGACAATGACCCCAACCATACTTCCAAAGTTGTGGCAAAATGCCTTAAGGACAACAAAGTCAAGGTATTGGAGTGGCCATCACAAAGCCCTGACCTCAATCCTATAGAACATTTGTGAGCAGAACTGAAAAACCATGTGCAAGCAAGGAGGCCTACAAACCTGACTCAGTAACACCAGCTCTGTCAGGAGGAATGGTCCAAAATTCACCCAGCTTATTGTGGGAAGCTTGTGGAAGGTTACCCGGAACATGTGACCCAAGTTAAACAATTTAAAGGCAATGCTACCAAATACTAATTGAGTGTATGTAAACTTCTGACCCACTGGGAATGTGATGAAATAAATAAAAGCTGATATAAATCATTCTCTCTACTATCATTCTGACATTTCACATTCTTAAAATAAAGTGGTGATCCTAACTGATGTAAGACAAGGAATTTTTACTAGGGTTAAATGTCAGGAATTGTGAAAAACTGAGTTTAAATGTAGTTGGCTAAGGTGTATGTTAACTTCCGGCTGTTTTATATACATACATACATATAGTACACGTCCAAAGTTTGGACATGCCTGCTCATTCCAGGATTTTCTTTATTTTTACTATTTCTACATTGTAGAATAATAGTGAAGACATCAAAACTATGAAATAACACATGGAATCATGTAGTAACCAAAAAAGTGTTAAACAAATCAACGTATATTTTCGGATTCTTGGCATTCTCTCAACCAGCTTCATGAGGTCACCTGGAATGCATTTCAATTCACAGGTGTGCCTTGTTATTTTGTTGAATTTCTTTCCCTCTTAATGCGTTTGAGCCAATCAGTTGTGTTGTGACAAGGTAGGGGTGGTATAAGACCAAGTCTATATTAGGGCAAGAACAGCTCAAATAAGCAGCGAGAAACAACCGTCCATCATTACTTAAAGACATGAAGGTCAGTCAGTCCGGAAAATTTCAAGAACTTTGAAAGTTTCTTCAAGTGCAGTTGCAAAACCTATCAAGCGCAATGATGAAACTGGCTCTCATGAGCACCGCTACAGGAAAGGAAGACCCAGAGTTAAACCTCTGCTGCAGAGGATAAGTGGATGAGAGTTAACTGCACCTCAGATTGCAGCACATATAAATGCTTCACAGAGTTCAAGTAACGGACACATCTCAACATCAACTGTTCAGAGGAGACTGCGGGAATCAGCCCTTCATGGTCAAATTGCTGCAAAGAAACCACTACTAAAGGACACCAATAAGAAGAAGAGGCTTGCTTGGGCCAAGAAACACAAGCAAGGCACATTAGACCAGTGCAAATCTGAGATTTTTGGTTCCAACCGCGGTGTCTTTGTGAGACGCAGAGTAGGTTAACGGATGATCTCTGCATGTGTGGTTACCACCATGAAGCATGAAGGAGGAGGTATGATGGTGTGGGGTTGCTTTGCGGACGACACTGTCGGTGATTTATTTAGAATTCAAGGCACACTTAACCAGCATGGCTACCACAGGATCCTGCAGCGATATACCATCCCATCTGGTTTGCGCTTAGTGTGACTATCATTTGTTTTTCAACAGCACAATGACCCAACACCTACCTGTGTAAGGGCTATGCTGCCCTACCAAGCAAAAAGGCAGCATCTGCTCACTTGGTCAAAAATGAGTTAATGTCATTTTTGCTACATTAAATACATGCTTCATCACGTGGACAAGTATCCTGCCTCTATTGTATGGTGTTTTGGAGAAAATGGGGGTCCTTGTTAGCAGTAACTGCATAATGTTACTGTGATACCAAGGTTAATAAAAGCCATTTTTCTCAGTTCCACTCTGAGCAGTTACTGCCTTTTTGCTTGGTAGGGCAGTTTGACCAAGAAGGAAAGTGATGGAATGCTGCATCAGATGACCTGGCCTCCACAATCACCTGACCTCAACCCAATTGAGATCAAATCAAATGTATTTATATAGCCCTTCGTACATCAGCTGATATCTCAGTGCTGTACAGAAACCCAGCCTAAAACCCCAAACAGCAAGCATTGCAGGTGTAGAAGCACGGTGGCTAGGAAAAACTCCCTAGAAAGGCCAAAACCTAGGAAGAAACCAAGTTTTTTTCAACTGTAACCAGGTGGCCAGTCCTCTTCTGGCTGTGCCGGGTGGAGATTACAACAGAACATGGCCAAGATGTTCATAAATGACCAGCATGGTTATATAATAATAATCACAGTAGTTATCGAGGGTGCAGCAAGTCAGCACCTCAGGAGTAAATGTCAGTTGGCTTTTCATAGCCGATCATTGAGAGTATCTCTACCGCTGCTGCCATCTCTAGAGAGTTGAAAACAGCAAGTCTGGGACAGGTGGCACGTCCGGTGAACAGGTCAGGATACCATAGCCGCAGGCAGAACAGTTGAAACTGGAGCAGCAGCACGGCCAGGTGGACTGGGGACAGCAAGGAGTCATCATGCCAGGTAGTCCTGAGGCATGGTCCTAGGGCTCAGGTCCTCCGAGAGAGAGAGAGAGAGAGAAAGAAAGAGAGAATTAGAGAGAGCATACTTAAATTCACACAGGACACCAGATAAGACAGGAGAAGTACTCCAGATAAAACAGACTGACCCTAGCCCCCCGAAACAAAATACTGCAGCATAAATACTGGAGGCTGAGACAGAGGGGTCAGGAGACACTGTGGCCCCATCCGATGATACCCCAGGACAGGGCCAAACAGGAAGGATATAACCCCACCCACTTTGCCAAAGCACAGCCCCCACACCACTAGAGGGATATCTTCAACCAACAACTTACCATCCTGAGACAAGGCTGAGTACAGCCCACAGATCTCCGCCACGGCACAACCCAAGGTGGGTGCCAACCCAGACAGGAAGATCACGTCAGTGACTCAACCCACTCAAGTGACGCACCCCTCCTAGGGACGGCATGAAAGAGCACCAGTAAGCCAGTGACTCAGCCCCTGTAATAGTGTTAGAGGCAGAGAATCCCAGTGGAGAGAGGGGAACCGGCCAAACAGAGACAGCAAGGGCGGTTCGTTGCTCCAGAGCCTTTCCGTTCTGGGCCAGACTACACTCAATCATATGACCCACTGAAGAGATGAGTCTTCAATAAAGGCTTAAAGGTTAAGACCGAGGATGCGTCTCTCACATGGGTAGGCAGACTATTCCATCAAAATGGAGCTCTATAGGAGAAAGCCCGGGCTCCAGCTGTTTGCTTAGAAATTCTAAGGACAATTAGGAGGCCTGCGTCTTGTGACCGTAGCGTACGCGTAGGTATGTACGGTAGGACCAAATCAGAAAGATCGGTAGGAGCAAGCTCATGTAATGCTTTGTAGATTAGCAGTAAAACCTTGAAATCAGCCCTTGCCTTAACAGGAAGCCAGTGTAAGGAGACTAGCACTGGAGTAATATGATCAATATTTTTGGTTCTAGTCAGGATAACTGAAGTTTATTTAGTGCTTTATCCGGGTAGCCGGAAAGTAGAGCATTGCAGTAGTCTAACCTAGAAGTAACAAAAGCATGGATTAATATTTCTGCATCATTTTTGGACAGAAAGTTTCTGATTTTTGCAATGTTACGTAGATGGAAAAAAGCTGTCCTTGAAACTGTCTTGATATGTTTGTCAAAAGAGAGATCAGGGTCCAGAGTAACGCCGAGGTCCTTCACAGTTTTATTTGAGACGACTGTACAACCATCAAGATTAATTGTCAGATTCAACAGAAGATCTCTTTGTTTCTTGGGACCTAGAACAAGCATCTCTGTTTTGTCCGAGTTTAAAAGTAGAAAGTTTGCAGCCATCCACTTATGTCTGAAACACAGGCTTCTAGCGAGGGCAATTTTGGGGCTTCACCATGTTTCATTGAAATGTAAAGCTGTGTGTCATCCGCATAGCAGTGAAAGTTAACATTATGTTTTCGAATGACATCCCCAAGAGGTAAATATATAGTGAAAACAATAGTGGTCCTAAAACGGAACCTTGAGGAACACCGAAATGTACATTTGATTCTGTCAGAGGACAAACCATTCAGAGTCAAACTGATATCTTTCTGACAGATAAGATCTCAACCAGGCTGGCACTTGTCCGTGTTGACCAATTTGGGTTTCAAATCTCTCCAAAAGAATGTGATTGATGGTATCAAAAGCAGCACTAAGGTCTAGGCGCACGAGGAAAGCTGCAGAACCTCTGTCTGATGCCATTAAAAGGTAATTTACCACCTTCACAAGTGCAGTCTCAGTGCTATGATGGGGTCTAAAACCAGACTGAAGCATTTCGTATACAATGTTTGTCTTCAGGAAGGCAGTGAGTTGCTTTTTCAAAAAAAATTGAGAGTAATGGAAGATTCAATATAGGCTGCTAGTTTTTTATATTTTCTGGGTCAAGGTTTGGCTTTTTCAAGAGGGGCTTTATTACTGCCACTTTTAGTGAGTTTGGTACACATCTGGTGGATAGAGAGCTGATTATTATGTTCAACATAGGTGGGCCATCACAGGAAGCAGCTCTTTCAGTAGTTTAGTTGAAATAGGGTCCAGTATGCAGCTTGAAGGTTTAGAGGCCATGATTATTTTCATCATTGTGTCAAGAGATATAGTACTAAAACACTTGAGTGTCTCTCTTGATCCTAGGTCCTGGCAGAGTTGTGCAGACTCAGGACAACTGAGCTTTGGAGGAATACCCAGATTTAAAGAGGAGTCCGTCATTGGCTTTCTAATGATCATGATATTTTCCTCAAAGAAGTTCATGAATTTATTACTGCTGAAGTGAAAGCCATCCTCTCTGGGGAATGCTGCTTTTTAGTTAGCTTTGCGACAGTATCAAAAATACATTTCCGATTGTTCTTATTTTCCTCAATTAAGTTGTAAAAATAGGATGATCGAGCAGCAGTGAGGGCTCTTCGATACTGCACGGTACTATCTTTCCAAGCTAGTCGGAAGACTTCCAGTTTGGTGTGGCGCCTTTTCCGTTCCAATTTTCTGGAAGCTTGCTTCAGAGCTCGGGTATTTTCTGTATACCAGGGAGCTAGTTTCTTATGAGAAATGTTTTTAGGGGTGCAACTGCATCTAGGGTATTGCGCAAGGTTAAATTGAGTTCCTCAGTTTGGTGGTTAACTGATTTTTGTCCTCTGACGTCCTTGGGTAGGCAGAGGGAGTCTGGAAGGTATCAAGGAATCTTTGTGTTGTCTGAGAATTTATAGCACGACTTTTGATGCTTCTTGGTCGGGGTCTGAGCAGATTATTTGTTGCAAATGTAATAAAATGTTGGTCCGATAGTCCAGGATTATGAGGAAAAACATTAAGATCCACAACATGTATTCCATGGGACAAAACTAGGTCCAGACTGTGACAGTGAGTAGGTCCAGAGACATGTTGGACAAAACCCAGTAAGTCGATGATGGCTCCAAAAGCCCTTTGGAGTGGGTCTGTGGACTTTTCCATGTGAATATTAAAGTCACCAAAATTATTATATTATCTGCTATGACTACAAGGGCCGATGGGAACTCAATGAGGAACGCTGTATATGGCCCAGGAGGCCTGTAAACAGTAGCTATAAAAATTGATTGAGTAGGCTGCATAGATTTCATGACTAGAAGCTCAAAAGACGAAAACGCCATTTTTTTATTTTGTAAATTGAAATTTGCTACCGTTACATTTTTAATTACACCGCCGCCTTTGCGGGATGCATGGGTGATATGGTCACTGTAGCTAGGAGGTGAGGCCTCATTTCTCACAGTAAATTCATCAGGCTTAAGCCATGTTTCAGTCAGGCCAATCACATCAGATTATGATCAGTGATTAGTTCATTGACTATAACTGCCTTTGAAGTAAGAGATCTAACATTAAGTAGCCCTATTTTGAAATGTGAGGTATGATCTCTTTCAATAATGGCATCAATGGAGGAGGTCTTTATCCTAGTAAGTTTGCTAAGGCGCACAGACACGGTCTCAATGGGGATAGCTGAGCTAACTACACTGACTGTGCTTAGTGGCAGACTCCACTAAGCTGGCAGGTTGGCTAACAGCCTGCTGCCTGGCCTGCACCCTATTTCATTGTGGAGCTAGAGGAGTTAGAGCCCTGTCTATGTTGGTAGATAAGATGAGAGCACCTCTCCAGCTAGGATGGAGTCCGTCACTCCTCAGCAGGCCAGGTTTGGTCCTGTTTGTGGGTGAGTCCCAGAAAGGGGGCCAATTATCTATCTATCTATATTTTAGGAGGGGCAAAAAACAGTTTTCAACCAGCGATTGAGTTGTGAGACTCTGCTGTAGAGCTCATCACTCCCCCTAACTGGGAGGGGGCCAGAGACAATTACTCGATGCCGACACATCTTTCTAGCTGATTTACACGCTGAAGCTATGTTGCGCTTGGTGACCTCTGACTGTTTCATCCTAACATTGTTGGTGCCGACGTAGATAACAATATCTCTATACTCTCTCCACTCGCCAGTTTTAGCTTTAGCCAGCACCATCTCCAGATTAGCATTACCGTCGGTAGTGTATGATCGCTGGATGATTTGTTTTAAGTCTAATACTGCGGGTAATGGAGTCACCAATGACTAGCGTTTTCAATTTGTCAGAGCTAATGGTGGGAAGCTTCGGCGTCTCAGACCCCGTAACGGGAGATGGCTCGGCCAATGACTCCGGATCGTTGCTTAATAGGGAGAACCGGTTGAAAGTTTCTGTCGGCTGAATGAGCGACACCGGTTGAGCATTCCTATAGCATTTCCCTCCAGAAGCCGTGAGAAAGTTGTCCAGCTGCGGGGACTGTGCGAGTGGATTTATACTAATGTTACTATCTGTACTTACTGGTGGCACAGACGCTGTTTCATCCTTTCCTACACTGAAATTACCCTTGCCTAACGATTGCGTCTGAAGCTGGGCTTGCAGCACAGCTATCCTCGCCATAAGGCGATCGTTCTCCTGTATATTATGAGTACAGCGACTGCAATTAGAAGGCATCATGTTAATGTTACTACTTAGCTTCGGCTGTTGGAGGTCCTGACGAACAATGTCCAGATAAAGCGTCCGGAGTGAAAAAGTTGAGTGAGGGAAAAACAAAAAATATAAACGGTAATTAAAAAGTAAAAAACGTAAAGTTGTCAGGTAGCAAAGTAAGGTTGTTTACGTGTTGCTGTGCATGTTGTTGCCAAGTCTGCAAGTTGTGACCGGAAGTAACCCTAGAAGAGGGTGGCTTGGGATGAGTTGGACCGCAGAGTAAAGGATAAGCAGCCACAAGTGCTCAGCGTATGTGGGAACTCCTTCAAGACGGTTGGAAAAGCATTCCTCGTGAAGCGGTTTGAGAGAATGCCAAGAGTGTGCAAATCTGTCATCAAGGCAAAGGGCACCTATTTGATGAATCTAAAATTATATTTTGATTTGTTTAACACATTTTTTGTTTCCTACATGATTCCGTATGTGTTATTTCATAGTTTTGATGTATTCACTATTATTCTACAATGTAGAAAATAGTACAAATAAAGAAAAACCCTTGAATATGTAGGTGTGTCCAAACTTATATAGATTCAAAAAAATTGTGGGGGGGCGAACAAACTCAATATACTTTCAAATGACTAAAACCAAATAGAAACGTTGTAAAAATGATAAGAGACCTACATTCATACCATTTCTTGACTGTCTCCAGCTCGCTAATAATCACTGAAATGAAAGCTAGACAATCAGTGAGCATAAAACATTTCCCAAAAGATGGATATTGGAAAATGTTTTGCTAATTCTGACGGCAAAGAAAGATAACACATCTTCTGTTTCGGCTCTCCGGACCTCGTTGAAGAACGAATGCAGCCCCGATGGCAAAATGAGTTAGACACCCCTAAATTAATCATGTGATTTTTCTTTATTGAGATGGTGCAACTAATATATTCGAATATATAATATAATATGTTGTTTTCTTCCAGGTGCTTCCAGACGAACACTCCAGGGACATGTGCCTGCGCTTCGCTGACATGGAGAGCAAACTGGGCGAGATCGACCGGGGCAGAGCCATATACTCCTACTGCTCTCAGATCTGTGACCCAAGGGTGAGCTCTCACACTCTGACCTAGGGTCCTCTTCATTAGTGCGCACTAGAGCTGGGCAATATGAAAAAATCCATATTGCGATAAATTGCCTGAATTGATGTGATAACAATAAATAGAGTGATACGTTTATAACATTAATGTGCTACCACTACTACTAGTTTGATGGTTGTAGCCACAAAATGGGCAATTAACAATCACTCTGCAAACGTATTTAATTTCAAACTTCACATTTCTCTAGTGTACGCTACTTATAATTAATGATATAAGCAAAATGCCTGCGATAAGTTATCGGTATGGTCGGTGACGATAATTTGTGGTTTATTGTCCCAGCTGTAACGCACACAGTAAGAAAATGTTATTGAACAGAAAACTAGCTGTTCTTATTGGACAATCCACGTACTCCTTCCCTGTTTCAGTCCTTTCCTCAATTTGTGGAAACACAGGTTTGTGCACAGTAGCGATAAAAAGTTTTACTTCCTGTATGTGTGTTTGCTTCAGATGACGGCCACGTTCTGGCAGACGTGGAAGGAGTTTGAGATCCGCCACGGGAACGAAGACACTATCCGGGAGATGCTGAGAATCAAGCGCAGCGTCCAGGCCACGTACAACACACAGGTCAACTTCATGTCCTCACAGATGATGAAGGCCACCACCAACGCCACCAGTAAGAATGCGCACACACACACACGCATACAAACATATACGCACCCACACCTTCGGTCTCTAATGATGAATCAATTAATCTCGTGTCATCTTCCATGTTGATTTTTAACATGATTTTGAAGTGTCATGCTTACAGCTGTAAATGTTTTTCATGAAAAACACAGGCCAGATGGGGCTTGGTTAGTGTTAGGGCTAAATCAGTGTTAGGGTGTACCTCTGTATAACTCTGTTATTTTATGTCTGTGCAGTCTCAGACCTTGCCCCGGGCCAGCTGGGGCTGGATGATATGAAGCTGTTGGAGCAGCAGGCCCAACAGCTGGCTGCCGAGGCTGAACAGGACAAACCCAAACTCAAAGAGAAGATCCTCTTCGTCAGGTCTGTCATCCATCCCCCCACCCATTTAGCATCCTTTCCATTGTCCTCTGAAAACCCAACTGCAGACCAGGGCCCGTATCCACAAAGCGTCTCAGAATATTAGCGCTGATCTAAGATTTTAAATCATAATGAATAAGATAATATGGACAGATCCTCGATCAGCACTCCTATTTTTAGATGCTGTGTGGATACGGGCCCAGTAAGTGGGCAGTCATTTAATATAAATACAACAATGCAGAAATGGTTCAATACTGGTCTTAACCACTCTGTGTCATTGTGAATCTGTTTGTTTAGGAGTGACACATCTCGGAGTGAGCTGGCTGAACTGGCCAAACAAGCCAACCCCGATGAGATTGATATTGAGGATGAGGATGGTGATGATGAAGACCAGGGCCCAGAGGGTGAGTTACAACACCACTAGGTGGCGCTGTTCAGGAGGGAGCAATGCTACAGAACATTCACATAGAAATGGACTGTGTAGATTACAGAAAATTATTCTGTCATATAATATAGAAGCATGACAACTCTATACATTGCATTTCTATCTGCAATGTTTTGAATGTTTCACTTGATTGAATATGTTCTAGCTGTTTTCTTGACAACCCTAATAATAAAAAATATTAATAAATATATAAACACCTCATCACATTAGTGTATTCGGCTATTTCAGCCATACCTGTTGCTGACAGGTGTATAAAATTGAGGATACAGCCATGCAATCTCAAAAATTAGCAGTAGAATGGCCTTGATGAAAGCACAGTGACTTTCAACGTGGCACTGTCATAGGATGCCACCTTTCCAACAAGTCAGTTTGTCAAATTTCTGTCCTGCAAGAGCTGCCCCAGTCAACTAAGTGCTGTTATTGTGAAGTGAAATCATCTAGGAGCAGTATGGCTCAGCCGCGAAGAGGTAGGCCACACATCTGTCCTCGGTTGCAACACTCACTACTGAGTTCTAAACTGCCTCTGGAAGCAAAGTCAGCACAAGAACTGTTGTTGGGAGCGTCATGAAATGCGTTTCCATGGCCAAGCAGGCGCACACAAGCCTTCAGCCTTCACACAAGCATCACGCTTCACATTCTGGGTTTGGTGGATGCCAGGAGAACGCTACCTGCCCGAATGCATAGTGCCAACTGTAAAGTTTGGCGGAGGAGGATTAATGGTCTGGTGCTGTTTGTCATGGTTTGGGCAAGGCCCCTTAGTTCCAATGAAGGGAAATCTTAACGCTCCAGCATGCAATGACATTCTAGACGATTCTGTGCTTCCAACTTTGTGGCAACAGTTTGGGGGAAGGCTCTTTCCTGTTTCAGCATGACAATGCCCCAGTCCACAAAGCGAGGTCCATACAGAAATGGTTTGTCGAGATCAGGGTGGAGCCCTGACCGTAACCCCATCAAACACCTTTGGGATGAATTGGAACCTAATCGCCCAACATCAGTGCCCGCTGCAATGTTCCAACATCTAGTGGAGCGCATTCCCAGAAGAGTGGAGGCTGTAATAGCAACAAAGGGGGGACCAACTCCACTAGATGTTGGAACATTGCTGCGGGTACGGATGTTGGCCAATTAGGTTCCAATTCATCCCAAATGTTTTTGATTTTGGAATGACATTTTGGAATGAAATGTTTGACGAGCAGGTGTGTGTCTTTGAGAGAGCGAGAGATGCCTTGCAGCACAGCGTGATGGCTGCAACAAGCATGTGACCTGTTTACTTTGAGAGTGGTGTCAATGTTCCAAATGGCACCCTATCCCCTATATAGTGCACTTTTTTAACTGGTCATAGGTAGTGCACTATATAGAGGATAGGGTGCCATTTGAGACACTACCATGGTGTTTATGTAAATGTGTGCTTTGATTATGTTTGTCTCTCTCCAGAGGTGCAGCTGGAACAGAAAAGTGTCCCCACTGCTGTCTTTGGAGGGCTGAAAGAAGGAGAAGATTGAATACAGAATGTTGGGATGGTATCTGTCCCACAGACATGACATCACAGACGAGCTCCATGGTCTACGAATGGAGCCTTCAACACCCGTAAAATGTATGATGAAAATAGATTGTATGGAATGTGAACTTCGTCGTTGATCTTTTCTACAGTGGCAAGAAAAAGTATGTGAACCCTTTGGAAATACCTGGGTTTCTGCATAAATTGGTCATAAAATTTGATAATCTAGGTCACAACAACATACAAACACAGTCTGCTTAAACTAATAACACAAACAATTATACGTTTTCATGTCTATTGAACACACCATATAAACATTCACAGTGCATGTGGGAAAAGTATGTGAACCCTTGGATATAATAACTGGATGACCCTCCTTTGGCAGCAATAATCTCATCCAAACGTTTTCTGTAGTTGCGGATCAGACCTGCACCACGATCAGGAGGAGTTTTGGACCATTCCTCTTTACAAAACTGTTTCAGTTCAGCAATATACTTGAACTGCTCTCTTGAGGTCATGCCACAACATCTCAATCGGGTTGAGGTCAGGATTCTGACTGGGCCACTCCAGAAGGTGTATTTTCTTTTGAAGCCATTTACTATTGTGTTTTGGGTTGTTGTCCTATTGCATCACCCAACTTCTGTTAAGCTTCAATTGGCAGACAGATAGCCCAACATTCTCCTGCAAAATGTCTTGATAAACTTGGGAATTCATTTTTCTGTCGATGATAGCAAGCAGTGTATTCCCTGAGGCAGCAAAGCAGCCCAAACCATGATGCTCCCTCCACCACACTTTACAGATGGGATGAGGTTTTGATGTTGGTGTGTTGTGCCTTTTTTCTCCACACATAGTTGTTGTGTGTTCCTTCCAAACAACTCAACTGTAGTTTCATCTGTACACCAAATATTTTGCCAGTAGCGCTGTGGACAGTCCAGGTGCACTTTTGTAAACTAAAGACGTGCATGAATGTTTTTGAACAGCTGTGGCTGCTTCCGTGGTTCCTTCCATGAACACCATTCTTGTTTAGTGTTTTACGTATCGTTGACTCGTCAGAGATGTTAGCATGTTCCAGAGATTTCTGTAAAGTCTTTAGCTGACACTAGGATTCTTCTTAACCCCATTGAGCATTCTGCACTGTGCTATTGCAGTCATCTTTGCAGGACGGCCACCCCTAAGGAGAGTAGCAACAGTGCTGAACTTTCACCATTTATAGACTGCTTTTAGAGATACTTTTGTAACCCTTTCCAGCTTTATGCAAGTCAACAATTCTTAATCTTAGGTCTTCTGAGATCTTTTTTGTTCGAGGCATGGTTCACATGAGGCAATGCTTCTTGTGAATAGCAAACTGAGTGTTTTTTTTATAGGGCAAGGCAGCTCTAACCAACATCTCCAATTTCGTCTCATTGATTGGGCTCCAGGTTAGCTGACTCCTGACTGCAATAGCTTTTTCAGAAGTCATTAGCCTAGGGGTTCATACTTTTCCCAACCTACACTGTGAATGTTTAAATTATGTATTCTATATAGACAATAAAAATACAATAATTTGTTTGTTATTAGTTTAAGCACACTGTTTGTCTATTATTGTGACTTAGATGAAGATCAGACCAAATTTGATGACCAATTTATGCCGAAAGCCAAGTAATTCCAAAGGGTTCATACTTTTTCTTGCCACTATGTTGTCGACTGTAAGTGTTTTGCTCTACATTCATAGATTGTCAAGTCTGCACTAGATCAGTGAATAAAAATGAGATTTGTGAATAAAGTTTAAATGCTCCTTATTCTAAAAACAATGTAAATGCTCAATTTCCTTCTAAACATGAGGACCAAGGCACGTTTCATAAAGTTAAAATGTTTAAATTACGACGGCATGTTCAATAGAACAAAATCGTAAAAACTAATGACGTGTTTTGGCACAAGTTTTGTCAGGTAGTTTTTAAGATGTATCTATTGAACATGCTCTGTATGTGGGCCTTGGTCCTCCTTGTTATTTATGTCAAATTAACCCCTTAACCGAAGAGCGCCTTCAACATACAAAGATCTACTAGTAGTGTATCCTAGCAGCGCTTCCTATTCTTTTTTTCAACAAATGTAGTGATGCATTAAAGCAAAACTAGCATTGGCAACAATCACTGTTTGCTACAGTATTGTATTTTTATGGATCCCCATTAGCGCAGCTACTCTTCCCGGGCTCCAGCAAAATTGTGGCAGTTCATACAATTTTTTAAATTTTTTTACAAATTTTTACCCCTTTTTCTCCCCAATTTCGTAGTATCCAATTGTGTAGTAGCTACTATCTTGTCTCATCGCTACAACTCCCGTACGGGCTCGGGAGAGACGAAGGTTGAAAGTCATGCGTCCTCCGATACACAACCAACCAAGCCGCTGCTTCTTTAACACAGCGCACATCCAACCCGGAAGCCAGCCGCACCAATACGCCGGTGCGCCGAAACACCGTGCACCTGGCCACCTTGGCTAGCGTACACTGCGCCCAGCCCGCCACAGGAGTCGCTGGTGCGCGATGAGACAAGGACACCCCTACCGACCAAGCCCTAGCCCCACGGACCACCCGGTCGCGGCCGGTTACGACAGAGCCTGGGCGCGAACCCAGGACTCTGATTGCACAGCTGGCGCTGCAGTACAGCGCCCTTAACCACTGCGCCACCCGGGAGGCCCAGTTCATACAATTTTAAAAGCGAAACGATACATTCACAGATTTCACAACACACTGTGTGCCCTCATGCACCACTACCACCCTACACTTGCACATATTTTTGAGTCTGTTGTATGTCTTGGCATTGCGATTATTTCAACCTGCATGACATTTGAGTCTGTTCACAATGGTTCTATGAAATTGATGTGTAAACTGCTGACATAACTCCCACTGTAAGTCCAACACCATGACTGACAGTCTGTGCAGCAGTGCTTTGCTGCAGAAAGAGGAGTTTACTTCCCTAGAAAAACAGAGGGAGTAGTTACGCTGGGTGAATAGGGAATATTTAATTGATACTGGAGCTGGGAGTTGTAGTAAGCAACAAGAGCCATATTTTACAGCCTTGTCATCCTCCCTGGCTTACTGTTTTTTGATTAAAAACTGTTTAGCACTCACTCTAGCTGGCATTCAAAAATTCTTAGGAATTAGGAAAAAACACGTCGTATCCAAGACTGGATCTGAGCAGTATGTTGTGAATTGTAGCCAAAAGTTATATAATGTAAACTTCCACCTAAACTAACCCTTAAACCAGTTTTTTACTGATTAGTTTGTATTGTTATGAAGGGAAATTAATAACCCTAGAACGGAAAAAGAAATAGACCTAGCATTCTCTTCCATCTTCTGTTTTCAGTGATCGATTAGTTATTCAGAGAAGGGAATAAACCTGGAATGGAAAATAATAGGCCTTAGCATTATTCTCTTTCATAATTAGATCAAAATAGTTGAGGTAATCCTCACAGGTTGTGTCCCAAATGATACCCTTTTCCATACATAGTGTTTTACTTTTGATCAGAGCCTTATGGGCCCTGGTTGAAAGTAGTGCACTATATAAGGAATAGAGTACCATTTGGGACGCATTAGTTATTCAGAGAAGGGAATAAACCTGGAATGGAAAATAATAGGCCTTAGCATTATTCTCTTTCATAATTAGATCAAAATAGTTGAGGTAATCCTCACAGGTTGTGTCCCAAATGATACCCTTTTCCATACATAGTGTTTTACTTTTGATCAGAGCCTTATGGGCCCTGGTTGAAAGTAGTGCACTATATAAGGAATAGAGTACCATTTGGGACGCAGACACAATGTTACTGCTGAGGGACGCTGAAAGAGCTCTTGGAACTTTCAAGGCAGTGATGTGATTGTGAGATCTGTGTGCCTGCTGAGAATTCGGTGTTTCCTGTGTGGTTTGCAAAGCTTGAGCGTTGACTGGAAAGTGTAAAGAAAATAAATTAAGGCATAGTCTCCTATTTCACATGTTTTATTTTAGTACAATTTGGGGGTTTGTGGCAGTCCATGTGTTTTATTTTGATAGAAGTTGCTTATAATTTGATGGGCTACTTTTTGTTCAACACCCCACAGAGTAGGCCTACTTGCATTATAATTTATCGCACCTAGGCCATTTATGCACCTGTTTAATTAAAACGTAAAAGCCTATACATGGCATATAATTCTCAAAATGCATCGTTGGTGTTTTCTTTTATCTGTATGGTATGTTTCATGGTTAGAGGACAATATTTGGAGACAAGTGTATGAAAACCTCCTGTAAGGCTACTTGCTCAACTCGGCAAGTTTCACCAACCTAATGCACCTGTCTCGAGAGCTGTCATCATACCTGCTGGTCGGGTTCACACGACCAAGATCCCACCCCTTCACTCTTCCTCAAACACGATTGGCCAGTCGGCTGAGTGAGTGATGCCATTGTGGAGCACCTGGAAATCAGTCATCGGCCGGGCTCTAGCCTACTGTAGAGCGCTAACCAAACGTTAGCAATGGGGACGGCGAAACGGAAAATAATACGCCTTTATATATATATATATATATATATGTATATATATATATGTGTGAATAAATTGTATAACCCGATGTGTTGGGGGCTTCTGTAGGGCTTTAAGACAGCGCGCGCCTTCATTTTATGACAATTTTTTGGGGTCGAATCAGGAGAGAAACGGGAGCTGACACTATGAGCTGGGGCCCATAGTGTCAGGATAGTTCCTGAGAAAACGCTTACCCACATCCGTGTGCCTCAGCCCCAGTGTTATGAAATAGGATGAATAAAATAATGAATGCTTGATTTGAAGCTTCTTTCGCCACCAACTATTTTTCTAGGTCTCTATCCCCCTCCGGTTATCACGGCCTGTCTGCGGACTTGCTATGGTGGACTCCGACGCGACGAGGAAGACTTTTGTAGTCCCGGACATAACACCTTTGGATCTGTATGATTGTACCAGGGCAAAAATATGCGCAAGTGTGGGATGGCTCTTGGCTAAATCTTACGGCAATGCAGGTATGTGGCTTAGGCTATTGTGGCCAAACGTTTATATTGTGTTCTGTTTTTCCCTACATCCCCTCCCTCCTATGTAATCCAGCGTTGTTCCCTGACTGTCAGTGTATTGAAAAGCGTGTGCATGAAGGTGAACTGACTGCACGTTGTGTAAACTCAGCGATTTTGGGCACACAAAGAGTAATAGCCCACAGTACATGAGCGGTGGGACAGAGAGCGTGTGTGGTATGTAGTCCTACTCTGCACCCCATTTAACACGAATAGCGGCCCTTCCTCAGATTCCCAGGTGTTCTACCTAAATATTGTATAACTTCTAAAATATATCATTAACAACATCCTAAAAACAGAGGCACTATTGTTTTGTTTGGATCACAGCAGCCTATTTGATCTACAGTAGTTGACTTAAGCCGATTTAAGATCCAGCTCGAGGCATCGGTTTTGACAGCTTGCCTAATTTCAAATAATGTATCGAACCAATTTCACTTTGGCTGGCTAGCAACTCAGGGACTGGACTATAAAATATCCTGACCTGAACCGAGGTTCACCACTGACAAACGCATAGGCTATTTGTCAGGTCAGCTGCTGAACAAATAACGTGAGATTTTAATAATGTATCCAAATATAATAAAACAGGAGGTATAGAGGAGGGTCTGTTTCTCTATAATATTGGTAGTAGACGGCGCATGGAGGCTACTAAAACCACCCGTGCGCTTTCGATGACGCGCATACACACCCACTTAAAGACAATCCTTTTGTTGGATATACGCCTACTACACAATTTAAACGAAACCCGTTTTAGTTTCTTATGTTTTATATAGGCCGCCTACCCTCCTGGAACAAAAATATAAACGCAACCATTTCAACGATTACAGTAACAGTTTATATAAGGAAATAAGTCAATTGAAATAAATGATCACAAGAACGGTGAGCAAAAATCCCAGAATCACACGGGGGGACCTAGTGAATGACCTGCAGAGAGCTAGGACCAAAGTAACAAAGCCTACCATCAGTAACACACTACGCCGCCAGGGACTCAAATCCTGCAGTGCTAGACGTGTCCCCCTGCTTTAAGCCAGTACATGTCCAGGCCCGTCTGAAGTTTGCTAGAGAGCATTTTGATGATCCAGAAGAAGATTGGGAGAATGTCATATGGTCAGATGAAACCAAAATATAACTTTTTGGTAAAAACTAAACTCGTCAAAAAAAGAATGCTGAGTTGCATCCAAAGAACACCATACCTACTGTGAAGCATGGGGGTGGAAACATCATGCTTTGGGGCTGTTTTTCTGCAAAGGGACCAGGACGACTGATCCGTGTAAAGGAAAGAATGAATGGGGCCATGTATCGTGAGATTTTGAGTGAAAACCTCCTTCCAGTTGAAAGTTGAAAGTCCGTGTTGCCCAGCAACAGCCCCAAAACATCACTGCCCTAGAGGAGATCTGCATGGAGGAATGGGCCAAAATACCAGCAACAGTGTGTGAAAACCTTGTGAAGACTTACAGAAAACGTTTGACCTCTGTCATTGCCAACAAAGGGTATATAACAAAGTATTGAGATAAACTTTTGTTATTGACCAAATACTTATTTTCCACCGTAATTGTGGTACCCGATGAGCTACCCAGAGAGCTCATTATGCAAATTTGGTGAGTAATACAAAAAGGCACAGAGCCTTTGTGTATTGAGCTCTCTGGGTGCAACCCAGCTCCCATAATTCCCTTGGTGTGCAGCACGAGTATGACCTTTGACCCCTCACCTAGACCAATAGATATGCCCTGTCCTGTTAGGCTGTCCTGTTAGGCTGCTTCCCTGTTAATTTGTATTTCACCTTTATTTAACTAGGAACTCAGTTAGAACAAACTCTTATTTACAATGACGGCCTTGTGGGTTACTGCCTTGTTCAGGGGCAGAACGACAGATTTTTACCTTGTCAGCTCGGGGATTCGATCTAGCAACCTTTCGGTTACTGGCCCAACGCTCTAGGCTACCCACCATCCCAAATGCACTCACTCACTCACTCACTCACTCACTCACTCACTCACTCACTCACTCACTCAGTTTACTCACTCACTCAGTTTACTCACTCACTCACTCAGTTTACTCACTCACTCACTCACTCACTCACTCACTCACTCAGTTTACTCACTCACTCAGTTTACTCACTCACTCAGTTTACTCAGTTTACTCAAAGTCGGACAGGTTAGTGTTTGCTTTCAAAATACTATCCTCTTGAGGGGTTGTGGATATCAATGTCCTGGTGACATTGATATCCTCCATTTACTACTGACTAATTACCCTATTCCTGCTTTCCACTCTCACTCTTTTTTTTCTCTCTCTCATATTCAATTTCCTTTCTGTGTCCTAAGCATTTTTTTTTCTAACAAAATGTGAATGGAAAAAGAGAGCAGGTGTGCTGCAGGCCTTTTTAAAACTGCGGTTCCCAATACCTGAAATCCCATTTGCAAAATGTATATTTCTAGCCATTGCTGCTCCCCTGTCTGTCTGTTACAACCTGGTGATGTGTGTGACACAGACTGGTCATTCATCTTTCTGGAGCGTCCCACAGGGAAATTATGCTTGTATCGACGGCATCCATCTTGCTTTGCATCCTACTTTGCATTATGCTTTTTTTTTCACCACTTCCTATAGTGACATCCTGGTGGTGCATGGTGGAACTGCATGGAAAAGCCTCAACATTATTATTCCTTGTGCAGTGTCTGAAAATGCCTTGTGTGTTCCAGGCAGTATCTTATGTTGCATTTCAATAGTCTAGCAACTTGGCGGGTCAATGTGTTTCCTTCCATCAGTCCAGTTCTTTTGAATCAGAGTGGATGAGAGAAAGGAGACGAGAAGGTCAACTGCTTAAGACTATTGAGATGCACCCGTAGTTTAACCTCCCTCACTTGGTCAGTCAGTTTGCCTGAAATGTTTATATGGCTAACAATGCCCTGTGGTTTAAACACAATGGAACATTCACACCCCATTGTAATCTTCCTCTGTTTGACACACTAGTATTCTACACCAGGGTTGTGTTCAGTTGGGAGAAAACCTTTTGAGAAACAGAGTGGTACTACATGACTTGTCCCATAAGAGCACAGATTGTTTTGTTTTCTGTTGCAAAACATTGTAGTTGTGAAGTCAGTGAAAGTACAGAAAGCTGGAGAGAGGTATATGGAATGTTGTTTTTGGGAAAACTATCCCATGCTATTGTGTCCCCTAAATATAACCATTAACTTATTTCAAGGAACCGTAATGATAAAACAACAACATGGTCGGGTGACTCCCTTTATCCTTCAATCTTCTCTGATCTGTGCAGCACAGATTCCCAGGCGTCTTCCCCAAGTTCCTCCCCCAAATCCTTTTCCCTTCGAGTCTTTAAAGGCACCAAAGAAGGGTTCTGTAAGTCATGAATGATTGCATATACATCTGAAATTGCACCCCTAGGAAGCTTGTTCAACTCCAAGATGCTCTCTGTAGCTGTATTCGCAGGCCTATTGGGAAATCCAGGTGTGTTAGCTCTGACAAAGTTTCTAGCCTGGAGATAGCGGAAAAAGGATTGGGGGAGTTTTAACTTTTCCTGCAGCTGAGAAAAAGAGGAACATGTATCATCAAAGAATAATTGGGCTAGTGAGGAGAGGCCTAGTGAGTGTCAAATGCCAAAAGCCCCATCATTCAAAGATGGAGGAAATAAAATGTTCTGATTGATTGGGCCTGATAGAGAAAAGCCTCGGAGGCTAAAGGCTAAACAGAACTGATTTCAAGAGACTGCTTTACAATTGGGTTGACACACCTTTTGCCTAGGGACACTGGGAGAGACGAGCACAACACAGAGGAAAGTGCTGCAGGTTTACACGATTCAGACTCCATCTGGACCTAGAGTGGTCTAGGGCCAGTAGGATCAGTCTGCAGCCAGTAACAGAAGGGCTCTGAAATTTGCAGCCCAGTAGTATGTCTGAAAATTTGGTAGAGCTAAACCCCCCAATGACCTAGGCTTCTGTAAATGTTTAATACCAATCCGTGGTACTTTGCCATCCCAAATAAAATGCATGAATGTTTGATCCAGTGAAATAAAAAAAGATTTTGGAATAAAAATGGGTAAACATTGAAATAAATATAAAAATTTGGGCAACACATTCATTTTAATGACATGAATCCTTCCGATAAAAGAAAGGGGTAGCGAATTCCAAAAAGTAAAAGATGTAAGGGAATACCCCCCTGAAATGGACAAAAATGAATGGCAACATATTGGCATTGGACAAACCATATACACGATGTCCAATACCACCCAATGTGGCGTTGATTCGTGCAAAGTGTATTGCAAATGCCATATGGCAATTGCCAGTTGTAACACTTCAAAAATCCAACAGGGGGCGAGTGCGCTCCACCGGGGTTTTTCATATTGGAAATGCAACCCAAGTCAACATCCAAAAGCAAAATTTTGAAAAAATGATTTTTTTGTCAAAAACTTATCACCCCTTAAAGTGCTTTCTGGACCGTTTTTCGAAATTCTTTCGATTTTTTTTGTCAATTACACGTGTAAGAACAGTATGAATATACTTTTGTCCAATTTTGTTATCATAATTGTTTTTTTTTAAAATTACATGCGCATAAGGCATATGTTTTGTCCATTTGGAATATGATTTCATAGGAAGTCAAAAGTAAAAAATGTCAAAATTTGGTAAAAAACTTCACACACCCTTAAAGTGCTTTCTGGACCGTTTTTCAAAATTATTTCGAATTTTGTCAATTACACACGTATAAGAACTGTATCAACATACTTTATTCGTATTTTATTATCATTATTTTTTTATTTATTTTTTACTTGTGCATAAGGCATATGTTTTGTCCATTTGCAATATGATTTAATAGGAAGTCAAAAGTTGAAAATGTGATTTTATTTTAAAAACTTTAAAAACTAAAAAAAGTGCTTTCTGGACCGTTTTTCGAAATTGTTTCGATTTTAAGACAATTAATCATGTGTAAGAACTGTATGAATATACTTTTGTAAAATGTTATTAGCATATTTATTTTTTAAACTTGTGCAATATGATTTCATAGGAAGTCAAAAGTCAATTTTTGGGGGGCCAAAATTGACTGAACTGATGAACTCGGGATGGCCGGGCAGTGATAGTTGTTCATTTCCATCACTCGTTGTGTTGATTTCATCATGTCCATTTGGTGATGTTTTTTTCACCATTGAATCATATTGCAAATGCGCGTGCATTGTTGTGCAACTGGTAACCCAAAAATAAAAATATGGTGATTTCATTATGTCCATTTGTTTATGTTTTCTTACTTTTGCAAAGTCACTGTGCATTTGCAATATGGTTCAATGGGCATGTACCATCACGAATTTGGCATGCTCAAAATTCAAACTATACTTTGCTCAAACTATACTTTTGTCAACTTGTATTATCATAATTTTTTTGTTTGTTTTACTTGTGCATAAGGCATATGTTTTGTCCATTTGCAATATGATTTCATAGGAAGTCAAAAGTCAAAGTCAAAAGTAAATTTTTGGGGGGGCCAAAATTGACTGAACTGATGAACTCGGGATGGCCGGGCAGTGATAGTTCTTCATTTCCATCACTCGTTGTGTTGATTTCATCATGTCCATTTGGTGATGTTTTTTCACTATAGAATCATATTGCAAATGCACGTGCATTTGCAATATGTTTCAATGGGCATTTACCATTACGAATTTGTCATGCTATAAAAATCCTGCAGGAATGTGAAATTGACTGGCCCGATGAACTCGGGATGGCTTTGCAGTGATTCTGGTTCATCTCAATCGCTCGTTAGGGTTGATTTCAGAATGTCACTTTGGTGATGTTTTTTCACTATAGAATCATATTGCAAATGCACGTGCATTGTTGTGCAACTGGTAACCCAAAAATCAAAAATATGGTTGTAAATGCATTTACCGGGACTCCTATTGTCCATGCCCGCTATGGGAGTACCCTACTACGTCCCTCGATCCATGGGGGCCGTCCTGAGTGCTTTATGGACAGTTTAAAATATGACGATGGATGCAGATTGTGATTTTCCTCCGTGCAACTGGTGATCTGAAATGTGCATCTGGTAACCCAAAAATTAAAATACTGTTTTAAATGCATTTACTGGGACTACTATTGTCCATGCCCGCTATGGGAGTACCCTACTACGGCCCTCTATCAGTGGGGCCATCCTTGAGTGCTTTATGGACAGTTTAAAATATGACGATGGATACGCATTGTTTTCATGATTTCATTATGTCCATTTGTTTGTGTTTTCTTACTTTTTCAAAGTCACTGTGCATTTGCAATATGTTTCAATGGGCAGGTACCATCACAAATTTGTCATGCTATAAAAATCCTGCAGGAATGTGAAATTGACTGGCCGGATGAACTCGGGATGGCTTTGCAGTGATTCTGGTTCATCTCAATTGCTCGTTTGGGTTGATTTCAGAATGTCCATTTGGTGATGTTTTTTCACTATAGAATCATATTGCAAATGCACGTGCATTGTTGTGCAACTGGTAACCCAAAAATAAAAAAATGGTGATTTCATTATGTCCATTTGTTTATGTTTCCTTACTTTTTCAAAGTCACTGTTCATTTGCAATATATTTTAATGGGCAGGTACCATCACAAATTTGTCATGCTATAAAAATCCTGCAGGAATGTGAAATTGACTGGCCCGATGAACTCGGGATGGCTTTGCAGTGATTCTGGTTCATCTCAATCGCTCGTTAGGGTAGATTTCAGAATGTCACTTTTGGTGATGGTACCTCACTGTTTAAACATATTGCAAATGGACAAGCGTCAAGTGGACAAGAGTCCATCAGTCAATTAGATATCATTCTGACACCAAACTGATACAAACTGACACCAAACCCACTTTTTCCAACTCGTTTAGTAGCCAACTATTACATACTTCAGAGCTGGCCCAAAATTCACAACGCCTTCGGTTCAAACCATAAAAAAAACATACACGTAGTTACGTTCTAGTTGCGGGTCCATTTCTTATGTTATGTGTCGGCCTAGCTGAGGCGACCCCGAATCCCAAGTTTCGGCTCGATAGGTCATTTGGTGTCCGAGAAAAACGTTGGGGTCTGTCTATATTCGCAATGCACCTAGTCTTGCGACTCTGGGACATTTCTAAATGTCGTCATTTTCGTGATGCAAAAATAAGGCCCTGTCGTGATTCGTGATGTTTTGTCAAATTGCCATATGATTCCTTATGCCCTCTTGTGGGAATTTCCGGGATAGCGGAAAAAATGGTCCAAAACTTGTTTATTTTATAAAACGGAAACCGAATGTCCGACAAAGTTCATTCGATGACTTCCCGGTAGGTCCGGCCCTACCGCACGGCCCGACGCCGACCGCAAATTTTACAAACGTTTTCGGACGTCTAGTAAGGGACCGTACATTTGCAATATGGACTTTCTCACTAACCATACACGAAATGTCAAAATGTTCCCTTAAGGTATGCTAGAGCAACAAGGTTTTCCTGAAACAAATTTAGAATATTTCCTTGTCACTTTTACTCCCAAGTAGGTGAATTGATCCCGGACAATCCTAAACTGAGAACTTGTAAAAGAGCACTTTAAAGCAGGCTTGTTTACCGGAAAAAGCTCACTCTTGCCTAGATTCAGCTTGTACCCTGAGATTGATCCAAACTTTTTGAGAACAGATAGGGCACGTGACAATGAGGTATCAGGGTTATAAATAAACAATAGGTGGTCGTCAGCATATAGCGAGACTTTCTGCTCCCAGCCCGCCCTGATTATACCTTGAATGGCATCATTAGAGCGTAGTGCAATGGCGAGAGGCTCGATTGCCAAAGCAAACAACAAGGGGGAGAGTAGACAACCCTATATGGATCCGCGATGCAAGGGAAAATAGTCAGAGGACAAGTTATTAGTCCGTACCGAAGCCATGGGGGAAAAATAAATCATCTTTATCCACGCAATGAATTTGGGGCCAAAGCTAAATCTATAAAGGGCAGCTGTTAGGTAATCCCACTCAACGCGGTCAAACGCTTTTTCGGCATCAAGTGAGACCACCACCTCCGGGTCCCCCGACGCTGGGGAGTACAGTATATTCATAAGGCGCCTAATATTGAAAAATAAATGCCTATTTCTCACAAAGCCAGTCTGGTCAGGGTGTATTACTTGGTGCAGCAAGCCTTCCATGCGGATGGCTAAAAGCTTAGCTAGGATTTTGTAATCACAGTTTAAAAGTGAGATTGGGTGATAGGATCCACATTCCAGGGGGTCTTTATTTTTCTTTAATAGTAATGAAATTAAAGCCTGATAAAGACTAGGCGGTAGCTTTGAAGTATTATGCACTCTGCAAATAGTCTAGACAAGAATGGGCAAAGCAGACCAGAAAACGTCCTGTAAAATTCGGTTGGAAAACCGTCCGGACCTGGTGATTTACCACTTTTCATTGCGGTCACTGCTGTTGCAATCTCCTCAAGCGTAAATTCTTCTTCTAGACAGTCATGGGAGTCTGTATCAATTGAAGGCATATTCAAGCCATTAAAGAAGGAGTCAATCAGGAAATGGTCTTGAGGGGATTCAGAGATGTATAGCGCAGAGTAAAATTGTTTAAATTGATCATTGATCTCTTTATGTAAAAACTGTGGTGGCACCAGACGGGGTCCTTATTTGTGGGATTAAACGTGAGGCCTCAGATTTACGGATCTGATGCGGAAGGAGTTTACTGGCCTTGTCGCCTTGTTCATAGACTTTGTATCGAGCTTGCAAGAGTAACTGTTCAGCTTGCCTGGTAGAAAGCTCATCGAATTCAGATTGGAGTAGTTGACGCTCTTTATGCAGATCAGAGGAAGGATCCGTAGCATACTTCTCATCCAATGTGGCTATGGACTCGCTCAGGTCCCGAAGTCGCTGAGAGCAAACTCTGTTTTGGTTGGCTGTGTAAGAAATAATTTGGCCACGTAGGTGTGCTTTGAGAGACTCCCATATGGTAGAGCAGGACATACCTGGTGTTGAATTAGTTTCTAGGAATAAGGTGAATTCAAATCAAATCAAATCAAATTTTATTTGTCACATACACATGGTTAGCAGATGTTAATGCGAGTGTAGCGAAATGCTTGTGCTTCTAGTTCCGACAATGCAGTAATAACAAGTAATCTAACTAACAATTCCAAAACTACTGTCTTGTACACAGTGTAAGGGGATAAAGAATATGTACATAAGGATATATGAATGAGTGATGGTACAGAGCAGCATAGGCAAGATACAGTAGATGGTATCGGGTACAGTATGTACAAATGAGATGAGTATGTAAACAAAGTGGCATAGTATAGTATTAAGTGGCTAGTGATACATGTATTACATAAGGATACCGTCGATGATATAGAGTACAGTATATACGTATGCATATGAGATGAATAATGTAGGGTAAGTAACATTATATAAGGTAGCATTGTTTAAAGTGGCTAGTGATATATTTACATCATTTCCCATCAATTCCCATTATTAAAGTGGCTGGAGTTGAGTCAGTGTCAGTGTGTTGGCAGCAGCCACTCAGTGTTAGTGGTGGCTGTTTAACAGTCTGATGGCCTTGAGATAGAAGCTGTTTTTCAGTCTCTCGGTCCCAGCTTTGATGCACCTGTACTGACCTCGCCTTCTGGATGATAGCGGGGTGAACAGGCAGTGGCTCGGGTGGTTGATGTCCTTGATGATCTTTATGGCCTTCCTGTGACATCGGGTGGTGTAGGTGTCCTGGAGGGCAGGTAGTTTGCCCCCGGTGATGCGTTGTGCAGACCTCACTACCCTCTGGAGAGCCTTACGGTTGAGGGCGGTGCAGTTGCCATACCAGGCGGTGATACAGCCCGCCAGGATGCTCTCGATTGTGCATCTGTAGAAGTTTGTGAGTGCTTTTGGTGACAAGCCGAATTTCTTCAGCCTCCTGAGGTTGAAGAGGCGCTACTGCGCCTTCTTCACAATGCTGTCTGTGTGAGTGGACCAATTCAGTTTGTCTGTGATGTGTATGCCGAGGAACTTAAAACTTGCTACCCTCTCCACTACTGTTCCATCGATGTGGATAGGGGGGTGTTCCCTCTGCTGTTTCCTGAAGTCCACAATCATCTCCTTAGTTTTGTTGACGTTGAGTGTGAGGTTGTTTTCCTGACACCACACTCCGAGGGCCCTCACCTCCTCCCTGTAGGCCGTCTCATCGTTGTTGGTAATCAAGCCTACCACTGTTGTGTCGTCCGCAAACTTGATGATTGAGTTGGAGGCGTGCGTGGCCACGCAGTCGTGGGTGAACAGGGAGTACAGGAGAGGGCTCAGAACGCAACCTTGTGGGGCCCCAGTGTTGAGGATCAGCGGGGAGGAGATGTTGTTGCCTACCCTCACCACCTGGGGGCGGCCCGTCAGGAAGTCCAGTACCCAGTTGCACAGGGCGGGGTCGAGACCCAGGGTCTCGAGCTTGATGACGAGCTTGGAGGGTACTATGGTGTTGAATGCCGAGCTGTAGTCGATGAACAGCATTCTCACATAGGTATTCCTCTTGTCCAGATGGGTTAGGGCAGTGTGCAGTGTGGTTGAGATTGCATCGTCTGTGGACCTATTTGGGCGGTAAGCAAATTGGAGTGGGTCTAGGGTGTCAGGTAGGGTGGAGGTGATATGGTCCTTGACAAGTCTCTCAAAGCACTTCATGATGACGGATGTGAGTGCTACGGGGCGGTAGTCATTTAGCTCAGTTACCTTAGCTTTCTTGGGAACAGGAACAATGGTGGCCCTCTTGAAGCATGTGGGAACAGCAGACTGGTATAGGGATTGATTGAATATGTCCGTAAACACACCGGCCAGCTGGTCTGCGCATGCTCTGAGGGCGCGGCTGGGGATGCCATCTGGGCCTGCAGCCTTGCGAGGGTTAACACGTTTAAATGTCTTACTCACCTCGGCTGCAGTGAAGGAGAGACCGCATGTTTTCGTTGCAGGCCGTGTCAGTGGCACTGTATTGTCCTCAAAGCGGGCAAAAAAGTTATTTAGTCTGCCTGGGAGCAAGACATCCTGGTCCGTGACTGGGCTGGGTTTCTTCCTGTAGTCCGTGATTGACTGTAGACCCTGCCACATGCCTCTTGTGTCTGAGCCGTTGAATTGAGATTCTACTTTGTCTCTGTACTGGCGCTTAGCTTGTTTGATAGCCTTGCGGAGGGAATAGCTGCACTGTTTGTATTCGGTCATGTTACCAGACACCTTGCCCTGATTAAAAGCAGTGGTTCGCGCTTTCAGTTTCACACGAATGCTGCCATCAATCCACGGTTTCTGGTTAGGGAATGTTTTAATCGTTGCTATGGGAACGACATCTTCAACGCACGTTCTAATGAACTCGCACACCGAATCAGCGTATTCGTCAATGTTGTTATCTGACGCAATACGAAACATCTCCCAGTCCACGTGATGGAAGCAGTCTTGGAGTGTGGAGTCAGCTTGGTCGGACCAGCGTTGGACAGACCTCAGCGTCAGGTGAACAGAAGGATTTGAGTTCCTGTATGTTTCTTTCATCGCACCATGTCACGTTAGTCATAAGGCATACGCCCCCGCCCCTCTTTTTACCAGAAAGATGTTTTTTCCTGTCTGCGCGACGCGTGGAGAAACCTGTTGGCTGCACCGCTTCGGATAGCGTCTCTCCAGTAAGCCACGTTTCCGTGAAGCAAAGAACGTTATCCAATGTGGCTATGGACTCGCTCAGGTCCCGAAGTCGCTGAGAGCAAACTCTGTTTTGGTTGGCTGTGTAAGAAATAATTTGGCCACGTAGGTGTGCTTTGAGAGACTCCCATATGGTAGAGCAGGACATACCTGGTGTTGAATTAGTTTCTAGGAATAAGGTGAATTCAGAAGAAATGAAATTGACAAACTCCTTATCTGAGAGTAAAATGGGGTTGAGACGCCATTGATAACACATAGGAGGTCGTTGGGGAAACTCTAGTTCAAGCACTAATGGTGAATGGTCAGAGATAACAATACTCTCGTAAGTACACTGCCGAAGGTTGGGCAGAAGTTTTTTTTGTCCAAAAAGAAGTAATCAATCCGGGAGTATGTTTGATGAACATGAGAATAAAAGGAATTACTGTCTATCTGTAGGATGTAGGAAACGCCAGGCCTCAAACATAGCATATTTCTGAAGAAAGGATTGAATAAGTAGGGCACATTTAGATGGGCCTGTATTTGTTTGTGAGGACTTGTCAAGAACTGGGGACACTTTACAGTTGAAATCCCCCCCTAAAATCAACAAGAATGAGAATCTAAATTGGGAATTGCAGACAGAAAGGAAGAAATTAAACTTGTCATTCCAATTGGGAGCACAAACACTAGCCAAAACAAGAGGGTTAGAAAACCAGTTACTATGACGTATCGTCCCTTAGGATCAGCAATAACCTCAGAAGCTACAAAGGGAGTAGCTTTATCAACCAGAATAGCAGCACCTCTTGATTTACTATGAAAGTTTGAGTGGAACACTTGACCAACCCAGTCCTTACACATCCTAAAATGCTCACCAGTCCTCAAGTGAGTCTCTTGTAGAAATACAATATTTGCATTCAAACCCTTTAAATGTGTCAACACCCTCTTACGCTTCACCGGGTTATTAACCCCTTTGGTGTTCCATGAAATGTACTTTATCACATTATTTCGGCCCCTCTGGCATTCCCGTTATTCATCCCTGTCATTAGAGCATAGAATGGAAAAGCAATGAGTGCCCAAAACCCCCAGAATAACTTGTCTCAGAGTAATAATGTACAGTGGTAGATGTTTGGAAAAAGTACAGAAAAAAAACTAAAAAGACAGAATGACAACATTAGAACTGAACAATTCAACCTGCCCCCCCACCCCCTCCCCCCATCCCAGACAATACCTCCCCAAATGAGGTACAAGCCTAAATAGAACATGTTCTCTTCGCAGAGTATGTCTGTGAGAGTGCGGTCTTAAACCTAAACCCACAGTCCCGCTCTTGAAAGTTGCGTTTTGTTAGTGGATCAAGAAGCAAAATGAACGATTTTTATGTTTTTTTTTTCAAATTAAAAAAAGGCGAATCCCTTGTGCAAACGGAATGACAAAAGCACCACTTGTAGATGTATATAATTATATTCCCAGTCTTATAACAGGCATTGAGAGAGAAAATAAGTAAAATGTATAAAGGCTCTCAGCCAAAAATCTAATTTGAAGTAAGGAAATCGTAGTAAGACAATCAAAAATAATAGTAATTATAATAGTAGTCTAGTTGACTGAGACAGCTTACAAACAATACCAAAAAACTGCGTGTGCGCAACGTTAAACGTTTGCTGGGCGTAAATGACACTCAAATTTTTAAAAATTGAAGTGAGACCCCAAAAACCGTGTAGCCTCGGGAGACATTTACTGTTTACTGGGTCAATGCAAACGGATGTAGTAAACAAATAACCAAAAATATTTTGAGACACTGTGTAAACAAACGGAATAGGTGATCGAGACAGCCTAGAAACACAGGAGTTAAGTAAAACCTTAATACAATTAAATTAAAATGACTGAATGCTTGTAAGGCACGCACACTAGATGATCAAAACATTAGATCACATCAAATAAGCCTGAATGGTTTCACCAACTATACAAGACTAGCCTGTTATATCTAAACATAATTGTACCACAGGTGGGTTACTTACTATCCACAGTTTGCAAGCAACAGTTGCTGAACTGTGAGCATGTTCAAGACTTCTTGATGTGACGTTGAATGTGAGCCATAGCCTCATCCGGAGATTCAAATGTGTAGTCTTTACCCTCATGAGAGCCATAAACGGGCCGGGAATCGCAGTCCATACTTCACACTTGGATGGTCCCGAAGTACTCGTTTGGCCTGTCCACAAGCTGTGCGCTGCCAGGAAACAGTGGGGGAGTAGTTCTGGTAGATGGAGAAGCTCTGTCCTTGAAAGCTCAGTGTGGTATTGCGGGCTCGTCGGAGGATCTCCATCTTCTCATGAAAAAAGTGCACTCGAAGAATTATGTCACGGGGCCTCTCCCCATCCCGGGGCTTTGGGCGCAACGACCGGTGGGCACGATCAATCAGGGGCTTTTCATCTAAGGCAAGAACATCCTTCAGCAGCCCTGAAACTAAATCCGTGGCGCGGTGCATTTCCGCTGACTCTGGGACCGATACAAGTCTCAGATTATTGCGGCGAGAGAATCCCTCTAAACTCACACAGCTCTCCTTCACCTTTTTCATATCCGCAGCTAGGCGTTTAACTTCAGCCTCCAGGGATGTAGTTAAGTCGGAGACATTAGTAGCGGAGGTCTCCAGTGCTGCAATCGTTGTGTGTGATGCAGCTGTTGTTTTGAGTAATGTGATTGTTGGCACAGTCTCGTTCCGCAGGATGGTTAAATCTGCTTTTAAAGTATCAGAAACCTCCTGTATTCTGGCCTCAATCGTAGCAACCATCTGTGTTTTCATTTCAACTATCTCAGAGCATAGTAGTTTGATGGCCTTGAATGTTCATTTCAGCGACGCCAGGCCAAGCCGCACCCCCCGGGTAAAGTGTGCGTCCCCGGGCCCTCAGACTCAAGAGAGGGCGGTGATGAGAGCGGGTTTTGTAGGCCGGGTTTTCTCAGTCATGCTTTTGGCCTTATGTTTGGTCGACATGCTGACATTCGGAAGCAAAGTAGTCTTGGTTTTTACGGAAAGGGATCACCAAGTTAATATTTGAAAATAAATAGGTTCTGCTGCAAAATTCACAAACTTTAAGAATACCACGGGAGCAAACGGAAAACACGTCAGTCGCACATGGGGTCCCTCCTATCCCCCCCATGCCATTATTTTATATAATTTATTTTATATAAGAATATATGAAGAATACAATTGAACATAGCTGAATAAAATGGAAAGTATATTTTCTCCAAACGATTTGAGGGAGTGCGCACATGCGGCTATTCTGTGTTGAGCTGTTAACAACGAAACATGTACTCCTATTTGCTTAATTTAGAGTTATTTATGTAACTTTAGTTGTGATACAAAGGTTGGGCTATATGTTTTATTTTTTAATACATTCTAAGGCTGCATGATGCGATTAATGAAGATTTGCATGAAAAAGTCATGAGCTCTGCTTTATTTGCGCAGGCTTTTCACACTTCATCAGTCTCTCATTCACAATTTGACAAGCACTTGATTATGCCTCGAATTTCCCAGCTGCATCCCCTTTGTGTGGCTGTAATACCCCTTAAAACATCCGGCATATGTCCTTCTCCAATTCCGAGGTGTACATTTAAGATATTGGAAGAACTGTCCACATTTAGTTTTCGTCAGCCTACAAGATGAGTAGGCCTTACAAACAGCAAAAGCACTAGCCTATCAACTTTTGTACTATGGGGGATAGTAGATTGGTCACCTACAAACAAGCAAGATTTCTGGCTCTCACAGACCTGTAACTTCTTCTTTAAGAGGCTCCTCTGTCCTCCACTCGTTACCTGTATTAATGGCACCTGTTTGAACTTGTTATCAGTATAAAAGACACCTATCCACAACCTCAAACAGTCACACTCCAAACTCCACTATGGCCAAGACCAAAGAGCTGTCAAAGGACATCAGAAACAAAATTGTAGACCTGCACCAGGCTGGGAAGACTGAATCTGCAATAGGTAAGCAGCTTGGTTTGAAGAAATCAACTGTGGGAGCAATTATTAGGAAATGGAAGACATACAAGACCACTGATAATCTCCCTCGATCTGGGGCTCCACGCAAGATCTCACCCCGCGGGGTCAAAATGATCACAAGAACGGTGAGCAAAAATCCCAGAACCACACGGGGGGGACCTAGTGAATGACCTGCAGAGAGCTGGGACCAAAGTAACAAAGCCTACCATCAGTAGCACACTACGCCGCCAGGGACTCAAATCCTGCAGTGCCAGACATGTCCCACTGCTTAAGCCAGTACATTTCCAGGCCCGTCTGAAGTTTGCTATAGAGCATTTGGATGATCCAGAAGAAGATTGGGAGAATGACTTTTTGGTAAAAACTCAACTCGCCGTGTTTGGAGGACAAGGAATGCTGAGTTGCGTCCAAAGAACACCATACCTACTGTGAAGCATGGGGGTGAAAACATCATGCTTTGGGGCTGTTTTTCTGCAAAGGGACCAGGACGACTGATCCGTGTAAAGGAAAGAATGAATGGGGCCATGTATCGTGAGATTTTGAGTGAAAACCTCCTTACCTCAGCAAGGGCATTGAAGATGAAATGTGGCTGGGTCTTTCAGCATGACAATGATCCCAAACACACCGCCCGGGCAACGAAGGAGTGGCTTCGTAAGAAGCATTTCAAGGTCCTGGAGTGGCCTAGCCAGTCTCCAGATCTCAACCCCGTAGAAAATCTTTGGAGGGAGTTGAAAGTCCGTGTTGCCCAGCAACAACCCCAAAACATCACTGCTCTAGAGGAGATCTGCATGGAGGAATGGGCCAAAATACCAGCAGCAGTTTGTGAAAACCTTGTGAAGACTTACAGAAAATGTTTGACCTCTGTCATTGCCAACAAAGGGTATATAACAAAGTATTGATAAACTTTTGTTATTGACCAAATACTTATTTTCCACCATAATTTGCAAATAAATTCACAAAAAATCCTACAATGTGATTTTCTGGATTTTTTTTCTCATTTTGTCTGTCATACTTGAAGTGTACTTATGATGAAAATTACAGGCCTCTCATCTTTTTAAGTGGGAGAACTTGCACAATTGGTGGCTGACTAAATACTTTTTTGCCCCACTGTATATCAATCTACTATCCGCCATAGTACAATAGTTGACCTATTCTCTGTGTGAGAAAGTAATATTCCAAACATATTCTGGGACAATTGTGGGATGCGATAGATCCCAAATTAGCACTACCACTACCATCCCTAAAACTTGTAACTTTTTTTATGCAATGAGGCTGATGCAACAGATCAGAATGTTCCGCTTAAAATGTTGATAAACTATTAGGCTATTTCTTCACCCAAGCGCAGCAATGCGCACATGGCAGTAGGCTATAAGGGCGAATGTTCCATAATGCAATCAATTAGCAGGAAAACACCATTCTCAAAAGGGACCAAAAGGGAAAATGTTATGCTTTATTATAAAGGTGCATTTTTATGGTGCAAATTATTTTCATCAAACTTGAAATCATGCCAGTTAAGCTGTTGTAAAGCAGATGAATGTGCTTAATTTAATAAGTTATTTGGCCACTTTTTAGTTCTGATACAAACCTTAATAAAACATATAGACCAATTGGCTAGGCTACATGAGGTGTGCGACTATGATTTGAAAAATGTGCAAAAAAATAGGCATGTGCTGTTTCTTGCCTTACTGCACCCAAGCTGGGCATCATTCATAAGTGATAATATATAATTCACAAGTGACAGGCTAATGTTGTCACCCATCAGACTGTTCTTATTTTAATCTTGTCTTTACATATACTAAATAATATATGTGAAATTTGTTTTGATTTAGAATGGACCATTATCATGCACCTGTCTCGAAATAGGGGCAGGGGGAAAAAATACATGACATCTATGAACTTAAATAGAGAATGGAGGACACTTTTCCCGTGATTCATTTTCATGCCAGCCAGGCTACACTCCTGTTGTAAAGAGAAGCAATGCGCTTAATATTAGGAAAGAGGAGAAATAAATATAGTAGGCCTAGCCTATAGAAACCTGATGGGGGAATCCTCCTATTTTTACTAGAGGCCATCAGTCTATTTTCTCTCACAACTGCATAGCCTATAGAAATGTTGCGCAACATGAGCTCATGGGCTCCATGAAGTGTTTGATTAGATTTTCGATTACATTTGCATTGATGTCAGAGTGATTAGAGGGACAATGGAGTGCTGAGTACCAGGCAGTTAGCAAGTTTAGTAGGCTATGTATGACCATCAGCAGCATCAGACCTTGTAGAAGCCTAATTATCGTGGTCTCGTGGAATTTGACTACAATTTGACTAATTTGACCGCCGGTGTGGCGGTAATAGGGTCACCGTAACAGCCCTAGTCTTTAAAAAAAAAAAAAAAAATATATATATATATATCTCTCTCTACGGACTCGGGAGAGGCATAGGCCGAGAGCCGCGCGTCCTCCGAAACACAACACAACCCAACCAAGCCTCTGCTTCTTGACACAATGCCCGCTTAACCCGGAAGCCAGCCGCACCAATGTGTCGGAGGAGACACCGTACACCTGGCGATCGTGTCAGCGTGCATTGCGCCCGGCCCCTAACCCGGACGACGCTGGCCCAATTGTGCGCCGCCCCATGGGTCTCCTGGACTTGAACCAGGATCTCTAGTGGCACAGCTAGCACTGCGGTGCAGTGCCTTAGACCACTGCGCCCCCCTAGTCTCATCCACTCTGAATACCGCTAAACCAGTTAAGAGGGTGTGTCGGATGTGGGTTTTCAGATTCATGTTTGTATTCAGTTTCCTACATGGTGCTGTGTGCTCCATTGAGGTGGAAACCGTGTGTCTGCCCCAAATGGCACCCTATTCCCCTTATAATGCAGTACTTTTGACCAGAGCTACTCAAAAGTAGTGCACTATAAAGGGAATATGGTGCCATTTGGGATGCAGCAAGTGTTTTGGTTTGCCCTTTAACTAGGTTCAGGTTACTTTCTTGTCCTAGCTGCTCTGAAAGAAATGTGCCACAAAGCTTAGGGTTAGGGTCTGTCCAGAAGTCTGTAGTGGAAATGTCCTGTATTTACCAAATCATGAGAGCAAACCACACACAAGTCAGAGTTATCATAAAGTCTATCTTTAATTATATGAGCTCCATCACAACCCTGTGACTCCCAGATTAATTCAGTGTCTATAAATTAATTCTCTGAGAGTGCTTACACATTGCAACTGAGATCCTTTATAGTAAAGAAACACATAGCCAAACAGCATTGGCTATAAATTATCGTTCAGCTTTGTCTCCTAAACTATGTTCTTATCTCGCTCTTGGTACCACTCAGGACCATAAAACAAAACCTCATCAACAGGCATCAACAGTGACTGGCACACAGACATTGTGGACCAAGAGATAATTGGTTCCCCCTCAATCATCCCTTCACATGGTTTAAAAGATATGTTTACATATGAAGACAAGCCTGACCTCTCCCCTCTCTGCGGCCCAAGTAACTGAACCCAGGACAGGAAAAGATAACTGCAAATGGCCACCACTATAGTACAACAAGATACATTCTAAATGATAAGTAACTCACAAGCATATAATGAAAATAAAACATCTTATCTATGTTACCCAACTATTCTGATTAATCCCCAACAAGTCACCTTAAAGATAATTTCCCACAGAGACTGCCTTCAGCTAAAAATAAAACACTGGGGTCGTGTTCATCGGGGCACACAATGGCAAATGAAATTGAGCTTTTCTTAATTGATAGGCCAATTGAAGCCTAATGAACACAACCCTGGTTATCTATCAATACCACAGGGCTCTGTCTGGTAATTCTCATATGCTCCTCTTGACCCAGACTGATGATGTGGTTCCATACTGTCCGCATCCAAAATGGCCCAGGTAGTGCACTATATAGGGAATAGGGTGCCATTTGGGACGCAACTAACGGACTGACGCGTGGGGTTGGAAATGGAATGCACCACAGTATCGTTCCCGTGGGGGAAGAATGACACGTTCACCATGAGACCTGAACTGCTGAATGAACATTTAGACAGGGAAATGGAGGGAGGAGTTGATACAAGCCCCCAGAAAATATCTAATTGTAACCAGTGTATCGTGCCTATATGTGTAACTTTATGACTCCTGCAGACCCTATGATTGGCTGGGTGGATTTGCTGTGAAAAACAACACCGAGACACATGCCACACACACACACAAATGCACGACAAGCGCACACAAACTCACATGTACCCTGCTCAGCTCATTCACTCAGATGATTGTAGTTACTTAGGCAGATGCCTAGCATTGCCTATCCATATCTAACTATGCCCATAGTACTGTCAAGGTAACTAAACGCTATACCTTCACTATACACTGCGTGTATAAAACATTAGGAACACCTTCCTAATATTGAGTTGCACCTCCTGTTGCCCTCAGATCAGCCTCAATTTGTCAGGGCGTGGACTCTACAAAGTGTCGAAAGCATTCCACAGGGATGATGGCCCATGTTGACTTCAATGCTTTCCTAAGCTGTGTCAAGTTGGCTGGATGTCCTTTGGGTTTGGACCATTCTTGATACGCACAGGAAAAATCCCAGCAGCGTCGGAGTTCTAGACACACTCAAACTTGTGCGCTTGGCACCTACTGACATACCTCGTCACTTAATGGCACACATACACAATCCATGTCTCAAGGCTTAAAAAATGCTTCTTTAACCTGTCTCCTCCCCTTCATATGCACTGATTTTGAAGTGGCTTTAACAATTGATATCAACAAAGGATCATCGACTGACCAGGATGAATCCAGGTGACAGCTATGCCATAGAAAGAGCTAGTGTTCCTAATGTTTTGTATACTCTGTGTATAACTGATGAGGAAACACCAACTTCTTTAAGTTTGTTTCTATTATATACTAAGAGATAAACAGAATGTGTGTTTATCTGACAATAGGACTTTAAACTGTGTTTTGTCAATGATCTTGTTAGGACTTTGAACTGTGTTTTTCGTTGATGTTCTGTGTAACCTATATCCACAACACACTGCTGAGAGATTGTGGCTGCATCTGAAATGGCACACTATTCCTTTTAAAGTCCTCTGGTATTAAGGGTGTGACATTTTAAACATTAAAACTAAATTGTGATCCTTAATGTTAAGAAAAATCAAACCTAATTATAATTGTTAATGTTTTTGTAAATGCAGAAAGTAAACAGCATAGTGGGTCAATTTTCGCAACAACTAAGAGCTTTGGTGCCCTTGCTACCACACTGTGAACAGCTTGAAGCAAACCTGTGCACATGCACAGATACTTTGTTTTGCATCTTGCTCATCTCAATATCCTAGCCTATTCATTGATGATAGGCCCTGATTTACTGAAGTTACGAGACATGGCAAGCCAAGAAATCTGCGATATACAGTATGCCATTGTGAGATAAAGCTTTTGATTGCAAATAGTCCACGGTTCTGATTCTGTCTGGCTGGTAGCCGACATGCCCATTAGGGCCGGGATGATGCCAATATTTTTTTCCATATCAAAAATGTAAACATGAAGCAGATTAAACTTTGCTGTTATAGCAGCAAAGGAGGGACCAACTCCATATTAATGCCCATGACTTTGGAATGAGATATTCGACAAGCAGGTGTCCACATACTTTTGGTCATGTAGTGTATCACGATAGTAGTATCGTTCCCGACCCTACTGCCTATACTGTGCCCTTCCCTTCATTCTCCGTCCCTCGCTAGCATGCTATGAAAGATGCGAGTGTTCGATTAGTTGCCGAACTTCGAAGAACTTCGTACTTCGTTCCAAAAATACTGAATCCTACCGGAATCGAATCTTGACACTCAGAAATGGGAGTCAACGTATAAGGAGCCGTGCAAGGAATCGACTCTCCACGACGACTAAGTCATTGTCGTTAACAGTTGGAACAATGGCAGCTGTGAAGTCCTGTATGGCAATACTTTGAGAAGTTAAATGAGAATGAAATACAAACTTTGCGAGTTGAAATTGAGGTACAGTAATGGTGGTACAGGTGCGATGCTTAACCATCTGAAAGCGACGCACCGTGAAACTCAAAATGTTGCATGCAGCAGCACAGCTGCATTGTGAATTCAAATGTATATTGGATGCAGTATGGGTATCTTTTTAGTATTTTCTCCCTCAGTGGAAACGCGTTCTATTGATGCGCTGGTTTGACCTATTAATCGTGTACTCGTCTCCCACAACATGATTATTTCACTCACTGTTTTTGTCCCTCTTCTCCGTCCGTAGAGCATGTTCCAGTGGAGTTGCGGGAGCCCTTTTACTGTGACCAGTATGAGCAGGAGCACCTGAAGCCCCCCGTCACACGCCTCCTGTTCTCCTCTGAACTACTGCCGCACCTACGGTCTGCTGCAGGGGGACCAGGGGGGGTCAGGGGCTCCAAAAGACAACGCCACCCTGCTGCAGCTCCTCGCCAACAGGGGCGTGGTCCCCAATGATCAAGACGTCCCCGTGTCTGACGTCGACCTCCGGCATAAACCAATCAAAATGGTAAGAGGTGGGAGTGGGTGTGGAATATGCATATGACATGTTGACATGGTTTAGTCCATTGTGATTTTGGGTAATCTTGGTACCCAGAACCAAGTCTTGTGTTATGTTTTTAGTCTGACATGTGAGACTATGATTCGAGTTATGGAAATATGTAAAAGGAGAAGGATTCCTGTTTTACTGTTGGCCACCAGTCTCCCAGTATTAGTAATGCCCCTGGGATGGGATTGGGGTGACTGGGGACGACTGCCACAACACACAGGTTCAATTGAGGGAAGATCGAAGCTGCACTGGAAACTGCCACTGGACCGGTCCTGGTGTCACAATAATCCATCCAGCAGTGATCGATCTGGTCGTCTGGGCACACACAGGCATTGTCTGGTCACCCTCAGCCTGCTGGCCATGGCTGGAGTGGGGATGTTAAAGCTGTGGAGGGGATTGGCCTGTGGGTCTTGTTTATGCTTTGATTCCACGGATTAGACGACATTAAAAAATACCCCCTTTCTGGACCCATTCCCTAGTCCTTCCCAACCCCCCCACCTTCACCCAAGCCGATCTCCTGAAGATGAGTGGATCCAGCTGTGAGGACCATGGGGATGTCAGAGCAACTCCAGCTGGGATTCAGTCTTAATTCTGGTAGGACTGGGAGGGAGGGGTTGGAGGCCTGGAGAAGGTAGTGTTTACTAGACAATCGGTGGCTCTGACTAGGCCTTAGATTAGAACAATAGGCAAACTGCGCAGCACCAGTGAAACCAGAGCTCCCTGTAGCTGGCTGTCAATGCAGCTTCTGAAGCAAGAGAAACTGGTTTGTCATCTCTAGTCATTCACAATGAATATTTTGGTCTTATTCACTCACCACGTTTCTGTCCACTGTTTTTATGCGAGTAAAGTCATACCGAATAAAAAAAAAAAAAACAGCTGTGATGGAAACAGGAGGTTTCGGTACAATTTTATAAATGCCAACAGATACTTTGTTCATTCGACATGGTGGGATTTGTTTGTGTCGGTAAAATGTGTTATGTGAAAAACAGCGGTGGAAACAACTTTATGTGCAAATATTGATATAATAACCATCATATCGAAGTAAACATGGAATCACACAATGATATGGTGTGTGTGGTCCTCCCACTAGACTCGGGGAAACCATGCAGTTTATTAGACTACAGATGCAATACAGAGCCTTCAGAAAGTGTTCACACCCCATGACTTTTTCTACATTTTGTTCTGTTACAGCCTGAATTTAAAATAGATTAACATGAGATTTTGTGTCACACAATACTCCATAGTGGTTAGAGCGTTGGACTAGTAACCAGAAGGTTGCAAGATCGAATCCCCCGAGCTGACAAGGTAAAAATCTGTTGTTCTGCACCTGATCAAGGCAGTTAACCCACTGTTCCTAGGTCATCATCGAAAATAAGAATTTGTTCTTAACCTCTCTTGGGTAGGGGGCAGTATTTTCACGTCAGGATGATAAGTAAACTGCCTGTTACTCAGGCCCAGAAGCTAGGATATGCATAACATTCTAAAGTTTCTAAAACTGTTAAAATAATGTCTGTGAGTATAACATAACTGATATGGCAGGGGAAACCCCGAGGACAAACCATGCCCCCCTAAAAAAATTCAGCCGACCACTATTTTCAATTGATGTCACTTTTATTATAACGCAAAGTCCTCCCAGATTGCAGTTCCTAGGGCTTCCACTAGATGTCAGTCTTTAGAAAGTTTCAGGCTGGTTTTTGGAATAATGAGCCAGAAATTGCAGTTTTTCTAGGTGGCTCCCATTTTGGCTGTAGTATTTCCAAGTGCGTGAATGAGAGCGCGTTCTTTGGTATTTTTCTCCGGTAAAGACAATAACCGGAGAGAAATTTTATAGTTTATTTATGTATTAGGGTACATAAGGTTTGATTTATAAATGTTGTTTGACTTGTTTGGAAAAGTTTATCAGTGACGTTTGGGGATAATTTTGTATGCATTTTGATGGAGGGAAACTGGGTGGAATCGTGCCAGCTAAACTGAGTTTTTATGGATATAAAGGAGGACATTATCGAACAGAAGGACCATTTGTGTTGTAACTGGGACCTTTTGGAGTGCCAACAGAAGAAGATCATCAAAGGTAAGGCATTTTTTATATTGCTATTTCTGACTTTCGTGTCGCACCTGCCTGGTTGAAATATTTTTTGCATGCGGGGCGCTGTCCTCAGATAATCGCATGGTGTGCTTTCGCCATAAAGCCTTTTTGAAATCTGACACAACGGCTGGATTAACAAGAAATTAAGCTTTATTTTGATGTATTACACTTGTGATTTTATGAAATTAAATATTGATAATTCTGTAGTTAACATCCCACCTGCCCATAAGAAGTTAAAACTGACTTGCCTAGTTAAAAAATATATAAATATTCAACCCCTTTTGTTTATGGCAAGCCTAAATAAATCGAGTAAAAATTTGCTTCACAAGTTGCATGGACTCATCACTCTGTGGCTAAAAGACAGTTGTGGCCAAAATATTTGAGAATGACACAAATATTAATTTTCACAAAGTATACTGCCTCAGGTTGTATGATGGCAAATAGCATATTAGCATATACTCCAGAATGTTATGAAGAGTGATCAGATTAATTGCAAAGTCCCTCTTTGCCATGCAAATTGCAAATCCCCCAAAAATATTTGGATTTCAGCCCTGCCACAAAAGGACCAGCTGACATCATGTCAGTGATTCTCTCGTTAACACAGGTGTGTGAGTGTTGACAAGGACAATGCTGGAGATCACTCTCATGCTGATTTGAGTTCGAATAACAGACTGGAAGCTTCAAAAGGAGGGTGGTGCTTGGAATCATTGTTCTTCCTCTGTCAACCATGGTTACCTGCAAGGAAACAAGTGCCGTCATCATTGCTTTGCACAAAAAAGGCTTCACAGGCAAGGATATTGCTGCCAGTAAGATTGCACTTAAGTCAACCATTTATCGGATTATCAAGAACTTCAAGGAGAGCAGTTCAATTGTTGTGAAGAAGGCTTCAGGGCGCCCAAGAAAGTCCAGCAAGCGCCAGGACCGTCTCCTAAAGTTGATTCAGCTGCGGGATCGGGCACCACCAGTACAGAGTTTGCTCAGGTATGGCAGCAGGCAGGTGTGAGTGCATCTGCACACACAGTGAGGCGAAGACTTTTGGAGGATTTGCAAAAAGGCACAAAAGAAATTGCCAAAGAAATGTACTTCATGTCCTGAATACAAAGCCTTATGTTTGGGGAAAATCCAACACAACACTGAGTACCACTCTTAATATTTTCAAGTATGGTCTTGGCTTCATCGTGTTATGGGTATGCTTTTCATCGGAAAGAACTACTGAGTTTTTAAGATAAAAATAAACCGAATAGAGCTACTCACAGGCAAAATCCAAAAGGAAAACTTGTCTGCTTTCCAACAGACACTGGGAGACAAATTCACCTTTCAGCAGGACAATAACCTAAAACACAAGGCCAAATATTTGGGTTGCTTACCAAGATGACATTGAATGTTCCTGAGTGGCCTAGTTACAGTTTTGACTTAAATCGTCTTGAAAATCTATGACGAGGCTTGAAAATGTCGATCTACTACCAACTTGACAATGCTTGAAGAATTTTCTAAAGAATGTGCAAATATTGTACAATCCAGGTGTGCACATCTCTTAGACTTACCAAGAAATACTCACAGATTTAATCGATGCCAAAGGGGATTCTAAACATGTATTGACTCAGGGGTGTGAATATTTATGTAAGTTAGTATTTCTGTGTCTTTATGGGTTATTGTGTGTAGATGGGTCAGACATTTTTTTTTAATCCATTTTTAATTCAGGCTGTAACTTTCTGAAGGCACTGTATGTTATGATGAACTTCAGAGTGGTGAAAGTACAAGGTGATGAGCTTGATGATCGATGCTTGACTGCTGTTTGACATACAAATATTCTGACTCTTATCCATAATAATCTCATCATATAGACTAGCCTACCCGCACTGTAACTACGAGCTGTTGGCTGGAGTGCACGTGCCAAGACCCGATTGGGCACATTTGCTATTTAACGCAACAGTTTTTGTTAAAGAAAACTTAGTGGTAGAGTTGAAAATGCAATGGAAACATATTGAAATGTTATTAGGTACATGAAAACTTAAGTGAAAAATAAAAATGCACTACGTCATCATGCACTGATTTTTATAACAAGTCTTTATGCAGATTTTAGAATATTTGCAAGAAAATCTGTCGCCAATTGGATGGAAATCTAACTATTGTCTGTTTCTCTCTCTCTCTCTCGCTCTTGCATTGTTATGTGGTCATTGAAGCTTGATCATGTCTGCTCTGTCTGAGAACCATATTCCCATTCAATTGGCCAAATGATCTCTCTCAGCAGCCAATTAGAAGGGGAACCCGCATGGTTCCGGAGGCCTGAGCCTGTTCAAATAGGAACAGATGTATTACAGCTTAATTTCTCTGAATTCACTGTGACCCAATTTACAGAGTCTGTGTAACATTACAGTCTTTAACTAATTAAATATTATACCTTCTCGATTTAAAAAATATATATCTTAATGAGATGTAGAAGATTTTGTAAACAATTAATGGAATTCCAACTTGCGTTTGACCTCAGCTCTTGAGCCCTAGACATCATTGAATTCTTATTATACATCATGGAAGTGCTGTAGTCAAAGGCTACATTTTGGCTGCATGAGCATACTTTGACATTCTGCAAATGTTTACATTGTGGCTTTGACCATATTACCCCCCCTATACTATATATAATCTTCACTACAACATCTATGTTCTCACCCTCAGCCAGCCCAGCTCCTCTAGCAGACACCAGCCCAACAGTCACCGGCTCTGTGACTTGAGTGCCCTGAATTCTGTTTCTGGAGAACCTGTGTAGCTGTAGTCAGTCAGGTGAAAAGTAGAACGCTCCTTTACTCCTGCCTCCACCTCTCTCTAACTCCACCTCTTTCTCTGCTTCTCTGCCTGGTGCCTCTCTACTTCTACCTCTCTGCCTGTGCCCCTGTTTCTGCCACTAACTCTCCCTGGTGCCTCTAACAGGGGAGCTACACTGGGCTGTCAAGTCACTTTATCAAGTGTTCTCAGCTTTGAGCCAGACCTAGGTTCAAATAGTATTGACTTTCTTTTAAACACTTAAGCTGCGATCAATTGAGCTTGCCTGGCAGGCACAGTGGAACCGATGGAATAGTGGAGGTGAGAGTTGTGCTCCAGTGTGCTGTCTTTGCACAGTGTGCTATGTTCTGTGGTCAGCTAGTACAGTGTGTGCTGTGTTCTGTGCTCAGCTGGTGCTGTCTCAGCTCCATGCTGGTGATGGTGTTGCTGCCATGCCGCCAGACCTGGGAGGCTGCCTCAGCCTAAGCTGGCCAAGAGCTGATAGTGACACTCACTGCTTGGCTGCCACTGTTAGGCTGCTGCTACTGCTGCTACTCAACTTGCACTTGTAGTGCTCTCTGAGCTTGAGCTTTGGGACAGTGCTGCTGTCTGAGCTGGGCCGCCGCTGCCTGGCTCTGTCAGGGGGAAAAGTGGGTCATGCAACACGCACAGCATTAAGAAGATGGAGCAGTGCAACAATGTGGGCCTTGGCCAGTAAAACAGCTTTGAAGCAACAGCAATCTGCTGCTGTAATGTGCTGTTTTATATTAAGGCTCATCTGTGTCATACACGCATGCATGCAGTCACGCACACACAAAGCATGTTCACACACCACCCAAAGCGCACACACGTAATCGGTATTGCTTCCGTCTCTCTCTTTGCCCCTAACCTGGGCTCGACCAGGGACCCTGTGAACATATCTACAACTGCCTCCCAAGACACATCGTTACCTATCGCTCCACAAAAGCCGCTGCCCTTGCAGAGCAAGGGAAACACTTCAAGGTCTCGGCGCAAGTAACATCACCAATTTGAAACGCTACTAGCGCGCACTGCTAACTAGCTAGCCATTTCACACCAGACGCGCGCACACACACAGCAAGGGTAAACAGAATATACAGTGCCTTGCGAAAGTATTCGGCCCCCTTGAACTTTGCGAACTTTTGCCACATTTCAGGCTTCAAACATAAAGATATAAAACTGTATTTTTTTGTGAAGAATCAACAACAAGTGGGACACAATCATGAAGTGGAACGACATTTATTGGATATTTCAAACTTTTTTAACAAATCAAAAATGGAAAAATTGGGCGTGCAAAATTATTCAGCCCCCTTAAGTTAATACTTTGTAGCACCACCTTTTGCTGCGATTACAGCTGTAAGTCGCTTGGGGTATGTCTCCATCAGTTTTGCACATCGAGAGACTGACATTTTTTCCCATTCCTCCTTGCAAAACAGCTCGAGCTCAGTGAGGTTGGATGGAGAGCATTTGTGAACAGCAGTTTTCAGTTCTTTCCACAGATTCTCGATTGGATTCAGGTCTGGACTTTGACTTGGCCATTCTAACACCTGGATATGTTTATTTTTGAACCATTCCATTGTAGATTTTGCTTTATGTTTTGGATCATTGTCTTGTTGGAAGACAAATCTCCGTCCCAGTCTCAGGTCTTTTGCAGACTCCATCAGGTTTTCTTCCAGAATGGTCCTGTATTTGGCTCCATCCATCTTCCCATCAATTTTAACCATCTTCCCTGTCCCTGCTGAAGAAAAGCAGGCCCAAACCATGATGCTGCCACCACCATGTTTGACAGTGGGGATGGTGTGTTCAGCTGTGTTGCTTTTACGCCAAACATAACGTTTTGCATTGTTGCCAAGAAGTTCAATTTTGGTTTCATCTGACCAGAGCACCTTCTTCCACATGTTTGGTGTGTCTCCCAGGTGGCTTGTGGCAAACTTTAAACTACACTTTTTATGGATATCTTTAAGAAATGGCTTTCTTCTTGCCACTCTTCCATAAAGGCCAGATTTGTGCAATATACGACTGATTGTTGTCCTATGAACAGAGTCTCCCATCTCAGCTGTAGATCTCTGCAGTTCATCCAGAGTGATCATGGGCCTCTTGGCTGCATCTCTGATCAGTCTTCTCCTTGTATGAGCTGAAAGTTTAGAGGGACGGCCAGGTCTTGGTAGATTTGCAGTGGTCTGATACTCCTTCCATTTCAATATTATCGCTTGCACAGTGCTCCTTGGGATGTTTAAAGCTTGGGAAATCTTTTTGTATCCAAATCCGGCTTTAAACTTCTTCACAACAGTATCTCGAACCTGCCTGGTGTGTTCCTTGTTCTTCATGATGCTCTCTGCGCTTTTAACGGACCTCTGAGACTATCACAGCGCAGGTGCATTTATACGGAGACTTGATTACACACAGGTGGATTGTATTTATCATCATTAGTCATTTAGGTCAACATTGGATCATTCAGAGATCCTCACTGAACTTCTGGAGAGAGTTTGCTGCACTGAAAGTAAAGGGGCTGAATAATTTTGCACGCCCAATTTTTCCGTTTTTGATTTGTTAAAAAAGTTTGAAATATCCAATAAATGTCGTTCCACTTCATGATTGTGTCCCACTTGTTGTTGATTCTTCACAAAAAAATACAGTTTTATATCTTTATGTTTGAAGCCTGAAATGTGGCAAAAGGCCCCGTCTCTCCCCTCAGCCCCCGTCTCCGTCTCTCCCCTCAGCCTCAGCCCCCGTCTCCGTCTCTCCCCTCAGCCCCCGTCTCTCCCCTCAGCCCCCGTCTCTCCCCTCAGCCCCCGTCTCTCCCCTCAGCCCCCGTCTCTCCCCTCAGCCCCTGTCTCCGTCTCTTCCCTCAGCCCCTGTCTCCGTCTCTCCCCTCAGCCCCCGTCTCTCCCCTCAGCCCCCGTCTCTCCCCTCAGCCCCCGTCTCCGTCTCTTCCCCCAGCCCCCGTCTCTCCCCTCAGCCCCCGTCTCCGTCTCTCCCCTCAGCCCCCGTCTCTCCCCTCAGCCCCCGTCTCTCCCCTCAGCCCCCGTCTCTGTCTCTTCCCTCAGACCCCATCTCTTCCCTCAGACCCCGTCTCTCCCCTCAGCCCCCGTCTCTGTCTCTCCCCTCAGCCCCCGTCTCTCCCCTCAGCCCCCGTCTCTCCCCTCAGCCCCCGTCTCTCCCCTCAGCCCCCGTCTCTCCCCTCAGCCCCCGTCTCTGTCTCTCCCCTCAGCCTCAGCCCCCGTCTCTGTCTCTCCCCTCAGCCTCAGCCCCCGTCTCCGTCTCTCCCCTCAGCCTCAGCCCCCGTCTCCGTCTCTCCCCTCAGCCCCCGTCTCCGTCTCTCCCCTCAGCCCCCGTCTCCGTCTCTCCCCTCAGGCCCCGTCTCCGTCTCTCCCCTCAGGCCCCGTCTCCGTCTCTCCCCTCAGCACCTGTCTCTCCCCTCAGCCCCCGTCTCTCCCCTCAGCCCCCGTCTCTCCCCTCAGCCCCCGTCTCTACCCTCAGCCCCGTCTCTCCCCTCAGCCCCTGTCTCTGTCTCTCCCCTCAGCCCCTGTCTCTGTCTCTCCCCTCAGCCCCTGTCTCTGTCTCTCCCCTCAGCCCCCGTCTCTGTCTCTCCCCTCAGCCCCCATCTCCGTCTCTCCCCTCAGCCCCCGTCTCCGTCTCTCCCCTCAGCCCCCGTCTCCGTCTCTCCCCTCAGCCCCCGTCTCCGTCTCTCCCCTCAGCCCCCGTCTCCGTCTCTCCCCTCAGCCCCCGTCTCTCCCCTCAGCCCCCGTCTCTCCCCTCAGCCCCCGTCTCTCCCCTCAGCCCCCGTCTCTCCCCTCAGCCCCCGTCTCGCCCCGTCTCTCCCCTCAGCCCCTGTCTCTGTCTCTCCCCTCAGCCCCTGTCTCTGTCTCTCCCCTCAGCCCCCGTCTCTGTCTCTCCCCTCAGCCCCTGTCTCTGTCTCTCCCCTCAGCCCCCGTCTCTGTCTCTCCCCTCAGCCCCCGTCTCTGTCTCTCCCCTCAGCCCCTGTCTCCGTCTCTCCCCTCAGCCCCCGTCTCTCCCCTCAGCCCCCGTCTCTCCCCTCAGCCCCCGTCTCTCCTCTCAGCCCCCGTCTCTGTCTCTCCCCTCAGCCTCCGTCTCTGTCTCTCCCCTCAGCCCCCGTCTCTCCCCTCAGCCCCCGTCTCTCCCCTCAGCCCCCGTCTCTCCCCTCAGCCCCCGTCTCTCCCCTCAGCCCCCGTCTCCGTCTCTTCCCCCAGCCCCCGTCTCTCCCCTCAGCCCCCGTCTCTGTCTCATCCCTCAGCCCCTGTCTCCGTCTCATCCCTCAGTCCCCGTCTCTTCCCTCAGCCCCCGTCTCTCCCCTCAGCCCCCGTCTCCTCCCTCAGCCCCCGTCTCTCCCCTCAGCCCCCGTCTCTCCCCTCAGCCCCCGTCTCTCCCCTCAGCCCCCGTCTCCGTCTCTTCCCCCAGCCCCCGTCTCTCCCCTCAGCCCCCGTCTCCGTCTCTCCCCTCAGCATCAGCCCCCGTCTCCGTCTCTCCCCTCAGCCCCCGTCTCTCCCCTCAGCCCCCGTCTCTCCCCTCAGCCCCCGTCTCCGTCTCTTCCCCCAGCCCCCGTCTCTCCCCTCAGCCCCCGTCTCCGTCTCTCCCCTCAGCCCCCGTCTCTCCCCTCAGCCCCCGTCTCTCCCCTCAGCCCCCGTCTCTCCCCTCAGCCCCCGTCTCTCCCCTCAGCCCCCGTCTCTCCCCTCAGCCCCCGTCTCTCCCCTCAGCCCCCGTCTCTCCCCTCAGCCCCCGTCTCTCCCCTCAGCCCCCGTCTCTCCCCTCAGCCCCCATCTCTGTCTCTCCCCTCAGCCCCCGTCTCTGTCTCTCCCCTCAGCCCCCGTCTCTGTCTCTCCCCTCAGCCCCCGTCTCTCCCCTCAGCCCCCGTCTCTCCCCTCAGCCCCCGTCTCTCCCCTCAGCCCCCGTCTCTCCCCTCAGCCCCCGTCTCTCCCCTCTGCCCCCGTCTCTCCCCTCAGCCCCCGTCTCTCCCCTCAGCCCCCGTCTCTCCCCTCAGCCCCCGTCTCTGTCTCTCCCCTCAGCCCCCGTTCTCTGTCTCTTCCCCCGTCTCTCCCCTCAGCCCCCGTCTCTACCCTCAGCCCCGTCTCTCCCCTCAGCCCCTGTCTCTGTCTCTCCCCTCAGCCCCTGTCTCTGTCTCTCCCCTCAGCCCCCGTCTCTGTCTCTCCCCTCAGCCCCCGTCTCTGTCTCTCCCCTCAGCCCCCGTCTCTGTCTCTCCCCTCAGCCCCCGTCTCTGTCTCTCCCCTCAGCCCCCGTCTCCGTCTCTCCCCTCAGCCCCCGTCTCCGTCTCTCCCCTCATCCCCCGTCTCTCCCCTCAGCCCCCGTCTCTCCCCTCAGCCCCCTTCTCTGTCTCTCCCCTCAGCCCCCGTCTCTGTCTCTTCCCTCATCCCCCGTCTCTCCCCTCAGCCCCCGTCTCTCCCCTCAGCCCCCGTCTCTCCCCTCAGCCCCCGTCTCTCCCCTCAGCCCCGTCTCTCCTCTCAGCCCCCGTCTCCGTCTCTTCCCTCAGCCCCTGTCTCCGTCTCTCCCCTCAGCCCCCGTCTCTCCCCTCAGCCCCCGTCTCTCCCCTCAGCCCCCGTCTCCGTCTCTCCCCTCAGCCCCCGTCTCTCCCCTCAGCCCCCGTCTCTCCCCTCAGCCCCCGTCTCCGTCTCTCCCCTCAGCCCCCGTCTCTCCCCTCAGCCCCCGTCTCTCCCCTCAGCCCCCGTCTCTCCCCTCAGCCCCCGTCTCTCCCCTCAGCCCCCGTCTCTGTCTCTTCCCTCAGACCCCGTCTCTCCCCTCAGCCCCCGTCTCTCCCCTCAGCCCCCGTCTCTGTCTCTCCCCTCAGCCCCCGTCTCTCCCCTCAGCCCCCGTCTCTCCTCTCAGCCCCCGTCTCTCCTCTCAGCCCCCGTCTCTCCCCTCAGCCCCCGTCTCTGTCTCTCCCCTCAGCCTCAGCCCCCGTCTCCGTCTCTCCCCTCAGCCTCAGCCCCCGTCTCCGTCTCTCCCCTCAGCCTCAGCCCCCGTCTCCGTCTCTCCCCTCAGCCCCCGTCTCCGTCTCTCCCCTCAGCCCCCGTCTCCGTCTCTCCCCTCAGCCCCCGTCTCCGTCTCTCCCCTCAGCCCCCGTCTCCGTCTCTCCCCTCAGCCCCCGTCTCCGTCTCTCCCCTCAGCCCCCGTCTCTCCCCTCAGCCCCCGTCTCTCCCCTCAGCCCCCGTCTCTCCCCTCAGCCCCCGTCTCTCCCCTCAGCCCCGTCTCTCCCCTCAGCCCCTGTCTCTGTCTCTCCCCTCAGCCCCTGTCTCTGTCTCTCCCCTCAGCCCCCGTCTCTGTCTCTCCCCTCAGCCCCCGTCTCTGTCTCTCCCCTCAGCCCCCGTCTCCGTCTCTCCCCTCAGCCCCCGTCTCTCCCCTCAGCCCCAGTCTCTCCCCTCAGCCCCCGTCTCTCCCCTCAGCCCCGTCTCTCCCCTCAGCCCCTGTCTCTGTCTCTCCCCTCAGCCCCTGTCTCTGTCTCTCCCCTCAGCCCCCGTCTCTGTCTCTCCCCTCAGCCCCCGTCTCTGTCTCTCCCCTCAGCCCCCATCTCTCCCCTCAGCCCCCGTCTCTCCCCTCAGCCCCCGTCTCTGTCTCTCCCCTCAGCCCCCGTCTCTGTCTCTTCCTTCAGACCCCATCTCTTCCCTCAGACCCCGTCTCTCCCCTCAGCCCCCGTCTCTGTCTATCCCCTCAGCCCCCGTCTCTCCTCTCAGCCCCCGTCTCTCCTCTCAGCCCCCGTCTCTCCCCTCAGCCCCCGTCTCTGTCTCTCCCCTCAGCCTCAGCCCCCGTCTCCGTCTCTCCCCTCAGCCTCAGCCCCCGTCTCCGTCTCTCCCCTCAGCCTCAGCCCCCGTCTCCGTCTCTCCCCTCAGCCCCCGTCTCCGTCTCTCCCCTCAGCCCCCGTCTCCGTCTCTCCCCTCAGCCCCCGTCTCCGTCTCTCCCCTCAGCCCCCGTCTCCGTCTCTCCCCTCAGCCCCCGTCTCTCCCCTCAGCCCCCGTCTCTCCCCTCAGCCCCCGTCTCTCCCCTCAGCCCCCGTCTCTCCCCTCAGCCCCGTCTCTCCCCTCAGCCCCTGTCTCTGTCTCTCCCCTCAGCCCCTGTCTCTGTCTCTCCCCTCAGCCCCCGTCTCTGTCTCTCCCCTCAGCCCCCGTCTCTGTCTCTCCCCTCAGCCCCCGTCTCCGTCTCTCCCCTCAGCCCCCGTCTCTCCCCTCAGCCCCAGTCTCTCCCCTCAGCCCCCGTCTCTCCCCTCAGCCCCGTCTCTCCCCTCAGCCCCTGTCTCTGTCTCTCCCCTCAGCCCCTGTCTCTGTCTCTCCCCTCAGCCCCCGTCTCTGTCTCTCCCCTCAGCCCCCGTCTCCGTCTCTCCCCTCAGCCCCCGTCTCTCCCCTCAGCCCCAGTCTCTCCCCTCAGCCCCAGTCTCTCCCCTCAGCCCCAGTCTCTCCCCTCAGCCCCCGTCTCTCCCCTCAGCCCCCGTCTCTCCCCTCAGCCCCCGTCTCTCCCCTCAGCCCCCGTCTCTCCCCTCAGCCCCCGTCTCTCCCCTCAGCCCCTGTCTCCGTCTCTTCCCTCAGCCCCTGTCTCCGTCTCTCCCCTCAGCCCCCGTCTCTCCCCTCAGCCCCCGTCTCTCCCCTCAGCCCCCGTCTCTCCCCTCAGCCCCCGTCTCTCCCCTCAGCCCCCGTCTCTCCCCTCAGCCCCTGTCTCTGTCTCTCCCCTCAGCCCCTGTCTCTGTCTCTCCCCTCAGCCCCTGTCTCTGTCTCTCCCCTCAGCCCCTGTCTCCGTCTCTTCCCTCAGCCCCTGTCTCCGTCTCTTCCCTCTCCCCTCAGCCCCCGTCTCTCCCCTCAGCCCCCTTCTCTGTCTCTCCCCTCAGCCCCGTCTCTGTCTCTCCCCTCAGCCCCCGTCTCTGTCTCTTCCTTCAGACCCCATCTCTTCCCTCAGACCCCGTCTCTCCCCTCAGCCCCCGTCTCTGTCTATCCCCTCAGCCCCCGTCTCTCCCCTCAGCCCCCGTCTCTCCCCTCAGCCCCCGTCTCTCCTCTCAGCCCCCGTCTCTCCCCTCAGCCCCCGTCTCTGTCTCTCCCCTCAGCCTCAGCCCCCGTCTCCGTCTCTCCCCTCAGCCTCAGCCCCCGTCTCCGTCTCTCCCCTCAGCCCCCGTCTCTGTCTCTCCCCTCAGCCCCCGTCTCCGTCTCTCCCTTCAGCCCCCGTCTCTCCCCTCAGCCCCCGTCTCTCCCCTCAGCCCCCGTCTCTCCCCTCAGCCCCAGTCTCTCCCCTCAGCCCCAGTCTCTCCCCTCAGCCCCAGTCTCTCCCCTCAGCCCCAGTCTCTCCCCTCAGCCCCCGTCTCTCCCCTCAGCCCCCGTCTCTCCCCTCAGCCCCCGTCTCTCCCCTCAGCCCCCGTCTCTCCCCTCAGCCCCCGTCTCTCCCCTCAGCCCCCGTCTCTCCCCTCAGCCCCTGTCTCCGTCTCTTCCCTCAGCCCCTGTCTCTGTCTCTCCCATCAGCCCCTGTCTCTGTCTCTCCCATCAGCCCCTGTCTCTGTCTCTCCCATCAGCCCCCGTCTCCGTCTCTCCCATCAGCCCCCGTCTCCGTCTCTCCCCTCAGCCCCCGTCTCTCCCCTCAGCCCCCGTCTCTCCCCTCAGCCCCCGTCTCTCCCCTCAGCCCCCGTCTCTCCCCTCAGCCCCCGTCTCTCCCCTCAGCCCCCGTCTCTCCCCTCAGCCCCTGTCTCCGTCTCTTCCCTCAGCCCCTGTCTCCGTCTCTCCCCTCAGCCCCCGTCTCTCCCCTCAGCCCCCGTCTCTCCCCTCAGCCCCCGTCTCTGTCTCTCCCCTCAGCCCCTGTCTCTGTCTCTCCCCTCAGCCCCTGTCTCCGTCTCTTCCCTCAGCCCCTGTCTCCGTCTCTTCCCTCTCCCCTCAGCCCCCGTCTCTCCCCTCAGCCCCCGTCTCTGTCTCTCCCCTCAGCCCCCGTCTCTGTCTCTCCCCTCAGCCCCCGTCTCTGTCTCTCCCCTCAGCCTCCGTCTCTGTCTCTCCCCTCAGCCTCCGTCTCTGTCTCTCCCCTCAGCCCCCGTCTCTCCCCTCAGCCCCCGTCTCTCCCCTCAGCCCCCGTCTCTGTCTCTCCCCTCAGCCCCCGTCTCCGTCTCTCCCCTCAGCCCCTGTCTCCGTCTCTTCCCTCTCCCCTCAGCCCCCGTCTCTCCCCTCAGCCCCTGTCTCCGTCTCTTCCCTCTCCCCTCAGCCCCCGTCTCTCCCCTCAGACCCTGTCTCTCCCCTCCGTCTCCGTCTCTCCCTCAGCCCCTGTCTTCGTCTCCGTCTCTCCCCTCAGCCCCTGTCTCCGTCTCTCCCCTCAGCCCCTGTCTCTGTCTCTCCCCTCAGCCCCTGTCTCTCCCCTCAGCCCCTGTCTCCGTCTCTCCCCTCAGCCCCTGTCTCCGTCCCTCCCCTCAGCCCCCGTCTCTCCACTCAGCCCCCGTCTCTCCCCTCTGCCCCCGTCTCTCCCCTCATCCCCCGTCTCTGTCTCTCCCCTCAGCCCCCGTCTCTGTCTCTCCCCTCAGCCCCCGTTTCTCCCCTCAGCCCCCGTCTCTGTCTCTCCCCTCAGCCCCCGTCTCTGTCTCTCCCCTCAGCCCCCGTCTCTGTCTCTCCCCTCAGCCCCCGTCTCTGTCTCTTCCCCCAGCCCCCGTCTCTCCCCTCAGCCCCCGTCTCTGTCTCATCCCTCAGCCCCTGTCTCTGTCTCTCCCCTCAGCCCCCGTCTCCGTCCCTCCCCTCATTCCCCGTCTCTCCCCTCAGCCCCCGTCTCTCCCCTCAGCCCCCGTCTCTCCCCTCAGCCCCCGTCTCTCCCCTCAGCCCCCGTCTCTCCCCTCAGCCCCCGTCTCTCCCCTCAGCCCCCGTCTCTCCCCTCAGCCCCCGTCTCTGTCTCTCCCCTCAGCCCCCGTCTCTCCCCTCAGCCCCCGTCTCTCCCCTCAGCCCCCGTCTCTCCCCTCAGCCCCCGTCTCTCCCCTCAGCCCCCGTCTCTCCCCTCAGCCCCCGTCTCTCCCCTCAGCCCCCGTCTCTCCCCTCAGCCCCCGTCTCTGTCTCTCCCCTCAGCCCCCTGTCTCTGTCTCTCCCATCAGCCCCTGTCTCCGTCTCTCCCCTCAGCCCCCGTCTCTGTCTCTCCCCTCAGCCCCTGTCTCTCCCCTCAGCCCCCATCTCTCCCCTCAGCCCCCGTCTCTCCCCTCAGCCCCCGTCTCTGTCTCTTCCCTCATCCCCCGTCTCTCCCCTCAGACCCTGTCTCTCCCCTCCGTCTCCGTCTCTCCCTCAGCCCCTGTCTTCGTCTCCGTCTCTCCCCTCAGCCCCTGTCTCCGTCTCTCCCCTCAGCCCCTGTCTCTGTCTCTCCCCTCAGCCCCTGTCTCTCCCCTCAGCCCCTGTCTCCGTCTCTCCCCTCAGCCCCTGTCTCCGTCCCTCCCCTCAGCCCCCGTCTCTCCACTCAGCCCCCGTCTCTCCCCTCTGCCCCCGTCTCTCCCCTCATCCCCCGTCTCTGTCTCTCCCCTCAGCCCCCGTCTCTGTCTCTCCCCTCAGCCCCCGTCTCTCCCCTCAGCCCCCGTCTCTGTCTCTCCCCTCAGCCCCCGTCTCTGTCTCTCCCCTCAGCCCCCGTCTCTGTCTCTCCCCTCAGCCCCCGTCTCTGTCTCTTCCCCCAGCCCCCGTCTCTCCCCTCAGCCCCCGTCTCTGTCTCATCCCTCAGCCCCTGTCTCTGTCTCTCCCCTCAGCCCCCGTCTCCGTCCCTCCCCTCATTCCCCGTCTCTCCCCTCAGCCCCCGTCTCTCCCCTCAGCCCCCGTCTCTCCCCTCAGCCCCCGTCTCTCCCCTCAGCCCCCGTCTCTCCCCTCAGCCCCTGTCTCTCCCCTCAGCCCCCGTCTCTGTCTCTCCCCTCAGCCCCCGTCTCTGTCTCTCCCCTCAGCCCCCGTCTCTCCCCTCAGCCCCCGTCTCTCCCCTCAGCCCCCGTCTCTCCCCTCAGCCCCCGTCTCTCCCCTCAGCCCCCGTCTCTGTCTCTCCCCTCAGCCCCCGTCTCTGTCTCTCCCCTCAGCCCCCGTCTCCGTCTCTCCCCTCAGCCCCTGTCTCCGTCTCTCCCCTCAGCCCCTGTCTCTGTCTCTCCCATCAGCCCCTGTCTCTGTCTCTCCCATCAGCCCCTGTCTCCGTCTCTCCCCTCAGCCCCCGTCTCTCCCCTCAGCCCCGTCTCTCCCCTCAGCCCCCGTCTCTCCCCTCAGCCCCCGTCTCTCCCCTCAGCCCCCGTCTCTCCCCTCAGCCCCCGTCTCTGTCTCTCCCCTCAGCCCCCGTCTCCGTCTCTCCCCTCAGCCCCTGTCTCTGTCTCTCCCATCAGCCCCTGTCTCCGTCTCTCCCCTCAGCCCCCGTCTCTCCCCTCAGCCCCGTCTCTCCCCTCAGCCCCCGTCTCTCCCCTCAGCCCCCGTCTCTCAGCCCCCGTCTCTCCCCTCAGCCCCCGTCTCTCCCCTCAGCCCCCGTCTCCGTCTCTCCCCTCAGCCCCCGTCTCCGTCTCTCCCCTCAGCCCCTGTCTCCGTCTCTCCCCTCAGCCCCTGTCTCCGTCTCTCCCCTCAGCCCCTGTCTCTGTCTCTCCCATCAGCCCCTGTCTCCGTCTCTCCCCTCAGCCCCCGTCTCTCCCCTCAGCCCCTGTCTCTCCCCTCAGCCCCCATCTCTCCCCTCAGCCCCCGTCTCTCCCCTCAGCCCCCGTCTCTGTCTCTTCCCTCATCCCCCGTCTCTCCCCTCAGACCCTGTCTCTCCCCTCCGTCTCCGTCTCTCCCTCAGCCCCTGTCTTCGTCTCCGTCTCTCCCCTCAGCCCCTGTCTCCGTCTCTCCCCTCAGCCCCTGTCTCTGTCTCTCCCCTCAGCCCCTGTCTCTCCCCTCAGCCCCTGTCTCCGTCTCTCCCCTCAGCCCCTGTCTCCGTCCCTCCCCTCAGCCCCCGTCTCTCCACTCAGCCCCCTGTCTCTCCCCTCTGCCCCCGTCTCTCCCCTCATCCCCCGTCTCTGTCTCTCCCCTCAGCCCCCGTCTCTGTCTCTCCCCTCAGCCCCCGTCTCTCCCCTCAGCCCCCGTCTCTGTCTCTCCCCTCAGCCCCCGTCTCTGTCTCTCCCCTCAGCCCCCGTCTCCGTCTCTCCCTCAGCCCCTGTCTTCGTCTCCGTCTCTCCCCTCAGCCCCTGTCTCCGTCTCTCCCCTCAGCCCCTGTCTCTCCCCTCAGCCCCTGTCTCCGTCTCTCCCCTCAGCCCCTGTCTCCGTCCCTCCCCTCAGCCCCCGTCTCTCCACTCAGCCCCCTGTCTCTCCCCTCTGCCCCCGTCTCTCCCCTCATCCCCCGTCTCTGTCTCTCCCCTCAGCCCCCGTCTCTGTCTCTCCCCTCAGCCCCCGTCTCTCCCCTCAGCCCCCGTCTCTGTCTCTCCCCTCAGCCCCCGTCTCTGTCTCTCCCCTCAGCCCCCGTCTCTGTCTCTTCCCCCAGCCCCCGTCTCTCCCCTCAGCCCCTGTCTCTGTCTCTCCCCTCAGCCCCTGTCTCCGTCCCTCCCCTCAGCCCCCGTCTCTCCACTCAGCCCCCGTCTCTCCACTCAGCCCCCGTCTCTCCCCTCTGCCCCCGTCTCTCCCCTCATCCCCCGTCTCTGTCTCTCCCCTCAGCCCCCGTCTCTGTCTCTCCCCTCAGCCCCCGTCTCTCCCCTCAGCCCCCGTCTCTGTCTCTCCCCTCAGCCCCCGTCTCTGTCTCTCCCCTCAGCCCCCGTCTCTGTCTCTTCCCCCAGCCCCCGTCTCTCCCCTCAGCCCCCGTCTCTGTCTCATCCCTCAGCCCCTGTCTCTGTCTCTCCCCTCAGCCCCCGTCTCCGTCCCTCCCCTCAGCCCCCGTCTCTCCACTCAGCCCCCGTCTCTCCCCTCTGCCCCCGTCTCTCCCCTCATCCCCCGTCTCTGTCTCTCCCCTCAGCCCCCGTCTCTGTCTCTCCCCTCAGCCCCCGTCTCTCCCCTCAGCCCCCGTCTCTGTCTCTCCCCTCAGCCCCCGTCTCTGTCTCTCCCCTCAGCCCCCGTCTCTGTCTCTTCCCCCAGCCCCCGTCTCTCCCCTCAGCCCCCGTCTCTGTCTCTTCCCTCATCCCCCGTCTCTCCCCTCAGCCCCAGTCTCTCCCCTCAGCCCCCGTCTCTCCCCTCAGCCCCCGTCTCTCCCCTCAGCCCCCGTCTCTCCCCTCAGCCCCCGTCTCTCCCCTCAGCCCCCGTCTCTCCCCTCAGCCCCCGTCTCTCCCCTCAGCCCCCGTCTCTGTCTCTTCCCCCAGCCCCCGTCTCTCCCCTCAGCCCCCGTCTCTGTCTCATCCCTCAGCCCCTGTCTCTGTCTCTCCCCTCAGCCCCCGTCTCCGTCTCTCCCCTCAGCCCCCGTCTCCGTCTCTCCCCTCAGCCCCCGTCTCCGTCTCTCCCCTCAGCCCCCGTCTCTGTCTCTCCCCTCAGCCCCCGTCTCTCCCCTCAGCCCCCGTCTCTCCCCTCAGCCCCCGTCTCTCCCCTCAGCCCCCGTCTCTGTCTCTTCCCTCATCCCCCGTCTCTCCCCTCAGACCCCGTCTCTCCCCTCCGTCTCCGTCTCTCCCTCAGCCCCTGTCTTCGTCTCCGTCTCTCCCCTCAGCCCCTGTCTCCGTCTCTCCCCTCAGCCCCTGTCTCTGTCTCTCCCCTCAGCCCCTGGCTCTCCCCTCAGCCCCTGTCTCCGTCTCTCCCCTCAGCCCCCGTCTCTGTCTCTCCCCTCAGCCCCCGTCTCTGTCTCTTCCCTCAGACCCCGTCTCTCCCCTCAGCCCCCGTCTCTTCCCTCAGCCCCCGTCTCTTCCCTCAGCCCCCGTCTCTTCCCTCAGCCCCCGTCTCTTCCCTCAGCCCCCGTCTCTTCCCTCAGCCCCCGTCTCTCCCCTCAGCCCCCGTCTCTCCCCTCAGCCCCCGTCTCTGTCTCTCCCTTCAGCCCCCGTCTCCGTCTCTCCCCTCAGCCCCTGTCTCTGTCTCTTCCTTCAGACCCCATCTCTTCCCTCAGACCCCGTCTCTCCCCTCAGCCCCCGTCTCTGTCTATCCCCTCAGCCCCCGTCTCTCCCCTCAGCCCCCGTCTCTCCCCTCAGCCCCCGTCTCTCCCCTCAGCCCCGTCTCTCCCCTCAGCCCCGTCTCTCCCCTCAGCCCCGTCTCTCCCCTCAGCCCCAGTCTCTCCCCTCAGCCCCCGTCTCTCCCCTCAGCCCCCGTCTCTCCCCTCAGCCCCCGTCTCTCCCCTCAGCCCCCGTCTCTCCCCTCAGCCCCCGTCTCTCCCCTCAGCCCCTGTCTCCGTCTCTTCCCTCAGCCCCTGTCTCTGTCTCTCCCCTCAGCCCCGTCTCTGTCTCTCCCCTCAGCCCCCGTCTCTTCCCTCAGCCCCCGTCTCTCCCCTCAGCCCCCGTCTCTCCCCTCAGCCCCTGTCTTCGTCTCCGTCTCTCCCCTCAGCCCCTGTCTCTGTCTCTCCCCTCAGCCCCTGTCTCTGTCTCTCCCCTCAGCCCCTGGCTCTCCCCTCAGCCCCTGTCTCCGTCTCTCCCCTCAGCCCCCGTCTCTGTCTCTCCCCTCAGCCCCCGTCTCTGTCTCTTCCCTCAGACCCCGTCTCTCCCCTCAGCCCCTGTCTCTTCTCTCAGCCCCCGTCTCTTCCCTCAGCCCCCGTCTCTTCCCTCAGCCCCCGTCTCTTCCCTCAGCCCCCGTCTCTCCCCTCAGCCCCCATCTCTCCCCTCAGCCCCCGTCTCTCCCCTCAGCCCCCGTCTCTGTCTCTCCCCTCAGCCCCCGTCTCTGTCTCTTCCTTAAGACCCCATCTCTTCCCTCAGACCCCGTCTCTCCCCTCAGCCCCCGTCTCTGTCTATCCCCTCAGCCCCCGTCTCTCCCCTCAGCCCCCGTCTCTCCCCTCAGCCCCCGTCTCTCCCCTCAGCCCCGTCTCTCCCCTCAGCCCCAGTCTCTCCCCTCAGCCCCCGTCTCTCCCCTCAGCCCCCGTCTCTCCCCTCAGCCCCCGTCTCTCCCCTCAGCCCCCGTCTCTCCCCTCAGCCCCCGTCTCTCCTCTCAGCCCCCGTCTCTCCCCTCAGCCCCCGTCTCTCCCCTCAGCCCCGTCTCTCCCCTCAGCCCCGTCTCTCCCCTCAGCCCCTGTCTCTGTCTCTCCCCTCAGCCCCTGTCTCTGTCTCTCCCCTCAGCCCCTGTCTCTCCCCTCAGCCCCCGTCTCTCCCCTCAGCCCCCGTCTCTCCCCTCAGCCCCCGTCTCTCCCCTCAGCCCCCGTCTCTCCTCTCAGCCCCCGTCTCTCCCCTCAGCCCCCGTCTCTGTCTCTCCCCTCAGCCCCCGTCTCCGTCTCTCCCCTCAGCCCCCGTCTCTCCCCTCAGCCCCAGTCTCTCCCCTCAGCCCCCGTCTCTCCTCTCAGCCCCCGTCTCTCCCCTCAGCCCCCGTCTCTCCCCTCAGCCCCGTCTCTCCCCTCAGCCCCCGTCTCTTCCCTCATCCCCCGTCTCTCACTTCAGACCCCGTCTCTCCCCTCCGTCTCCGTCTCTCCCCTCAGCCCCTGTCCCTCCCCTCAGCCCCTGTTTCTCCCCTCAGCCCCTGTCTCCGTCTCTCCCCTCAGCCCCCGTCTCTCCCCTCAGCCCCCGTCTCTCCCCTCTGCCCCCGTCTCTCCCCTCAGCCCCCGTCTCTGTCTCTCCCCTCAGCCCCCGTCTCTGTCTCTCCCCTCAGCCCCCGTCTCTGTCTCTCCCCTCAGCCCCCGTCTCTGTCTCTCCCCTCAGCCCCCGTCTCTGTCTCTCCCCTCAGCCCCCGTCTCTGTCTCTTCCCTCAGACCCTGTCTCCGTCTCTTCCCTCAGACCCTGTCTCCGTCTCTTCCCTCAGACCCTGTCTCCGTCTCTTCCCTCAGACCCTGTCTCTTCCCTCAGACCCTGTCTCTTCCCTCAGACCCTGTCTCTCCCCTCAGACCCTGTCTCTCCCCTCATACCCTTCCCCTCAGACCCTTCCCCTCAGACCCTGTCTCTTCCCTCTTCCCTCTGCCCATGTCTCTTCCCTCTTCCCTCAGACCCTGTCTCCGTCTCTTCCCTCAGACCCTGTCTCCGTCTCTTCCCTCAGACCCTGTCTCTGTCTCTCCCCTCAGCCCCTGTCTCTGTCTCTCCCCTCAGCCCCTGTCTCTGTCTCTCCCCTCAGCCCCCGTCTCTCCCCTCAGCCCTCGTCTCTCCCCTCAGCCCCCGTCTCTCCCCTCAGCCCCCGTCTCTCCCCTCAGCCCCCGTCTCTGTCTCTCCCCTCAGCCCCTGTCTCTCCCCTGAGCCCCCGTCTCTGTCCCTCCACACAGACCCTGTCTCTGTCTCTTCCCTCAGACTCTGTCTCTGTCTCTTCCCTCAGACCCTGTCTCTTCCCTCAGACTCTGTCTCTGTCTCTTCCCTCAGACCCTGTCTCTTCCCTCAGACCCTGTCTCTTCCCTCAGACCCTGTCTCTTCCCTCAGACCCTGTCTCTGTCTCTTCCCTCAGACCCTGTCTCTGTCTCTTCCCTCAGACCCTGTCTCTGTCTCTTCCCTCAGACCCTGTCTCTGTCTCTTCCCTCAGACCCTGTCTCTGTCTCTTCCCTCAGCCCCTGTCTCTCCCCTCAGCCCCTGTCTCTCCACTCAGCCCCTGTCTCTCCACTCAGCCCCTGTCTCTACACTCAGCCCGTCTCTCCACTCAGCCCCTGTCTCCGTCTCTCCACTCAGCCCCTGTCTCCGTTTCTTCCCTCAGACCCCGTCTCTCCCCTCAGCCCGTCTCTGTCTCTCCACTCAGCCCGTCTCTGTCTCTCCACTCAGCCCGTCTCCGTCTCTCCACTCAGCCCCTGTCTCCGTCTCTCCACTCAGCCCCTGTCTCCGTCTCTCCACTCAGTTCCTGTCTCTTCCCTCAGCCCCTCTCCGTCTCTTCCCCCAGCCCCTCTCCGTCTCTTCCCTCAGCCCCTCTCCGTCTCTTCCCCCAGCCCCTCTCCGTCTCTTCCCCCAGCCCCTCTCCGTCTCTTCCCCCAGCCCCTCCCTTCTCTTCCCCCAGCCCCTCTCCGTCTCTTCCCCCAGCCCCCCTCCGTCTCTTCCCCCTGCCCCCCTCCGTCTCTTCCCCCAGCCCCTCTCCGTCTCTTCCCCAGTCCCTCTCCGTCTCTCCCCCCAGCCCCTCTCCGTCTCTCCCCCCAGCCCCTCTCCGTCTCTCCCCCCAGCCCCTCTCCGTCTCTCCCCCCAGCCCCTCTCCGTCTCTCCCCCCAGCCCCTCTCCGTCTCTCCCCCCAGCCCCTCTCCGTCTCTCCCCCCAGCCCCTCTCCGTCTCTCCCCCAGCCCCTCTCCGTCTCTCCACTCAGCCCCTCTCCGTCACAGATAAGCTAGTAGTGTGACCCTGCCTCCATTGAGCACAGCACACCCCTAGAGTGAGGAGGGGAGAGTCCATCAGTCTCTCCCAGTGCCCAGCACCCTCTATCCCTCCCCTAGGTAGAGTGGTATATGACATCAGGGCTATGCTGGCTGGGCTGGCACTGCCATGTAGTCTCTAGTCTCTCTCTCTTTCTAGTCTCTGTCTCGCGTGCACACACACAGCAAGGTGCCTACGTCAGCACTTTACACCCAACATGGAGAGAGAGACACAGACAGACCGAACAGCAGTTGTGTGGAGAGATTCAGGCCGCAGCCTTGTAGCAGCTGCAGCAGTGTGTTCGTGTGTGCGCGCTATGATGACTACCAGTCAGGGAGAATTTGAGTAAAATAAAAACTTGTAGTAAAACGAGTAAAAGGGGCCCGGCACTTGTTAGTTACAGATTAGGCTTAGACTAGAGAAGGGTTGAGATGGAAGAAAGGGCCCCCTGACAAGGGAATCTGTTATGACCTGTCTGTCCTCTCCACTGCTCTACTGTTGACCAGGCCCCATTGGTATCTGGTCAAAAGTAGTGCACTATGTAGCAAATAGTGTGCCATTTGAGACTCAGACAGGGTTCATGATTATAACAGAGAGAGGGGGATGCGGTTAGCCAATAGAGAGAAGGGAGGAGGCCCACTGCTGCTGCTGTGTGGATTAATGTCAGGCACAGGCTGTGTCCCAAATGGAACCCTGTTCCCTATCTATTGCACTACTTTTACTATACCTAATAGAGTGCACTACTTATGACCAGGGCCCATAGAGTTCAGAGTTCTGGAACGACCGTTCCACAGGTTTATGCTCATTAATTGTTTATGGTTCATTGAACAAGCATGGGAGTCTGTGTTTAAACCCTTTACAATGAAGATCTGTGAAGTCTTTTGGATTTTTACGAATTATCTTTTAAAGCCAGGGTCCTGAAAAACTGCCCTTTTTCTTGTTGAGTTGCAAAATTAATAGAATTGCATTGAGGGATTTATAAAATTGCAAAATCTTCTCTCCGCCTGCCTCATGGCAAAATGTGTAGAATTTTAGCCCTTATGATGAGTTCAGACTTTTTTGGACCCCGATCCCATCAAAGTTGCCCATCCCTGACCTAGCCCCATGGAAAGCATAGAGGGAGGCAGCAGTAGACCGATAACGAGCTAACCCTCTTATGGGCGCTAAGGAGCTCTCCCCTGAGTGAGCCTCAGCCCCTGTCTCTCCACTCAGCCCCTGTCTCCGTCTCTTCCCTCAGCCCCTGTCTCTCCACTCAGCCCCTGTCTCCGTCTCTTCCCTCAGCCCCTGTCTCTCCACTCAGCCCCTGTCTCCGTCTCTCCCCTCAGACCCCGTCTCTCCCCTCAGACCCCGTCTCTCCCCTCAGACCCCGTCTCTCCCCTCAGACCCCGTCTCTCCCCTCAGACCCCGTCTCTTCCCCCAGCCCCTCTCCGTCTCTTCCCCAGCCCCTCTCTGTCTCTTCCCCCAGCCCCTCTCCGTCTCTTCCCCCAGCCCCTCTCCGTCTCTTCCCCCAGCCCCTCTCCGTCTCTTCCCCCAGCCCCTCTCCGTCTCTTCCCCCAGCCCCTCTCCGTCTCCTCCCCCAGCCCCTCTCCGTCTCTTCCCCCAGCCCCTCTCCGTCTCTCCCCCCAGCCCCTCTCCGTCTCTCCACTCAGCCCCTGTCTCTCCACTCAGCCCATCTCCGTCTCTTCCCTCAGCCCCTGTCTCCGTCCTCAGCCCCTGTCTCTCCACTCAGCCCCTGTCTCTCCACTCAGCCCCGTCTCTCCACTCAGCCCCGTCTCTCCACTCAGCCCCTGTCTCTCCACTCAGCCCCTGTCTCTCCACTCAGCCCGTCTCCGTCTCTTCCCTCAGCCCCTGTCTCCGTCCTCAGCCCCTGTCTCTCCACTCAGCCCCTGTCTCTCCACTCAGCCCCGTCTCTCCACTCAGCCCCTGTCTCTCCACTCAGCCCCTGTCTCTCCACTCAGCCCCTGTCTCTCCACTCAGCCCCTGTCTCTCCACTCAGCCCCTGTCTCTCCACTCAGCCCCTGTCTCTCCACTCAGCCCCTGTCTCTCCACTCAGCCCCTGTCTCTCCACTCAGCCCCTGTCTCTCCACTCAGCCCCTGTCTCTCCACTCAGCCCCTGTCTCTCCACTCAGCCCCCGTCTCCGTCTCTTCCCTCGTCTCCGTCTCTTCCCCCAGCCCCTCTCCGTCTCTCCACTCAGCCCCTGTCTCTCCACTCAGCCCGTCTCCGTCTCTTCCCTCAGCCCCTGTCTCCGTCCTCAGCCCCTGTCTCTCCACTCAGCCCCTGTCTCTCCACTCAGCCCGTCTCCGTCTCTTCCCTCAGCCCCTGTCTCCGTCCTCAGTCCCTGTCTCTCCACTCAGCCCCTGTCTCTCCACTCAGCCCCTGTCTCTCCACTCAGCCCCGTCTCTCCACTCAGCCCCTGTCTCTCCACTCAGCCCCTGTCTCTCCACTCAGCCCCTGTCTCTCCACTCAGCCCCCGTCTCCGTCTCTTCCCTCGTCTCCGTCTCTTCCCTAAGCCCCTGTCTCTTCCCTCAGCCCCTGTCTCCGTCTCTTCCCTCAGCCCCTGTCTCTTCCCTCAGCCCCTGTCTCTTCCCTCAGCCCCTGTCTCTTCCCTCAGCCCCTGTCTCTTCCCTCAGCCCCTGTCTCTTCCCTCAGCCCCTGTCTCTCCCCTCAGCCCCTGTCTCTCCCCTCAGCCCCTGTCTCTCCCCTCAGCCCCTGTCTCTCCCCTCAGCCCCTGTCTCTCCCCTCAGCCCCTGTCTCTCCCCTCAGCCCCCGTCTCTCCCCTCAGCCCCCGTCTCTCCCCTCAGCCCCTGTCTCTCCCCTCAGACCCTGTCTCTCCCCTCAGACCCTGTCTCTCCCCTCAGACCCTGTCTCTCCCCTCAGACCCTGTCTCTTCCCTCAGACCCTGTCTCTTCCCTCAGACCCTGTCTCTTCCCTCAGACCCTGTCTCTTCCCTCAGACCCTGTCTCTTCCCTCAGACCCTGTCTCTTCCCTCAGACCCTGTCTCTTCCCTCAGACCCTGTCTCTTCCCTCAGACCCTGTCTCTTCCCTCAGACCCTGTCTCTGTCTCTTCCCTCAGACCCTGTCTCCGTCTCTTCCCTCAGACCCTGTCTCCGTCTCTTCCCACAAACCCTGTCTCTCCCCTCAGACCCTGTCTCTCCCCTCAGACCCTGTTTCTCCCCTCAGCCCCTGTCTCTCCCCTCAGCCCCTGTCCCTCCCCTCAGCCCCTGTCTCTCCCCTCAGCCCCTGTCTCTCCCCTCAGCCCCTGTCTCTCCACTCAGCCCCTGTCTCTACACTCAGCCCCTGTCTCTACACTCAGCCCGTCTCTCCACTCAGCCCCTGTCTCCGTCTCTCCACTCAGCCCCTGTCTCCGTCTCTTCCCTCAGACCCCGTCTCTCCCCTCAGATCCCGTCTCTCCCCTCAGACCCCTTCTCTCCCCTCAGACCCTGTCTCTCCCCTCAGACCCTGTTTCTCTCCCCCCAGCCCCTCTCCGTCTCTCCCCCCAGCCCCCGTCTCTCCCCTCAGCCCCCGTCTCTCCCCTCAGCCCCCGTCTCTCCCCTCAGCCCCCGTCTCTCCCCTCAGCCCCCGTCTCTCCCATCAGCCCCCGTCTCTCCCCTCAGCCCCCGTCTCCGTCTCTCCCCTCAGCCCCCGTCTCCGTCTCTCCCCTCAGCCCCTGTCTCTGTCTCTCCCCTCAGCCCCCGTCTCCGTCTCTCCCCTCAGCCCCCGTCTCTCCCCTCAGACCCCGTCTCTTCCCTCAGACCCTGTCCCCGTCTCTTCCCTCAGCCCCTGTCTCCGTCTCTTCCCTCAGCCCCTGTCTCCGTCTCTCCCCTCAGCCCCCGTCTCTGTCTCTCCCCTCAGCCCCTGTCTCTGTCTCTCCCCTCAGCCCCTGTCTCCGTCTCTCCCCTCAGCCCCTGTCTCTGTCTCTCCCCTCAGCCCCTGTCTCTGTCTCTCCCCTCAGCCCCCGTCTCCGTCTCTCCCCTCAGACCCTGTCTCTCCCCTCAGACCCTGTCTCTCCCCTCAGACCCCGTCTCTTCCCTCAGACCCTGTCCCCGTCTCTTCCCTCAGCCCCTGTCTCCGTCTCTTCCCTCAGCCCCTGTCTCCGTCTCTTCCCTCAGCCCCTGTCTCCGTCTCTTCCCTCAGCCCCGTCTCTTCCCTCAGCCCCCGTCTCTTCCCTCAGCCCCCGTCTCTTCCCTCAGACCCCGTCTCTTCCCTCAGACGCCGTCTCTTCCCTCAGACCCCGTCTCTTCCCTCAGACCCCGTCTCTCCCCTCAGACCCCGTCTCTCCCCTCAGACCCCATCTCTCCCCTCAGACGCCATCTCTCCCCTCAGACGCCGTCTCTCCCCTCAGACCCCGTCTCTCCCCTCAGACCCCGTCTCTCCCCTCAGACCCCGTCTCTTCCCCTCAGACCCCGTCTCTTCCCCCAGCCCCTCTCCATCTCTTCCCTCAGCCCCTTCGCTTCCCTCAGCCCCTGTCTCTCCCCTCAGCCCGTCTCCGTCCTCAGCCCCTGTCTCTCCACTCAGCCCCTTTCTCTCCACTCAGCCCCTGTCTCTCCACTCAGCCCCTGTCTCTCCACTCAGCCCTTGTCTCTCCACTCAGCCCCTGTCTCCATTTCTCCACTCAGCCCGTCTCTTCCCTCAGCCCCTGTCTCCGTCTCTCCACTCAGCCCCTGTCTCCGTCTCTCCACTCAGCCCGTCTCCATCTCTCCACTCAGCCCCTGTCTCTGTCTCTCCCCTCAGCCCCTGTCTCTGTCTCTCCCCTCAGCCCCCGTCTCCGTCTCTCCCCTCAGACCCTGTCTCTCCCCTCAGACCCTGTCTCTCCCCTCAGACCCCGTCTCTTCCCTCAGACCCTGTCCCCGTCTCTTCCCTCAGCCCGTCTCCGTCTCTTCCCTCAGCCCCTGTCTCCGTCTCTTCCCTCAGCCCCTGTCTCCGTCTCTTCCCTCAGCCCCCGTCTCTTCCCTCAGCCCCCGTCTCTTCCCTCAGACCCCGTCTCTTCCCTCAGACCCCGTCTCTTCCCTCAGACCCCGTCTCTTCCCTCAGACCCCGTCTCTCCCCTCAGACCCCGTCTCTCCCCTCAGACCCCATCTCTCCCCTCAGACGCCGTCTCTCCCCTCAGACGCCGTCTCTCCCCTCAGACCCCGTCTCTCCCCTCAGACTCCGTCTCTCCCCTCAGACCCCGTCTCTTCCCCTCAGACCCCGTCTCTTCCCCCAGCCCCTCTCCGTCTCTTCCCTCAGCCCCTTCGCTTCCCTCAGCCCCTGTCTCTCCCCTCAGCCCGTCTCCGTCCTCAGCCCCTGTCTCTCCACTCAGCCCCTTTCTCTCCACTCAGCCCCTGTCTCTCCACTCAGCCCCTGTCTCTCCACTCAGCCCCTGTCTCTCCACTCAGCCCTTGTCTCTCCACTCAGCCCCTGTCTCCATTTCTCCACTCAGCCCGTCTCTTCCCTCAGCCCCTGTCTCCGTCTCTCCACTCAGCCCCTGTCTCCGTCTCTCCACTCAGCCCGTCTCCATCTCTCCACTCAGCCCCTGTCTCCGTCTCTCCACTCAGCCCGTCTCTGTCTCTCCACTCAGCCCCTGTCTCCGTCTCTCCACTCAGCCCCTGTCTCCGTCTCTCCACTCAGCCCCGTCTCTTCCCTCAGCCCCTCTCCGTCTCTTCCCTCAGCCCCTCTCCGTCTCTTCCCTCAGCACCTCTCCGTCTCTTCCCCCAGCCCCTCCCTTCTCTTCCCCCAGCCCCTCCCTTCTCTTCCCCCAGCCCCTCTCCATCTCTTCCCCCAGCCCCCCTCCGTCTCTTCCCCCAGCCCCTCTCCGTCTCTTCCCCCAGCCCCTCTCCGTCTCTCCCCCCAGCCCCTCTCCGTCTCTCCCCCCAGCCCCTCTCCGTCTCTCCCCCCAGCCCCTCTCCGTCTCTCCCCCCAGCCCCTCTCCGTCTCCCCACTCAGCCCGTCTCCATTTCTCCACTCAGCCCGTCTCTTCCCTCAGCCCCTGTCTCCGTCTCTCCACTCAGCCCCTGTCTCCGTCTCTCCACTCAGCCCGTCTCCATCTCTCCACTCAGCCCCTGTCTCCGTCTCTCCACTCAGCCCGTCTCTGTCTCTCCACTCAGCCCCTGTCTCCGTCTCTCCACTCAGCCCCTGTCTCCGTCTCTCCACTCAGCCCCGTCTCTTCCCTCAGCCCCTCTCCGTCTCTTCCCTCAGCCCCTCTCCGTCTCTTCCCTCAGCACCTCTCCGTCTCTTCCCCCAGCCCCTCTCCGTCTCTTCCCCCAGCCCCTCTCCGTCTCCTCCCCCAGCCCCTCTCCGTCTCCTCCCCCAGCCCCTCTCCGTCTCTTCCCCCAGCCCCTCTCCGTCTCTCCCCCCAGCCCCTCTCCGTCTCTCCACTCAGCCCCTGTCTCTCCACTCAGCCCGTCTCCGTCTCTTCCCTCAGCCCCTGTCTCCGTCCTCAGCCCCTGTCTCTCCACTCAGCCCCTGTCTCTCCACTCAGCCCGTCTCCGTCTCTTCCCTCAGCCCCTGTCTCCGTCCTCAGTCCCTGTCTCTCCACTCAGCCCCTGTCTCTCCACTCAGCCCCTGTCTCTCCACTCAGCCCCGTCTCTCCACTCAGCCCCTGTCTCTCCACTCAGCCCCTGTCTCTCCACTCAGCCCCTGTCTCTCCACTCAGCCCCCGTCTCCGTCTCTTCCCTCGTCTCCGTCTCTTCCCTAAGCCCCTGTCTCTTCCCTCAGCCCCTGTCTCCGTCTCTTCCCTCAGCCCCTGTCTCTTCCCTCAGCCCCTGTCTCTTCCCTCAGCCCCTGTCTCTTCCCTCAGCCCCTGTCTCTTCCCTCAGCCCCTGTCTCTCCACTCAGCCCCCGTCTCCGTCTCTTCCCTCAGCCCCTGTCTCCGTCCTCAGTCCCTGTCTCTCCACTCAGCCCCTGTCTCTCCACTCAGCCCCTGTCTCTCCACTCAGCCCCGTCTCTCCACTCAGCCCCTGTCTCTTCCCTCAGCCCCTGTCTCTTCCCTCAGCCCCTGTCTCTCCACTCAGCCCCCGTCTCCGTCTCTTCCCTCAGCCCCTGTCTCTCCACTCAGCCCCTGTCTCCGTCTCTTCCCTCAGCCCCTGTCTCTTCCCTCAGCCCCTGTCTCCGTCTCTTCCCTCAGCCCCTGTCTCTCCACTCAGCCCCTGTCTCCGTCTCTTCCCTCAGCCCCTGTCTCTCCACTCAGCCCCTGTCTCCGTCTCTTCCCTCAGCCCCTGTCTCTCCACTCAGCCCCTGTCTCCGTCTCTCCCCTCAGACCCCGTCTCTCCCCTCAGACCCCGTCTCTCCCCTCAGACCCCGTCTCTTCCCCCAGCCCCTCTCCGTCTCTTCCCCAGCCCCTCTCTGTCTCTTCCCCCAGCCCCTCTCCGTCTCTTCCCCCAGCCCCTCTCCGTCTCTTCCCCCAGCCCCTCTCCGTCTCTTCCCCCAGCCCCTCTCCGTCTCCTCCCCCAGCCCCTCTCCGTCTCTTCCCCCAGCCCCTCTCCGTCTCTCCCCCCAGCCCCTCTCCGTCTCTCCACTCAGCCCCTGTCTCTCCACTCAGCCCATCTCCGTCTCTTCCCTCAGCCCCTGTCTCCGTCCTCAGCCCCTGTCTCTCCACTCAGCCCCTGTCTCTCCACTCAGCCCCTGTCTCTCCACTCAGCCCCTGTCTCTCCACTCAGCCCCTGTCTCTCCACTCAGCCCGTCTCCGTCTCTTCCCTCAGCCCCTGTCTCCGTCCTCAGCCCCTGTCTCTCCACTCAGCCCCTGTCTCTCCACTCAGCCCCTGTCTCTCCACTCAGCCCGTCTCCGTCTCTTCCCTCAGCCCCTGTCTCCGTCCTCAGCCCCTGTCTCTCCACTCAGCCCCTGTCTCTCCACTCAGCCCCTGTCTCTCCACTCAGCCCGTCTCCGTCTCTTCCCTCAGCCCCTGTCTCCGTCCTCAGCCCCTGTCTCTCCACTCAGCCCCTGTCTCTCCACTCAGCCCGTCTCCGTCTCTTCCCTCAGCCCCTGTCTCCGTCCTCAGTCCCTGTCTCTCCACTCAGCCCCTGTCTCTCCACTCAGCCCCGTCTCTCCACTCAGCCCCTGTCTCTCCACTCAGCCCCTGTCTCTCCACTCAGCCCCTGTCTCTCCACTCAGCCCCTGTCTCTCCACTCAGCCCCTGTCTCTCCACTCAGCCCCCGTCTCCGTCTCTTCCCTCGTCTCCGTCTCTTCCCTAAGCCCCTGTCTCTTCCCTCAGCCCCTGTCTCCGTCTCTTCCCTCAGCCCCTGTCTCTTCCCTCAGCCCCTGTCTCTTCCCTCAGCCCCTGTCTCTTCCCTCAGCCCCTGTCTCTTCCCTCAGCCCCTGTCTCTTCCCTCAGCCCCTGTCTCTCCACTCAGCCCCCGTCTCCGTCTCTTCCCTCAGCCCCTGTCTCTCCACTCAGCCCCTGTCTCCGTCTCTTCCCTCAGCCCCTGTCTCTTCCCTCAGCCCCTGTCTCCGTCTCTTCCCTCAGCCCCTGTCTCTCCACTCAGCCCCTGTCTCCGTCTCTTCCCTCAGCCCCTGTCTCTCCACTCAGCCCCTGTCTCCGTCTCTTCCCTCAGCCCCTGTCTCTCCACTCAGCCCCTGTCCCCGTCTCTCCCCTCAGACCCCGTCTCTCCCCTCAGACCCCGTCTCTCCCCTCAGACCCCGTCTCTTCCCCCAGCCCCTCTCCGTCTCTTCCCCCAGCCCCTCTCCGTCTCTTCCCCCAGCCCCTCTCCGTCTCTTCCCCCAGCCCCTCTCCGTCTCTTCCCCCAGCCCCTCTCCGTCTCTCCCCCCAGCCCCTCTCCGTCTCTCCACTCAGCCCCTGTCTCTCCACTCAGCTCGTCTCCGTCTCTTCCCTCAGCCCCTGTCTCCGTCCTCAGCCCCTGTCTCTCCACTCAGCCCCTGTCTCTCCACTCAGCCCCATCTCTCCACTCAGCCCCGTCTCTCCACTCAGCCCCGTCTCTCCACTCAGCCCCTGTCTCTCCACTCAGCCCCTGTCTCTCCACTCAGCCCCTGTCTCTCCACTCAGCCCCTGTCTCTCCACTCAGCCCCTGTCTCTCCACTCAGCCCCTGTCTCTCCACTCAGCCCCTGTCTCTCCACTCAGCCCCTGTCTCTCCACTCAGCCCCCGTCTCCGTCTCTTCCCTCGTCTCCGTCTCTTCCCCCAGCCCCTCTCCGTCTCTCCACTCAGCCCCTGTCTCTCCACTCAGCCCGTCTCCGTCTCTTCCCTCAGCCCCTGTCTCCGTCCTCAGCCCCTGTCTCTCCACTCAGCCCCTGTCTCTCCACTCAGCCCGTCTCCGTCTCTTCCCTCAGCCCCTGTCTCCGTCCTCAGTCCCTGTCTCTCCACTCAGCCCCTGTCTCTCCACTCAGCCCCTGTCTCTCCACTCAGCCCCGTCTCTCCACTCAGCCCCTGTCTCTCCACTCAGCCCCTGTCTCTCCACTCAGCCCCTGTCTCTCCACTCAGCCCCTGTCTCTCCACTCAGCCCCTGTCTCTCCACTCAGCCCCTGTCTCTCCACTCAGCCCCCGTCTCCGTCTCTTCCCTCGTCTCCGTCTCTTCCCTAAGCCCCTGTCTCTTCCCTCAGCCCCTGTCTCCGTCTCTTCCCTCAGCCCCTGTCTCTTCCCTCAGCCCCTGTCTCTTCCCTCAGCCCCTGTCTCTTCCCTCAGCCCCTGTCTCTTCCCTCAGCCCCTGTCTCTCCACTCAGCCCCCGTCTCCGTCTCTTCCCTCAGCCCCTGTCTCTCCACTCAGCCCCTGTCTCCGTCTCTTCCCTCAGCCCCTGTCTCTTCCCTCAGCCCATGTCTCCGTCTCTTCCCTCAGCCCCTGTCTCTCCACTCAGCCCCTGTCTCCGTCTCTTCCCTCAGCCCCTGTCTCTCCACTCAGCCCCTGTCTCCGTCTCTTCCCTCAGCCCCTGTCTCTCCACTCAGCCCCTGTCCCCGTCTCTCCCCTCAGACCCCGTCTCTCCCCTCAGACCCCGTCTCTTCCCCCAGCCCCTCTCCGTCTCTTCCCCCAGCCCCTCTCCGTCTCTTCCCCCAGCCCCTCTCCGTCTCTTCCCCCAGCCCCTCTCCGTCTCTTCCCCCAGCCCCTCTCCGTCTCTTCCCCCAGCCCCTCTCCGTCTCTCCCCCCAGCCCCTCTCCGTCTCTCCACTCAGCCCCTGTCTCTCCACTCAGCTCGTCTCCGTCTCTTCCCTCAGCCCCTGTCTCCGTCCTCAGCCCCTGTCTCTCCACTCAGCCCCTGTCTCTCCACTCAGCCCCATCTCTCCACTCAGCCCCGTCTCTCCACTCAGCCCCGTCTCTCCACTCAGCCCGTGTCTCTCCACTCAGCCCCTGTCTCTCCACTCAGCCCCTGTCTCTCCACTCAGCCCCTGTCTCTCCACTCAGCCCCTGTCTCTCCACTCAGCCCCTGTCTCTCCACTCAGCCCCTGTCTCTCCACTCAGCCCCTGTCTCTCCACTCAGCCCCTGTCTCTCCACTCAGCCCCTGTCTCTCCACTCAGCCCCTGTCTCTCCACTCAGCCTCCGTCTCTTCCCTCAGCCCCTGTCTCTTCCCTCAGCCCCTGTCTCTTCCCTCAGCCCCTGTCTCTTCCCTCAGCCCCTGTCTCTTCCCTCAGCCCCTGTCTCTTCCCTCAGCCCCTGTCTCTTCCCTCAGCCCCTGTCTCTCCACTCAGCCCCCGTCTCCGTCTCTTCCCTCAGCCCCTGTCTCTCCACTCAGCCCCTGTCTCTTCCCTCAGCCCCTGTCTCTTCCCTCAGCCCCTGTCTCCATCTCTTCCCTCAGCCCCTGTCTCTCCACTCAGCCCCTGTCTCCGTCTCTTCCCTCAGCCCCTGTCTCTCCACTCAGCCCCTGTCTCCGTCTCTTCCCTCAGCCCCTGTCTCTCCACTCAGCCCCTGTCTCCGTCTCTCCCCTCAGACCCCGTCTCTCCCCTCAGACCCCGTCTCTCCCCTCAGACCCCGTCTCTCCCCTCAGACCCCGTCTCTCCCCTCAGACCCCGTCTCTTCCCCCAGCCCCTCTCCGTCTCTTCCCCAGCCCCTCTCTGTCTCTTCCCCCAGCCCCTCTCCGTCTCTTTCCCCAGCCCCTCTCCGTCTCTTTCCCCAGCCCCTCTCCGTCTCTTTCCCCAGCCCCTCTCCGTCTCCTCCCCCAGCCCCTCTTCGTCTCTTCCCCCAGCCCCTCTCCGTCTCTTCCCCCAGCCCCTCTCCGTCTCTCCCCCCAGCCCCTCTCCGTCTCTCCACTCAGCCCCTGTCTCTCCACTCAGCCCATCTCCGTCTCTTCCCTCAGCCCCTGTCTCTCCACTCAGCCCCTGTCTCTCCACTCAGCCCCTGTCTCTCCACTCAGCCCCGTCTCTCCACTCAGCCCCTGTCTCTCCACTCAGCCCCTGTCTCTCCACTCAGCCCGTCTCCGTCTCTTCCCTCAGCCCCTGTCTCCGTCCTCAGCCCCTGTCTCTCCACTCAGCCCCTGTCTCTCCACTCAGCCCCGTCTCTCCACTCAGCCCCTGTCTCTCCACTCAGCCCCTGTCTCTCCACTCAGCCCCTGTCTCTCCACTCAGCCCCTGTCTCTCCACTCAGCCCCTGTCTCTCCACTCAGCCCCTGTCTCTCCACTCAGCCCCTGTCTCTCCACTCAGCCCCTGTCTCTCCACTCAGCCCCTGTCTCTCCACTCAGCCCCCGTCTCCGTCTCTTCCCTCGTCTCCGTCTCTTCCCCCAGCCCCTCTCCGTCTCTCCACTCAGCCCCTGTCTCTCCACTCAGCCCGTCTCCGTCTCTTCCCTCAGCCCCTGTCTCCGTCCTCAGCCCCTGTCTCTCCACTCAGCCCCTGTCTCTCCACTCAGCCCGTCTCCGTCTCTTCCCTCAGCCCCTGTCTCCGTCCTCAGTCCCTGTCTCTCCACTCAGCCCCTGTCTCTCCACTCAGCCCCTGTCTCTCCACTCAGCCCCGTCTCTCCACTCAGCCCCTGTCTCTCCACTCAGCCCGTCTCTCCACTCAGCCCCGTCTCTCCACTCAGCCCCTGTCTCTCCACTCAGCCCCTGTCTCTCCACTCAGCCCCTGTCTCTCCACTCAGCCCCTGTCTCTCCACTCAGCCCCTGTCTCTCCACTCAGCCCCCGTCTCTGTCTCTTCCCTCGTCTCCGTCTCTTCCCTAAGCCCCTGTCTCTTCCCTCAGCCCCTGTCTCCGTCTCTTCCCTCAGCCCCTGTCTCTTCCCTCAGCCCCTGTCTCTTCCCTCAGCCCCTGTCTCTTCCCTCAGCCCCTGTCTCTTCCCTCAGCCCCTGTCTCTTCCCTCAGCCCCTGTCTCTCCACTCAGCCCCCGTCTCCGTCTCTTCCCTCAGCCCCTGTCTCTCCACTCAGCCCCTGTCTCCGTCTCTTCCCTCAGCCCCTGTCTCTCCACTCAGCCCCTGTCTCCGTCTCTTCCCTCAGCCCCTGTCTCTCCACTCAGCCCCTGTCTCCGTCTCTTCCCTCAGCCCCTGTCTCTCCACTCAGCCCCTGTCTCCGTCTCTCCCCTCAGACCCCGTCTCTCCCCTCAGACCCCGTCTCTCCCCTCAGACCCCGTCTCTTCCCCCAGCCCCTCTCCGTCTCTTCCCCAGCCCCTCTCTGTCTCTTCCCCCAGCCCCTCTCTGTCTCTTCCCCCAGCCCCTCTCCGTCTCTTCCCCCAGCCCCTCTCCGTCTCTTTCCCCAGCCCCTCTCCGTCTCCTCCCCCAGCCCCTCTCCGTCTCTTCCCCCAGCCCCTCTCCGTCTCTCCCCCCAGCCCCTCTCCGTCTCTCCACTCAGCCCCTGTCTCTCCACTCAGCCCATCTCCGTCTCTTCCCTCAGCCCCTGTCTCCGTCCTCAGCCCCTGTCTCTCCACTCAGCCCCTGTCTCTCCACTCAGCCCCGTCTCTCCACTCAGCCCCTGTCTCTCCACTCAGCCCCTGTCTCTCCACTCAGCCCGTCTCCGTCTCTTCCCTCAGCCCCTGTCTCCGTCCTCAGCCCCTGTCTCTCCACTCAGCCCCTGTCTCTCCACTCAGCCCCTGTCTCTCCACTCAGCCCCTGTCTCTCCACTCAGCCCCCGTCTCCGTCTCTTCCCTCGTCTCCGTCTCTTCCCCCAGCCCCTCTCCGTCTCTCCACTCAGCCCCTGTCTCTCCACTCAGCCCGTCTCCGTCTCTTCCCTCAGCCCCTGTCTCCGTCCTCAGCCCCTGTCTCTCCACTCAGCCCCTGTCTCTCCACTCAGCCCCTGTCTCTCCACTCAGCCCGTCTCCGTCTCTTCCCTCAGCCCCTGTCTCCGTCCTCAGTCCCTGTCTCTCCACTCAGCCCCTGTCTCTCCACTCAGCCCCTGTCTCTCCACTCAGCCCCTGTCTCTCCACTCAGCCCCTGTCTCTCCACTCAGCCCCTGTCTCTCCACTCAGCCCCTGTCTCTCCACTCAGCCCCTGTCTCTCCACTCAGCCCCTGTCTCTCCACTCAGCCCCTGTCTCTCCACTCAGCCCCCGTCTCTCCACTCAGCCCCCGTCTTCGTCTCTTCCCTCGTCTCCGTCTCTTCCCTAAGCCCCTGTCTCTTCCCTCAGCCCCTGTCTCCGTCTCTTCCCTCAGCCCCTGTCTCTTCCCTCAGCCCCTGTCTCTTCCCTCAGCCCCTGTCTCTTCCCTCAGCCCCTGTCTCTTCCCTCAGCCCCTGTCTCTCCACTCAGCCCCCGTCTCCATCTCTTCCCTCAGCCCCTGTCTCTCCACTCAGCCCCTGTCTCCGTCTCTTCCCTCAGCCCCTGTCTCTCCACTCAGCCCCTGTCTCCGTCTCTTCCCTCAGCCCCTGTCTCTCCACTCAGCCCCTGTCTCCGTCTCTCCCCTCAGACCCCGTCTCTCCCCTCAGACCCCGTCTCTCCCCTCAGACCCCGTCTCTCCCCTCAGACCCCGTCTCTCCCCTCAGACCCCGTCTCTTCCCCCAGCCCCTCTCCGTCTCTTCCCCAGCCCCTCTCTGTCTCTTCCCCCAGCCCCTCTCCGTCTCTTCCCCCAGCCCCTCTCCGTCTCTTCCCCCAGCCCCTCTCCGTCTCTTTCCCCAGCCCCTCTCCGTCTCCTCCCCCAGCCCCTCTCCGTCTCTTCCCCCAGCCCCTCTCCGTCTCTCCCCCCAGCCCCTCTCCGTCTCTCCACTCAGCCCCTGTCTCTCCCGGACTCGAGCATTAGCGACGGAAAAAAACCTCCAAGAAGCAGCTAGCTTCAGAAAAAGCTAGCGCCATTAGCCAGGAGCAAGAGGACCCCCCCCCCCCAGGCCCAACAAATGCCAACCTCGCACTCTGTCGAAGGCATCCTTTCTGAGCTGAGATCTCAACGTACAGAACTCAACATCAAATTAGATGGCATTAACTCTCAGCTCAAGTGCGATAGGGGGCAAGGTGACAACCCTGGAAAATGCTTTGCCTGACATCAACAATAAGATCACCATCAACGCGGGGCGAATGAGGCAGAGGGGCGAATCCTATCCATGGAAAACTCACTGACAGACGCCATGGAAACAATAGCATATGTTAAAAAGAAAATGGAGCATCTGGAAGAGAAAAGAGGACCTGGAATAATTATTTTCTATTAAATCTGGGCGAAAAAGAAGAGGGAAACATGCCACTGATCCGCTACCTGCAAGACAAACTTCCGGATTCGCTCCACCTGTCCACCGACAGGCCCATAGAACTCGAGAGAGCTCACTGAGCACTGAGGCCCCCACCAGCAGCCAGACAACCACCGCGCCCAATCACCATACGTTTCCTGAGATTCACTGACAAAACGAGTCCTACAGGCGGAGAAAATTAACACCATTACAGTCGGAAACGCCAAACTCACTTTACACCAGGACCTGTCAGCTGGAATGCGCCGAAAGCGCAGAGAGTTTGACAAGTTGAAGAAATATTCCCATTGACCGAGGCATCTTAGGGGATTCAAATACCCAAACGAGCTCAGGATTCTTCACCAAGGATCCCTGCTACACTTCAAAACTCCCGAAGAGGCAAAACGTTTTTTGAAGGACAATCCTGGTCACTGAGAAATGTACCAATGACTAAAATCGATTACTGTTATTACTAAAGGAGGTAAGACAACTTATAGCCGCCATCCAAAGAACCAGCCCTGCCTGTTAAATGTAATTTTAGCCATCTAATTTATATTTATTTTATTTTAGCTGAGAGGGATAGGCTCTATAGCATAACCTAGGCCTACTAACGTTTCAGCCTACTTTTATTTCCCTTTTATTATTATTTGTAGTTATCATTTTCTCATAGGCCTCCACCATTTATAGGCTGTCGATTACGACACATTTACAGACCTAACGAGAAGCTCAATGTGTCAATTTTTTGCCTATGGCCTTATCCTGTTTGTTTTCAATTAAACGTAATATCAACAACTTATCCTATAGATCCCTCTTAAGGATTTGCCCCAACATTTCTGTTTTATTTGGTCCATACGATTAGCCCCATGTCCTTTGGGGAGGTATATGTAGGCTGGTCTATTGATTTTATTTTCTCCCTCTTTTTTAATGTGGTCTGGACAGGGGCTACGTTGTTACTTACTCAATGCGGGGCGGAGAGGATGAGGCATTTCTTTGGTGGGGAGGGGGAGACGTTGTGCGTTGCTAACTGTTACCGTTTTTTCATTTTTTTCGGAACACAGAATTGAGACTGAGCGTGGGGGTAATAGATCCAACGGGATGTGTCGAGTTGTTTGGGAACTCGGCTGGGGTGTTCAGAGATTGTTATTTTATGTACACCATTTATTTTTCTTATGTGATCGCAGCTGTAACTATTATCCATCTTTACCCAGAGATGACTTAGAGAGTTCCATTACTGTTCGATGACGTTGACTAGTACCTTAAATCTATTGACATGGAACTGCCATGGTCTAGGTCATGCAATGATACGGAAAAGGATACTATGTGCTCTAAATAAGAAAAAAGCAGACATTGCACTATTACAAGAGACACACCTCTGTGATGCCGAACATGCCAAACTCCGCAGAGCTTGGGTGGAACAGGTTTATTTCTCATCTTTCAAATCAAACAGTAGAGGTACAGCCATACTTATCCATAAGCATGTTCCATTCGTAATTGACAAAAACAGATCTGATCCAGAGGGGAGATTTACTCTAATAGTGATAGAAATTGGTTGCCCATACAGTGACCCAGCTATCTTAAACGCCCCTAACACAGATAGTCCTGCTTTCATGTTGAAAATGATAACCCTGTTCAATGAGCGCTTTGTGTTTCCTTTGGCTGGAGATTTTAATTGTACCCTCAACCTAACCCTGGACAAATCATCTCAAGTCCCAACCACAAATACTAGATCTGCAAAAATGTTGAGGGACTGGAGGGACTGTAGCGTGGAAGGATTGTAAGAAATACCTGTGCATTTCCTCCCAAATATGTTCTCACTCGTCTATAGTATGCAACCTAGACTTGCTAAAAGCCCTGAGTGATGCCAACTTTAATCTTTGGCATACTCTAGGAATCTGGACCTTTTCAGACCTATTCCATCAGAAAACCACTACACTGAAATCCTTTCAAGAGCTCTGCAGTGAATTCAATGTGCCAAGATCCCATTTTTTTTAAATATATTCAAATTAGACATGTCATTTCCTCATTTGCTTCCAAGAGGAGGTTTAGAGCTCAGCTGAATGAAGTTGAAACCCTTCTTGCTACAGCACAAT